>NC_132909.1:34790849-35093764 GCF_047675955.1 Chlorocebus sabaeus | reverse complement strand
CATCTCACAGAGTTACATCTTTACCTTCAAGAAGCCTTTCGCTAAGGCTGTTCTTCTGGAATTGGCAAAGGGATATTTGGAAGCCCATAGAGGGCTATGGTGAAAAAGGAAATATCTTCCCTTCAAAACTGGAAAGAAGCTTTCTGAGAAACTGCTCTGTGTTCTCTGAAATCATCTCAGAGAGTTACATCTTTCCCTTAAAAAGCCTTTCGCTAAGGCTGTTCTTGTGGAACTGGCAAAGGGACATTTGGAAGCCCATAGAGGGCTATTGTGAAAAAGGAAATATCTTCCGTTCAAAACTGGAAAGAAGCTTTCTGAGAAACTGCTCTGTGTACTCTCAATTCATCTCACAGAGTTACATCTTTCCCTTCAAGAAGCCTTTCGATAAGGCTGTTCTAGTGGAATTGGCAAAGTGATATTTGGAAGCCCATACAGGGCTATGGTGAAAAAGGAAATATCTTCCGTTCAAAACTGGAAAGAAGCTTTCTGAGAAACTGCTCTGTGTTCTATGAATTCATCTCACAGAGTTACATCTTTCCCTTCAAGAAGCCTTTCGCTAAGGCTGTTCTTGTGGAATTGGCAAAGGGATATTTGGAAGCCCATAGAGGGCTATGGTGAAAAAGGAAATACCTTCCGTTCAAAACTGGAAAGAAGCTTTCTGAGAAACTACTCTGTCTTCTGTTATTTCATCTCACAGTGTTACATCTTGCCCTTCAAGAAGCCTTTCGCCAAGGCTGTTCTTGTGGAATTGGCAAAGGGATATTTGGAACCGCATAGAGGGCTATGGTGAAAAAGGAAATATCTTCCGTTCAAAACTGGAAAGAAGCTTTCTGAGAAACTGCTCTGTGTTCTCTGAATTCATCTCACAGAGTTACATCTTTCCCTTCAAGAAGCCTTTCGCTAAGGCTGTTTTTGTGGAATTTGCAAAGGGATATTTGGAAGCCAATAGAGGGCTATGTTGAAAAAGGAAATATCTTCCGTTCAAAACTGGAAAGAAGCTTTCTGAGAAACTGCTCTGTGTTCTCTGATTTCATCTCAAAGAGTTACATCCTTCCCTTCAAGAAGCCTTTCCCTAAGGCTGTTTTTGTGGAATTGGCAAAGGGATAATTGGAAGCCCATAGAGGGCTATGGATAAAAATGAAATATCTTGCGTTCAACCCTGGAAAGAAGCTTTCTGAGAATCTGCTCTGTGTTCTGTTAATTCATCTCACACAGTTACATCTTTCCCTCCAAGAAACCTTTCGCTAAGGCCTTTCTTGTGGAATTGGCAAAGGGATATTTGGAAGCCCATACAGGGCTATGGTGAAAAAGGAAATATCTTCCGTTCAAAACTGGAAAGAAGCTTTCTGAGAAACTGCTCTGTGTTCTCTGAATTCATCTCAAAGGGTTACATCCTTACCTTCAAGAAGCCTTTCGCTAAGGCTGTTTTTGTGGAATTGGCAAAGGGATAATTGGAAGCCCATAGAGGGCTATGGATAAAAATGAAATATCTTGCGTTCAAACCTGGAAAGAAGCTTTCTGAGAATCTGCTCTGTGTTCTGTTAATTCATCTCACACAGTTACATCTTTCCCTTCAAGAAACCTTTCGCTAAGGCTGTTCTTGTGGAATTGGCAAAGGGATATTTGGAAGCCCATAGAGGGCTATGGTGAAAAAGGTAATATCTTCCGTTGAAAACTGGAAAGAATCTTTCTGAGAAACTGCTCTGTGTTCTCTGAATTCATCTCACAGAGTTACATCCTTCCCTTCAAGAAGCCTTTCGCTAAGGCTGTTTTTGTGGAATTTGCAAAGGGATATTTGGAAGCCCATAGAGGGCTATGGTGAAAAAGGAAATATCTTCCGTTCAAAACTGGAAAGAAGCTTTCTGAGAAACTGCTCTGTGTTCTGTTAGTTCATCTCACAGAGATACATCTTTCCCTTCAAGAATCCTTTCGCTAAGGCTGTTCTTGTGGAATTGGCAAAGGGATATTTGGAAGCCCATAGAGGGCTATGGTGAAAAAGGAAATATCTTCCGTTGAAAACTGGAAAGAAGCTTTCTGAGAAACTGCTCTGTGTTCTGTTAGTTCATCTCACAGAGTTATATCTTTCCCTTCAAGAAGCCTTTCCTTAAGGCTGTTCTTGTGAAACTGGCAAAGGGATATTTGGAAGCCCATAGAGGGCTGTGGTGCAAAAGGAAATATCTTCAGTTCAAAACTGGAAAGAAGCTTTCTGAGAAACTGCTCTGTGTTCTGTTAATTCATCTGACAGAGTTACATCTTTACCTTTAAGAAGCCTTTCGCTAAGGCTATTCTTGTGGAATTGGCATAGGGATATTTGAAAGCCCATTGAGGGCTATGGTGAAAAAGGAAATATCTTCCTTTCAAAACTGGAAAGAAGCTTTCTGAGAAACTAATCTGTGTTCTGTTAATTCATTTCACAGAGTTACATCTTTCCCTTCAAGAAGCCGTTCGGTAAGGCTGTTCTTGTGGAATTGGCAAAGGGATATTTGGACGCCCATAGAGGGCTATGGTGAAAAAGGAAATATCTTCCGTTGAAAACTGGAAAGAAGCTTTCTGAGAAACTGCTCTGTGTTCTCTGTATTCATCTCACAGAGTTACATCCTTCCCTCCAAGAAGCCTTTCGCTAAGGCTGTTTTTGTGGAATTGGCAAAGGGATATTTGGAAGCCCATAGAGGGCTACTGTGAAAAAGGAAAAATCTTCAGTTCAAAACTGGAAAGAAGGTTTCTGAGAAACTACTCTATGTACTCTCAATTCATCTCTCAGAGTTACATCTTTCCCTTCAAGAAGCCTTTCGCTAAGGCTGTTTTTGTGGAATTGGCAAAGGGATATTTGGAAGCCCATAGAGGGCTATAGTGAAAAAGGAAATATCTTCCTTTTAAAACTAGAAAGAAGCTTTCTGAGAAACTGCTCTGTGTTCTGTTAATTCATCTCACAGAGTTACATCTTTCCCTTCAAGAAGCCTTTCGCTAAGGCTGTTCTTGTGGAATTGGCAAAGGGATATTTGGAAGCCCATAGAGGGCTATGGTGAAAAAGGAAATATCTTCCGTTCAAAACTGGAAAGAAGCTTTCTGAGAAACTGCTCTGTGTTCTGTTAATTCATTTCACAGAGTTACATCTTTCCCTTCAAGAAGCCTTTCGCTAAGGCTGTTCTTGTGGAAATGGCAAAGGGATATTTGAAAGCCCATAGAGGGCTATGATGAAAAAGGAAATATCTTCCGTTCAAAAATGGAAAGAAACTTTCTGAGAAACTAATCTGTGTTCTGTTAATTCATTTCACAGAGTTACATCTTTCCCTTCAAGGATCCGTTCGGTAAGGCTGTTCTTGTGGAATTGGCAAAGGGATATTTGGAAGCCCATAGAGGGCCATGGTGAAAAAGGAAATATCTTCCGTTGAAAAATGGAAAGAAGCTTTCTGAGAAACTGCTCTGTGTTCTCTGAATTCATCTCACAGAGTTAGATCCTTCCCTTCAAGAAGCCTTTCGCTAAGGCTGTTTTTGTGGAATTTGCAAAGGGATATTTGGAAGCCCATAGAGGGTTATGGTGAAAAAGGAAATATCTTCCGTTCAAAACTGGAAAGAAGCTTTCTGAGAAACTGCTCTGTGTTCTGTTAGTTCATCTCACAGAGTTACATCTTTCCCTTCAAGAAGCATTTCGCCAAGGCTGTTCTTATGGAATTGGCAAAGGGATATTTGGAAGCCCATAGAGGGCTATGGTGAAAAAGGAAATATCTTCCGTTCAAAACTGGAAAGAAGCTTTCTGAGAAACTGCTCTGTGTTCTATGAATTCATCTCACAGGGTTACATCTTTCCCTTCCAGAAGCCTTTCGCTAAGGCTGTTCTTGTGGAATTGGCAAAGGGATATTTGGAAGCCCATAGAGGGCTATGGTGAAAAAGGAAATATCTTCCGTTCAAAACCGGAAAGAAGCTTTCTGAGAAACTGCTCTGTGTTCTCTGAATTCATCTCACAGAGTTACATCTTTCCCTTCAAGAAGCCTTTCGCTAAGGCTGTTCTTTTGAAATTGGCAAAGGGATATTTGGAAGCCCATAGAGGGCTACGGTGAAAAAGGAAATATCTTCCGTTCAAAACTGGAAAGAAGCTTTCTGAGAAACTGCTCTGTGTTCTGTTAATTCATCTCACAGAGTTACATCTTTCCCTTCAATAAGCCTTTCGCTAAGGCTGTTCTTGTGGAATTGGCAAAGGGATACTTGGAAGCCCATAGAGGGCTACGGTGAAAAAGGAAATATCTTCCGTTCAAAACTGTAAAGAAGCTTTCTGAGAAACTGCTCTGTGTTCTATGAATTAATCTCACAGAGTTACATCTTTCCCTTCAAGAAGCCTTTCGCTAAGGCTGTTCTTGTGGAATTGGCAAAGGGATATTTGGAAGCCCATAGAGGGCTATGCTGAAAAAGGAAATATCTTCCGTTCAAAACTGGAAAGAAGCTTTCTGAGAAACTGCTCTGTGTTCTGTTAGTTCATCTCACAGAATTACATCTTGCCCTTCAAGAAGACTTTTGCCAAGGCTGTTCTTGTGGAATTTGCAAAGGGATATTTGGAAGCCCATAGAGGGCTATGGTGAAAAAGGAAATATCTTCCGTTCAAAACTGGAAAGAAGATTTCTGAGAAACTGCTCTGTGTTCTGTTAGTTCATCTCACAGAGTTACATCTTTCCCTTCAAGAAGCCTTTCGCTAAGGCTGTTCTTGTGGAACTGGCAAAGGGATATTTGGAAGCCCATAGAGGGTTATGGTGAAAAAGGAAATATCTTCCGTTCAAAACTGGAAAGAAGCTTTCTGAGAAACGGCTCTGTGTACTCTGAATTCATCTCACAGAGTTACATCTTTCCCTTCAAGAAGCCTTTCACTAAGGCTGTTCTTGTGGAATTGGCAAAGTGATATTTGGAAGCCCATAGAGGGATATGGTGAAAAAGGAAATATCTTCCGTTCAAAACTGGAAAGAAGCTTTCTGAGAAACTGCTCTGTGTTCTATGAATTCATCTCACAGGGTTACATCTTTCCCTTCCAGAAGCCTTTCGCTAAGGCTGTTCTTGTGGAATTGGCAAAGGGATATTTGGAAGCCCATAGAGGGCTATGGTGAAAAAGGAAATATCTTCCGTTCAAAACCGGAAAGAAGCTTTCTGAGAAACTGCTCTGTGTTCTCTGAATTCATCTCACAGAGTTACATCTTTCCCTTCAAGAAGCCTTTCGCTAAGGCTGTTCTTTTGGAATTGGCAAAGGGATATTTGGAAGCCCATAGAGGGCTACGGTGAAAAAGGAAATATCTTCCGTTCAAAACTGGAAAGAAGCTTTCTGAGAAACTGCTCTGTGTTCTCTGAATTCATCTCACAGAGTTACATCTTTCCCTTCAAGAAGCCTTTCGCTAAGGCTGTTCTTGTGGAATTGGCAAAGGGATACTTGGAAGCCCATAGAGGGCTATGGTGAAAAAGGAAATATCTTCCGTTCAAAACTGGAAAGATGCTTTCTGAGAAACTGCTCTTTGTTCTATGAATTAATCTCACAGAGTTACATCTTTCCCTTCAAGAAGCCTTTCGCTAAGGCTGTTCTTGTGGAATTGGCAAAGGGATATTTGGAAGCCCATAGAGGGCTATGCTGAAAAAGGAAATAACTTCCGTTCAAAACTGGAAAGAAGCTTTCTGAGAAACTGCTCTGTGTTCTGTTAGTTCATCTCACAGAGTTACATCTTGCCCTTCAAGAAGACTTTCGCCAAGGCTGTTCTTGTGGAATTGGCAAAGGGATATTTGGAACCGCATAGAGGGCTATGGTGAAAAAGGAAATATCTTCCGTTCAAAACTGGAAAGAAGATTTCTGAGAAACTGCTCTGTGTTCTGTTAGTTCATCTCACAGAGTTACATCTTTCCCTTAAAAAGCCTTTCGCTAAGGCTGGTCTTGTGGAACTGGCAATGGGATATTTCGAAGCTCATAGAGGCCTGTGGTGAAAAAGGAAATATCTTCCGTTCAAAACTGAAAAGAAGCTTTCTGTGAAACTGCTCTGTGTTCTCTGAATTCATCTCACAGAGTTACATCTTTCCCTTCAAGAAGCCTTTCGCTAAGGCTGTTCTTGTGGAACTGGCAAAGGGATATTTGGAAGCCCATAGAGGGCTATGGTGAAAAAGAAAATATCTTCCGTTCAAAACTGGAAAGAAGCTTTCTGAGAAACTGCTCTGTGTTTTGTTAATTCATATCACAGAGCTACATCTTTCCCTTCAAGAAGCCTTTCGCTAAGGCTGTTCTTGTGGAATTGGCAAAGGGATATTTGGAAGCCCATAGAGGGCTATGGTGAAAAAGGAAATATCTTCTGTTCAAAACTGGAAAGAAGCTTTCTGAGAAACTGTTCTGTGTTCTGTTAGTTCATCTCACAGAGTTACATCTTTCCCGTCAAGAAGCCTTTCGCTAAGGCTGTTCTTGTGGAACTGGCAAAGGGATATTTCGAAGCTCATAGAGGGCTATGGTGAAAAAGGAAATATCTTCCGTTCAAAACTGGAAAGAAACTTTATGAGAAACTGCTCTGTGTTCTCTGAATTCATCTCACAGAGTTACATCTTTACCTTCAAGAAGCCTTTCGCTAAGGCTGTTCTTCTGGAATTGGCAAAGGGATATTTGGAAGCCCATAGAGGGCTATGGTGAAAAAGGAAATATCTTCCCTTCAAAACTGGAAAGAAGCTTTCTGAGAAACTGCTCTGTGTTCTCTGAAATCATCTCAGAGAGTTACATCTTTCCCTTAAAAAGCCTTTCGCTAAGGCTGTTCTTGTGGAACTGGCAAAGGGACATTTGGAAGCCCATAGAGGGCTATTGTGAAAAAGGAAATATCTTCCGTTCAAAACTGGAAAGAAGCTTTCTGAGAAACTGCTCTGTGTACTCTCAATTCATCTCACAGAGTTACATCTTTCCCTTCAAGAAGCCTTTCGATAAGGCTGTTCTAGTGGAATTGGCAAAGTGATATTTGGAAGCCCATACAGGGCTATGGTGAAAAAGGAAATATCTTCCGTTCAAAACTGGAAAGAAGCTTTCTGAGAAACTGCTCTGTGTTCTATGAATTCATCTCACAGAGTTACATCTTTCCCTTCAAGAAGCCTTTCGCTAAGGCTGTTCTTGTGGAATTGGCAAAGGGATATTTGGAAGCCCATAGAGGGCTATGGTGAAAAAGGAAATACCTTCCGTTCAAAACTGGAAAGAAGCTTTCTGAGAAACTACTCTGTCTTCTGTTATTTCATCTCACAGTGTTACATCTTGCCCTTCAAGAAGCCTTTCGCCAAGGCTGTTCTTGTGGAATTGGCAAAGGGATATTTGGAACCGCATAGAGGGCTATGGTGAAAAAGGAAATATCTTCCGTTCAAAACTGGAAAGAAGCTTTCTGAGAAACTGCTCTGTGTTCTCTGAATTCATCTCACAGAGTTACATCTTTCCCTTCAAGAAGCCTTTCGCTAAGGCTGTTTTTGTGGAATTTGCAAAGGGATATTTGGAAGCCAATAGAGGGCTATGTTGAAAAAGGAAATATCTTCCGTTCAAAACTGGAAAGAAGCTTTCTGAGAAACTGCTCTGTGTTCTCTGATTTCATCTCAAAGAGTTACATCCTTCCCTTCAAGAAGCCTTTCCCTAAGGCTGTTTTTGTGGAATTGGCAAAGGGATAATTGGAAGCCCATAGAGGGCTATGGATAAAAATGAAATATCTTGCGTTCAACCCTGGAAAGAAGCTTTCTGAGAATCTGCTCTGTGTTCTGTTAATTCATCTCACACAGTTACATCTTTCCCTCCAAGAAACCTTTCGCTAAGGCCTTTCTTGTGGAATTGGCAAAGGGATATTTGGAAGCCCATACAGGGCTATGGTGAAAAAGGAAATATCTTCCGTTCAAAACTGGAAAGAAGCTTTCTGAGAAACTGCTCTGTGTTCTCTGAATTCATCTCAAAGGGTTACATCCTTACCTTCAAGAAGCCTTTCGCTAAGGCTGTTTTTGTGGAATTGGCAAAGGGATAATTGGAAGCCCATAGAGGGCTATGGATAAAAATGAAATATCTTGCGTTCAAACCTGGAAAGAAGCTTTCTGAGAATCTGCTCTGTGTTCTGTTAATTCATCTCACACAGTTACATCTTTCCCTTCAAGAAACCTTTCGCTAAGGCTGTTCTTGTGGAATTGGCAAAGGGATATTTGGAAGCCCATAGAGGGCTATGGTGAAAAAGGTAATATCTTCCGTTGAAAACTGGAAAGAATCTTTCTGAGAAACTGCTCTGTGTTCTCTGAATTCATCTCACAGAGTTACATCCTTCCCTTCAAGAAGCCTTTCGCTAAGGCTGTTTTTGTGGAATTTGCAAAGGGATATTTGGAAGCCCATAGAGGGCTATGGTGAAAAAGGAAATATCTTCCGTTCAAAACTGGAAAGAAGCTTTCTGAGAAACTGCTCTGTGTTCTGTTAGTTCATCTCACAGAGATACATCTTTCCCTTCAAGAATCCTTTCGCTAAGGCTGTTCTTGTGGAATTGGCAAAGGGATATTTGGAAGCCCATAGAGGGCTATGGTGAAAAAGGAAATATCTTCCGTTGAAAACTGGAAAGAAGCTTTCTGAGAAACTGCTCTGTGTTCTGTTAGTTCATCTCACAGAGTTATATCTTTCCCTTCAAGAAGCCTTTCCTTAAGGCTGTTCTTGTGAAACTGGCAAAGGGATATTTGGAAGCCCATAGAGGGCTGTGGTGCAAAAGGAAATATCTTCAGTTCAAAACTGGAAAGAAGCTTTCTGAGAAACTGCTCTGTGTTCTGTTAATTCATCTGACAGAGTTACATCTTTACCTTTAAGAAGCCTTTCGCTAAGGCTATTCTTGTGGAATTGGCATAGGGATATTTGAAAGCCCATTGAGGGCTATGGTGAAAAAGGAAATATCTTCCTTTCAAAACTGGAAAGAAGCTTTCTGAGAAACTAATCTGTGTTCTGTTAATTCATTTCACAGAGTTACATCTTTCCCTTCAAGAAGCCGTTCGGTAAGGCTGTTCTTGTGGAATTGGCAAAGGGATATTTGGACGCCCATAGAGGGCTATGGTGAAAAAGGAAATATCTTCCGTTGAAAACTGGAAAGAAGCTTTCTGAGAAACTGCTCTGTGTTCTCTGTATTCATCTCACAGAGTTACATCCTTCCCTCCAAGAAGCCTTTCGCTAAGGCTGTTTTTGTGGAATTGGCAAAGGGATATTTGGAAGCCCATAGAGGGCTACTGTGAAAAAGGAAAAATCTTCAGTTCAAAACTGGAAAGAAGGTTTCTGAGAAACTACTCTATGTACTCTCAATTCATCTCTCAGAGTTACATCTTTCCCTTCAAGAAGCCTTTCGCTAAGGCTGTTTTTGTGGAATTGGCAAAGGGATATTTGGAAGCCCATAGAGGGCTATAGTGAAAAAGGAAATATCTTCCTTTTAAAACTAGAAAGAAGCTTTCTGAGAAACTGCTCTGTGTTCTGTTAATTCATCTCACAGAGTTACATCTTTCCCTTCAAGAAGCCTTTCGCTAAGGCTGTTCTTGTGGAATTGGCAAAGGGATATTTGGAAGCCCATAGAGGGCTATGGTGAAAAAGGAAATATCTTCCGTTCAAAACTGGAAAGAAGCTTTCTGAGAAACTGCTCTGTGTTCTGTTAATTCATTTCACAGAGTTACATCTTTCCCTTCAAGAAGCCTTTCGCTAAGGCTGTTCTTGTGGAAATGGCAAAGGGATATTTGAAAGCCCATAGAGGGCTATGATGAAAAAGGAAATATCTTCCGTTCAAAAATGGAAAGAAACTTTCTGAGAAACTAATCTGTGTTCTGTTAATTCATTTCACAGAGTTACATCTTTCCCTTCAAGGATCCGTTCGCTAAGGCTGTTCTTGTGGAATTGGCAAAGGGATATTTGGAAGCCCATAGAGGGCCATGGTGAAAAAGGAAATATCTTCCGTTGAAAAATGGAAAGAAGCTTTCTGAGAAACTGCTCTGTGTTCTCTGAATTCATCTCACAGAGTTAGATCCTTCCCTTCAAGAAGCCTTTCGCTAAGGCTGTTTTTGTGGAATTTGCAAAGGGATATTTGGAAGCCCATAGAGGGTTATGGTGAAAAAGGAAATATCTTCCGTTCAAAACTGGAAAGAAGCTTTCTGAGAAACTGCTCTGTGTTCTGTTAGTTCATCTCACAGAGTTACATCTTTCCCTTCAAGAAGCATTTCGCCAAGGCTGTTCTTATGGAATTGGCAAAGGGATATTTGGAAGCCCATAGAGGGCTATGGTGAAAAAGGAAATATCTTCCGTTCAAAACTGGAAAGAAGCTTTCTGAGAAACTGCTCTGTGTTCTATGAATTCATCTCACAGGGTTACATCTTTCCCTTCCAGAAGCCTTTCGCTAAGGCTGTTCTTGTGGAATTGGCAAAGGGATATTTGGAAGCCCATAGAGGGCTATGGTGAAAAAGGAAATATCTTCCGTTCAAAACCGGAAAGAAGCTTTCTGAGAAACTGCTCTGTGTTCTCTGAATTCATCTCACAGAGTTACATCTTTCCCTTCAAGAAGCCTTTCGCTAAGGCTGTTCTTTTGAAATTGGCAAAGGGATATTTGGAAGCCCATAGAGGGCTACGGTGAAAAAGGAAATATCTTCCGTTCAAAACTGGAAAGAAGCTTTCTGAGAAACTGCTCTGTGTTCTGTTAATTCATCTCACAGAGTTACATCTTTCCCTTCAATAAGCCTTTCGCTAAGGCTGTTCTTGTGGAATTGGCAAAGGGATACTTGGAAGCCCATAGAGGGCTACGGTGAAAAAGGAAATATCTTCCGTTCAAAACTGTAAAGAAGCTTTCTGAGAAACTGCTCTGTGTTCTATGAATTAATCTCACAGAGTTACATCTTTCCCTTCAAGAAGCCTTTCGCTAAGGCTGTTCTTGTGGAATTGGCAAAGGGATATTTGGAAGCCCATAGAGGGCTATGCTGAAAAAGGAAATATCTTCCGTTCAAAACTGGAAAGAAGCTTTCTGAGAAACTGCTCTGTGTTCTGTTAGTTCATCTCACAGAATTACATCTTGCCCTTCAAGAAGACTTTTGCCAAGGCTGTTCTTGTGGAATTTGCAAAGGGATATTTGGAAGCCCATAGAGGGCTATGGTGAAAAAGGAAATATCTTCCGTTCAAAACTGGAAAGAAGATTTCTGAGAAACTGCTCTGTGTTCTGTTAGTTCATCTCACAGAGTTACATCTTTCCCTTCAAGAAGCCTTTCGCTAAGGCTGTTCTTGTGGAACTGGCAAAGGGATATTTGAAAGCCCATAGAGGGCTATGGTGAAAAAGGAAATATCTTCCGTTCAAAACTGGAAAGAAGCTTTCTGAGAAACTGCTCTGTGTTCTCTGAATTCATCTCACAGAGTTACATCTTTCCCTTCAAGAAGCCTTTCGCTAAGGCTGTTCTTGTGGAACTGGCAAAGGGATATTTCGAAGCTCATAGAGGGCTATGGTGAAAAAGGAAATATCTTCCGTTCAAAACTGGAAAGAAGCTTTATGAGAAACTGCTCTGTGTTCTCTGAATTCATCTCACAGAGTTACATCTTTACTTTCAAGAAGCCTTTCGCTAAGGCTGTTCTTCTGGAATTGGCAAAGGGATATTTGGAAGCCCATAGAGGGCTATGGTGAAAAAGGAAATATCTTCCGTTCAAAACTGGAAAGAAGCTTTCTGAGAAACTGCTCTGTGTTCTCTGAAATCATCACAGAGAGTTACATCTTTCCCTTCAAGAAGCCTTTCGCTAAGGCTGTTCTTGTGGAACTGGCAAAGGGATATTTGTAAGCCCATAGAGGGCTACTGTGAAAAAGGAAAAATCTTCAGTTCAAAACTGGAAAGAAGCTTTCTGAGAAACTGCTCTATGTACTCTCAATTCATCTCTCAGATTTACATCTTTCCCTTCAAGAAGCCTTTCGATAAGGCTGTTCTAGTGGAATTGGCAAAGTGATATTTGGAAGCCCATAGAGGGGTATGGTGAAAAAGGAAATATCTTCCGTTCAAAACTGGAAAGAAGCTTTCTGAGAAACTGCTCTGTGTTCTATGAATTCATCTCACAGAGTTTCATCTTTCCCTTCAAGAAGCCTTTCGCTAAGGCTGTTCTTGTGGAATTGGCAAAGGGATATTTGGAAGCCCATAGAGGGCTATGGTGAAAAAGGAAATATCTTCCGTTCAAAACTGGAAAGAAGCTTTCTGAGAAACTACTCTGTCTTCTGTTATTTCATCTCACAGTGTTACATCTTGCCCTTCAAGAAGCCTTTCGCCAAGGCTGTTCTTGTGGAATTGGCAAAGGGATATTTGGAACCCCATAGAGGGCTATGGTGAAAAAGGAAATATCTTCCGTTCAAAACTGGAAAGAAGCTTTCTGAGAAACTGCTCTGTGTTCTATGAATTCATCTCACAGAGTTACATCTTTCCCTTAAAAAGCCTTTCGCTAAGGCTGGTCTTGTGGAAATGGCAAAGGGATATTTCGAAGCTCATAGAGGCCTATGGTGAAAAAGGAAATATCTTCCGTTCAAAACTGGAGAGAAGCTTTCTGAGAAACTGCTCTGTGTTCTGTTAATTCATCTCACACAGTTACATCTTTCCCTTCAAGAAGCCTTTCGCTAAGGCTGTTCTTGTGGAATTGGCAAAGGGATATTTGGAAGCCCATAGAGGGCTATGGTGAAAAAGGAAATATCTTCCGTTCAAAACTGGAGAGAAGCTTTCTGAGAAACTGCTCTGTGTTCTCTGAATTCATTTCACAGAGTTACATCTTTCCCTTCAAGAAGCCTTTCGCTAAGGCTGTTCTTGTGGAATTGGCAAAGGGATATTTGAAAGCCCATAGAGGGCTATGATGAAAAAGGAAATATCTTCCGTTCAAAACTGGAAAGAAGCTTTCTGAGAAACTAATCTGTGTTCTGTTAATTCATTTCACAGAGTTACATCTTTCCCTTCAAGAATCCGTTCGGTAAGGCTGTTCTTGTGGAATTGGCAAAGGGATATTTGGAAGCCCATAGAGGGCCATGGTGAAAAAGGAAATATCTTCCGTTGAAAAATGGAAAGAAGCTTTCTGAGAAACTGCTCTGTGTTCTCTGAATTCATCTCACAGAGTTAGATCCTTCCCTTCAAGAAGCCTTTCGCTAAGGTTGTTTTTGTGGAATTTGCAAAGGGATATTTGGAAGCCCATAGAGGGTTATAGTGAAAAAGGAAATATCTTCCGTTCAAAACTGGAAAGAAGCTTTCTGAGAAACTGCTCTGTGTTCTGTTAATTCATCTCACACAGTTACATCTTTCCCTTCAAGAAGGCTTTCGCTAAGGCTGTTCTTGTGGAATTGGCAAAGGGATATTTGGAAGCCTATAGAGGGCTATGTTGAAAAAGGAAATATCTTCCGTTGAAAACTGGAAAGAAGCTTTCTGAGAAACTGCTCTGTGTTCTCTGAATTCATCTCACAGAGTTACATCCTTCCCTTCAAGAAGCCTTTCGCTAAGGCTGTTTTTGTGGAATTGGCAAAGGGATATTTGGAAGCCCATAGAGGGCTATGGTGAAAAAGGAATTATCTTCCGTTCAAAACTGGAAAGAAGCTTTCTGAGAAACTGCTCTGTGTTCTATGAATTCATCTCACAGAGTTACATCTTTCCCTTAAAAAGCCTTTCGCTAAGGCTGGTCTTGTGGAAATGGCAAAGGGATATTTCGAAGCTCATAGAGGCCTATGGTGAAAAAGGAAATATCTTCCGTTCAAAACTGGAAAGAAGCTTTCTGTGAAACTGCTCTGTGTTCTCTGAATTCATCTCACAGAGTTACATCTTTCCCTTCAAGAAGCCTTTCGCTAAGGCTGTTCTTGTGGAACTGGCAAAGGGATATTTGGAAGCCCATAGAGGGTTATGGTGAAAAAGGAAATATCTTCCGTTCAAAACTGGAAAGAAGCTTTCTGAGAAACGGCTCTGTGTACTCTGAATTCATCTCACATAGTTACATCTTTCCCTTCAAGAAGCCTTTCACCAAGGCTGTTCTTGTGGAATTGGCAAAGTGATATTTGGAAGCCCATAGAGGGATATGGTGAAAAAGGAAATATCTTCCGTTCAAAACTGGAAAGAAGCTTTCTGAGAAACTGCTCTGTGTTCTACGAATTCATCTCACAGGGTTACATCTTTCCCTTCCAGAAGCCTTTCGCTAAGGCTGTTCTTGTGGAATTGGCAAAGGGATATTTGGAAGCCCATAGAGGGCTATGGTGAAAAAGGAAATATCTTCCGTTCAAAACCGGAAAGAAGCTTTCTGAGAAACTGCTCTGTGTTCTCTGAATTCATCTCACAGAGTTACATCTTTCCCTTCAAGAAGCCTTTCGCTAAGGCTGTTCTTTTGGAATTGGCAAAGGGATATTTGGAAGCCCATAGAGGGCTACGGTGAAAAAGGAAATATCTTCCCTTCAAAACTGGAAAGAAGCTTTCTGAGAAACTGCTCTGTGTTCTCTGAATTCATCTCACAGAGTTACATCTTTCCCTTCAAGAAGCCTTTCGCTAAGGCTGTTCTTGTGGAATTGGCAAAGGGATACTTGGAAGCCCATAGAGGGCTATGGTGAAAAAGGAAATATCTTCCGTTCAAAACTGGAAAGATGCTTTCTGAGAAACTGCTCTTTGTTCTATGAATTAATCTCACAGAGTTACATCTTTCCCTTCAAGAAGCCTTTCGCTAAGGCTGTTCTTGTGGAATTGGCAAAGGGATATTTGGAAGCCCATAGAGGGCTATGCTGAAAAAGGAAATAACTTCCGTTCAAAACTGGAAAGAAGCTTTCTGAGAAACTGCTCTGTGTTCTGTTAGTTCATCTCACAGAGTTACATCTTGCCCTTCAAGAAGACTTTCGCCAAGGCTGTTCTTGTGGAATTGGCAAAGGGATATTTGGAACCGCATAGAGGGCTATGGTGAAAAAGGAAATATCTTCCGTTCAAAACTGGAAAGAAGATTTCTGAGAAACTGCTCTGTGTTCTGTTAGTTCATCTCACAGAGTTACATCTTTCCCTTAAAAAGCCTTTCGCTAAGGCTGGTCTTGTGGAACTGGCAATGGGATATTTCGAAGCTCATAGAGGCCTGTGGTGAAAAAGGAAATATCTTCCGTTCAAAACTGAAAAGAAGCTTTCTGTGAAACTGCTCTGTGTTCTCTGAATTCATCTCACAGAGTTACATCTTTCCCTTCAAGAAGCCTTTCGCTAAGGCTGTTCTTGTGGAACTGGCAAAGGGATATTTGGAAGCCCATAGAGGGCTATGGTGAAAAAGAAAATAGCTTCCGTTCAAAACTGGAAAGAAGCTTTCTGAGAAACTGCTCTGTGTTTTGTTAATTCATATCACAGAGCTACATCTTTCCCTTCAAGAAGCCTTTCGCTAAGGCTGTTCTTGTGGAATTGGCAAAGGGATATTTGGAAGCCCATAGAGGGCTATGGTGAAAAAGGAAATATCTTCTGTTCAAAACTGGAAAGAAGCTTTCTGAGAAACTGTTCTGTGTTCTGTTAGTTCATCTCACAGAGTTACATCTTTCCCGTCAAGAAGCCTTTCGCTAAGGCTGTTCTTGTGGAACTGGCAAAGGGATATTTCGAAGCTCATAGAGGGCTATGGTGAAAAAGGAAATATCTTCCGTTCAAAACTGGAAAGAAACTTTATGAGAAACTGCTCTGTGTTCTCTGAATTCATCTCACAGAGTTACATCTTTACCTTCAAGAAGCCTTTCGCTAAGGCTGTTCTTCTGGAATTGGCAAAGGGATATTTGGAAGCCCATAGAGGGCTATGGTGAAAAAGGAAATATCTTCCCTTCAAAACTGGAAAGAAGCTTTCTGAGAAACTGCTCTGTGTTCTCTGAAATCATCTCAGAGAGTTACATCTTTCCCTTAAAAAGCCTTTCGCTAAGGCTGTTCTTGTGGAACTGGCAAAGGGACATTTGGAAGCCCATAGAGGGCTATTGTGAAAAAGGAAATATCTTCCGTTCAAAACTGGAAAGAAGCTTTCTGAGAAACTGCTCTGTGTTCTCTGATTTCATCTCAAAGAGTTACATCCTTCCCTTCAAGAAGCCTTTCGCTAAGGCTGTTTTTGTGGAATTGGCAAAGGGATAATTGGAAGCCCATAGAGGGCTATGGATAAAAATGAAATATCTTGCGTTCAAACCTGGAAAGAAGCTTTCTGAGAATCTGCTCTGTGTTCTGTTAATTCATCTCACACAGTTACATCTTTCCCTCCAAGAAACCTTTCGCTAAGGCCTTTCTTGTGGAATTGGCAAAGGGATATTTGGAAGCCCATACAGGGCTATGGTGAAAAAGGAAATATCTTCCGTTCAAAATTGGAAAGAAGCTTTCTGAGAAACTGCTCTGTGTTCTCTGAATTCATCTCAAAGGGTTACATCCTTACCTTCAAGAAGCCTTTCGCTAAGGCTGTTTTTGTGGAATTGGCAAAGGGATAATTGGAAGCCCATAGAGGGCTATGGATAAAAATGAAATATCTTGCGTTCAAACCTGGAAAGAAGCTTTCTGAGAATCTGCTCTGTGTTCTGTTAATTCATCTCACACAGTTACATCTTTCCCTTCAAGAAACCTTTCGCTAAGGCTGTTCTTGTGGAATTGGCAAAGGGATATTTGGAAGCCCATAGAGGGCTATGGTGAAAAAGGTAATATCTTCCGTTGAAAACTGGAAAGAATCTTTCTGAGAAACTGCTCTGTGTTCTCTGAATTCATCTCACAGAGTTACATCCTTCCCTTCAAGAAGCCTTTCGCTAAGGCTGTTTTTGTGGAATTTGCAAAGGGATATTTGGAAGCCCATAGAGGGCTATGGTGAAAAAGGAAATATCTTCCGTTCAAAACTGGAAAGAAGCTTTCTGAGAAACTGCTCTGTGTTCTGTTAGTTCATCTCACAGAGATACATCTTTCCCTTCAAGAATCCTTTCGCTAAGGCTGTTCTTGTGGAATTGGCAAAGGGATATTTGGAAGCCCATAGAGGGCTATGGTGAAAAAGGAAATATCTTCCGTTCAAAACTGGAAAGAAGCTTTCTGAGAAACTGCTCTGTGTTCTGTTAGTTCAACTCACAGAGTTACATCTTTCTCTTCAAGAAGCTTTTCGCTAAGGCTGTTCTTGTGGAATTGGCAAAGGGATATTTGGAAGCCCATAGAGGGCTATGGTGAAAAAGGAAATATCTTCCGTTGAAAACTGGAAAGAAGCTTTCTGAGAAACTGCTCTGTGTTCTGTTAGTTCATCTCACAGAGTTATATCTTTCCCTTCAAGAAGCCTTTCCTTAAGGCTGTTCTTGTGAAACTGGCAAAGGGATATTTGGAAGCCCATAGAGGGCTGTGGTGCAAAAGGAAATATCTTCCGTTCAAAACTGGAAAGAAGCTTTCTGAGAAACTGCTCTGTGTTCTGTTAATTCATCTGACAGAGTTACATCTTTACCTTTAAGAAGCCTTTCGCTAAGGCTATTCTTGTGGAATTGGCATAGGGATATTTGAAAGCCCATTGAGGGCTATGGTGAAAAAGGAAATATCTTCCTTTCAAAACTGGAAAGAAGCTTTCTGAGAAACTAATCTGTGTTCTGTTAATTCATTTCACAGAGTTACATCTTTCCCTTCAAGAAGCCGTTCGGTAAGGCTGTTCTTGTGGAATTGGCAAAGGGATATTTGGACGCCCATAGAGGGCTATGGTGAAAAAGGAAATATCTTCCGTTGAAAACTGGAAAGAAGCTTTCTGAGAAACTGCTCTGTGTTCTCTGTATTCATCTCACAGAGTTACATCCTTCCCTCCAAGAAGCCTTTCGCTAAGGCTGTTTTTGTGGAATTGGCAAAGGGATATTTGGAAGCCCATAGAGGGCTATGGTGAAAAAGGAAATATCTTCCGTTCAAAACTGGAAAGAAGCTTTCTCAGAAACTCCTCTGTGTTCTGTTAGTTCATCTCACAGAGTTAGATCTTTCCCTTCAAGAATCCTTTCGCTAAGGCTGTTCTTGTGGAATTGGCAAAGGGATATTTGGAAGCCCATAGAGGGCTATGGTGAAAAAGGAAATATCTTCCGTTCAAAACTGGTAAGAAGCTTTCTGAGAAATTGCTCTGTGTTCTGTTAGTTCAACTCACAGAGTTACATCTTTCCCTTCAAGAAGCCTCTCTCTAAGGCTGTTCTTGTGGAATTGGCAAAGGGATATTTGGAAGCCCATAGAGGGCTATGGTGAAAAAGGAAATATCTTCCGTTCAAAACTGGAAAGAAGCTTTCTGAGAAACTTCTCTGTGTTCTGTTAGTTCATCTCACAGAGATACATCTTTCCCTTCAAGAAGCCTTTCCTTAAGGCTGTTCTTGTGAAACTGGCAAAGGGATATTTGTAAGCCCATAGAGGTCTATGGTGCAAAAGGAAATATCTTCCGTTCAAAACTGGAAAGAAGCTTTCTGAGAAACTGCTCTGTGTTCTGTTAATTCATCTCACACAGTTACATCTTTCCTTCAAGAAGCCTTTTGCTAAGGCTGTTCTTGTGGAATTCGCAAAGGGATATTTGGAAGCCCATAGGGGCTATGGTGAAAAAGGAAATATCTTCCGTTCAAAACTGGAAAGAAGCTTTCTGAGAAACTGCTCTGTATTCTGTATGTTCATCTCACAGAGTTACATCTTTCCCTTCAAGAAGCCTTTCGCTAAGGCTGTTCTTGTGGAATTGGCAAGGGGATATTTGGAAACCCTTAGAGGGCTATGGTGAAAAAGGTAATATCTTCCGTTCAATACTGGAAAGAAGCTTTCTGAGAAACTGCTCTGTGTTCTGTTAATTCATTTCACAGAGTTACATCTTTCCCTTCAAGAAGCCTTTCGGTAAGGCTGTTCTTGTGGAATTGGCAAAGGGATACTTGGAAGCCCATAGAGGGCTATGGTGAAAAAGGAAATATATTCCGTTGAAAACTAGAAAGAAGCTTTCTGAGAAACTGCTCTGTGGTCTCTGAATTCATCTCACAGAGTTACATCTTTCCCTTCAAGAAGCCTTTCGCTAAGGCTGTTCTTGTGGAATTTGCAAAGGGATATTTGGAAGCCCATAGAGGGCTATGGTGAAAAAGGAAATATCTTCCGTTCAAAACTGGAAAGAAGCTTTCTGAGAAACTGCTCTGTGTTCTGTTAATTCATCTCACACAGTTACATCATTCCCTTCAAGAAGCCTTTCGCTAAGGCTGTTCTTGTGGAATTGGCAAAGGGATATTTGGAAGCCCATAGAGGGCTATGTTGAAAAAGGAAATATCTTCCGTTCAAAACTGGAAAGAAGATTTCTGAGAAACTGCTCTGTGTTCTGTTAGTCCATCTCACAGAGTTACATCTTTCCCTTCAAGAAGCCTTTCGCTAAGGGTGTTCTTGTGGAAATGGCAAAGGGATATTTGGAAGCCCATAGAGGTATATTTTGAAAAAGGAAATATCTTCCGTTCAAAACTGGAAAGAAGCTTTCTGAGAAACTGCTCTGTGTTCTGTTAATTCATCTCACACAGTTACATCTTTCCCTTCAAGAAGCCTTTCGCTAAGGCCTTTCTTGTGGAATTGGCAAAGGGATATTTGGAAGCCCATAGAGGGCTATGGTGAAAAAGGAATTATCTTCCGTTCAAAACTGGAAAGAAGCTTTCTGAGAAACTGCTCTGTGTTCTCTGAGTTCATCTCAAAGAGTTACATCCTTACCTTCAAGAAGCCTTTCGCTAAGGCTGTTTTTGTGGAATTGGCAAAGGGATAATTGGAAGCCCATAGAGGGCTATGGATAAAAATGAAATATCTTGCGTTCAAACCTGGAAAGAAGCTTTCTGAGAATCTGCTCTGTGTTCTGTTAATTCATCTCACACAGTTACATCTTTCCCTTCAAGAAACCTTTCGCTAAGGCTGTTCTTGTGGAATTGGCAAAGGGATATTTGGAAGCCCATAGAGGGCTATGGTGCAAAAGGAAATATCTTCCGTTCAAAACTGGAAAGAAGCTTTCTGAGAAACTGCTCTGTGTTCTGTTAGTTCAACTCACAGAGTTACATCTTTCCCTTCAAGAAGCCTTTCGCTAAGGCTGTTCTTGTGGAATTGGCAAAGGGATATTTGGAAGCCCATAGAGGGCTATGGTGAAAAAGGAAATATCTTCCGTTGAAAACTAGAAAGAAGCTTTCTGAGAAACTGCTCTGTGTTCTCTGAATTCATCTCACCGAGTTACATCTTTCCCTTCAAGAAGCCTTTCGCTAGGTCTGTTTTTGTGGAATTTGCAAAGGGATATTTGGAAGCCCATAGAGGGCTATAGTGAAAAAGGAAATATCTTCCGTTCAAAACTGGAAAGAAGCTTTCTGAGAAACTGCTCTGTGTTCTGTTAATTCATCTCACACAGTTAGATCTTTCCCTTCAAGAAGAATTTCGCTAAGGCTGTTCTTGTGGAATTGGCAAAGGGATATTTGGAAGCCCATAGAGGGCTATGTTGAAAAAGGAAATATCTTCCGTTCAAAACTGGAAAGAAGCTTTCTGAGAAACTGCTCTGTGTTCTGTTAGTTCATCTCACAGAGTTAAATCTTTCCCTTCAAGAAGCCTTTCGCTAAGGCTGTTCTTCTGGAATTGGCAAAGGGATATTTGGAAGCCCATAGGGGCTATGGTGAAAAAGGAAATATCTTCCGTTCAAAACTGGAAAGAAGCTTTCTGAGAAACTGCTCTGTGTTCTGTTAATTCATCTCACACAGTTACTTCTTTCCCTTCAAGAAGCCTTTCGCTAAGGCTGTTCTTGTGGAATTGGCAATGGGATATTTGGAAGCCCATAGAGGGCTATGGTGAAAAAGGAAATACCTTCCGTTCAAAACTGGAAAGAAGCTTTCTGAGAAACTGCTCTGTGTTCTCTGAATTCATCTCAAAGAGTTACATCCTTCCCTTCAAGAAGCCTTTCGCTAAGGCTGTCCTTGTGGAATTGGCAAAGGGATATTTTGAAGCCCATAGAGGGCTATGGATAAAAATGAAATATCTTGCGTTCAAACCTGGAAAGAAGCTTTCTGAGAAACTGCTCTGTGTTCTGTTAATTCATCTCACACAGTTACATCTTTCCCTTCAAGAAACCTTTCGCTAAGGCTGTTCTTGTGGAATTGGCAATGGGATATTTGGAAGCCCATAGAGGGCTGTGGTGAAAAAGGAAATATCTTCCGTTGAAAACTGGAAAGAAGCTTTCTGAGAAACTGCTCTGTGTTCTCTGAATTCATCTCACAGAGTTACATCCTTCCCTTCAAGAAGCCTTTCGCTAAGGCCATTTTTGTGGAATTTGCAAAGGGATATTTGGAAGCCCATAGAGGGCTATGGTGAAAAAGGAAATATCTTCCGTTCAAAACTGGAAAGAAGCTTTCTGAGAAACTGCTCTGTATTCTGTTAGTTCATCTCACAGAGATACATCTTTCCCTTCAAGAATCCTTTCGCTAAGGCTGTTCTTATGGAATTGGCAAAGGGATATTTGGAAGCCCATAGAGGGCTATGGTGAAAAAGGAAATATCTTCCGTTGAAAACTGGAAAGAAGCTTTCTGAGAAACTGCTCTGTGTTCTGTTAGTTCATCTCACAGAGTTACATCTTTCCCTTCAAGAAGCCTTTCCTTAAGGCTGTTCTTGTGAAACTGGCAAAGGGATATTTGGAAGCCCATAGAGGGCTATGGTGAAAAAGGAAATATCTTCCGTTCAAAACTGGAAATAAGCTTTCTGAGAAACTGCTCTGTGTTCTGTTAATTCATCTCACACAGTTACATCTTTCCTTCAAGAAGCCTTTTGCTAAGGCTGTTCTTGTGGAATTGGCAAAGGGTTATTTGGAAGACCATAGGGGCTATTGTGAAAAAGGAAATATCTTCCGTTGAAAACTGGAAAGAAGCTTTCTGAGAAACTACTCTGTGTTCTCTGAATTCATCTCATAGAGTTACATCTTTCCCTTCAAGAAGCCTTTCGGTAAGGCTGTTCTTGTGGAATTGGCAAAGGGATATTTGGAAGCCCATAGAGGGCTATGGTGAAAAAGGAAATATCTTCCGTTGAAAACTAGAAAGAAGCTTTCTGAGAAACTGCTCTGTGTTCTCTGAATTCATCTCACAGAGTTACATCTTTCCCTTCAAGAAGCCTTTCGCTAAGGCTGTTTTTGTGGAATTTGCAAAGGGATATTTGGAAGCCCATAGAGGGCTATGGTGAAAAAGGAAATATCTTCCGTTGAAAACTGGAAAGAAGCTTTCTGAGAAACTGCTCTGTGTTCTGTTAGTTCATCTCACAGAGTTACATCTTTCCCTTCAAGAAGCCTTTCCTTAAGGCTGTTCTTGTGAAACTGGCAAAGGGATATTTGGAAGCCCATAGAGGGCTATGGTGCAAAAGGAAATATCTTCCGTTCAAAACTGGAAAGAAGCTTTCTGAGAAACTGCTCTGTGTTCTGTTAATTCATCTCACAGAGTTACATCTTTCCCTTCAAGAAGCCTTTCGCTAAGGCTGTTCTTGTGAAACTGGCAAAGGGATATTTGGAAGCCCATAGAGGGCTATGGTGCAAAAGGAAATAACTTCCGTTCAAAACTGGAAAGAAGCTTTCTGAGAAACTGCTCTGCGTTCTGTTAATTCATCTCACAGAGTTACGTCTTTCCCTTCAAGAAGCCTTTCGCTAAGGCTGTTCTTGTGGAATTGGCAAAGGGATATTTGGAAACCCATAGGGGGTTATGGTGAAAAAGGAAATATCTTTCGTTCAAAACTGGAAAGAAGCTTTCTGAGAAACTGCTCTGTGTTCTGTTAATTCATCTCACAGAGTTACATCTTTCCCTTCAAGAAGCCTTTCGCTAAGACTGTTCTTGTGGAATTGGCAAAGGGATATTTGAAAGCCCATAGAGGGTTATGGTGAAAAAGGAAATATCTTCCGTTCAAAACTGGAAAGAAGCTTTCTGAGAAACTGCTCTGTGTTCTCTGAATTCATCTCAAAAAGTTACATCCTTCCCTTCAAGAAGCCTTTCGCTAAGGCTGTTTTTGTGGAATTGGCAAAGGGATATTTGGAAGCCCATAGAGGGCTATGGATAAAAATGAAATATCTTGCGTTCAAACCTGGAAAGAAGCTTTCTGAGAAACTGCTCTGTGTTCTGTTAATTCATCTCACACAGTTACATCTTTCCCTTCAAGAAACCTTTCGCTAAGGCTGTTCTTGTGGAATTGGAAAAGGGATATTTGGAAGCCCATAGAGGGCTATGGTGAAAAAGGAAATATCTTCCGTTGAAAATTGGAAAGAAGCTTTCTGAGAAACTGCTCTGTGTTCTCTGACTTCAGCTCACAGAGTTACATCCTTCCCTTCAAGAAGCCTTTCGCTAAGGCCGTTTTTGTGGAATTTGCAAAGGGATATTTGGAAGCCCATAGAGGGCTATGGTGAAAAAGGAAATATCTTCCGTTCAAAACTGGAAAGAAGCTTTCTGAGAAACTGCTCTGTGTTCTGTTAGTTCATCTCACAGAGATACAGCTTTCCCTTCAAGAATCCTTTCGCTAAGGCTGTTCTTGTGGAATTGGCAAAGGGATATTTGGAAGCCCATAGAGGGCTATGGTGAAAAAGGAAATATCTTCCCTTCAAAACTGGAAAGAAGCTTTCTGAGAAACTGCTCTGTGTTCTGTTAGTTCAACTCACAGAGTTACATCTTTCCCTTCAAGAAGCCTTTCGCTAAGTCTGTTCTTGTGGAATTGGCAGAGGGATATTTGGAAGCCCATAGAGGGCTATGGTGGAAAAGGAAATATCTTCCGTTGAAAACTGGAAAGAAGCTTTCTGAGAAACTGCTCTGTGTTCTGTTAATTCATCGCACACAGTTACATCTTTCCCGTCAAGAAACCTTTCGCTAAGGCTGTTCTTGTGGAATTTTCAAAGCCATATTTGGAAGCCCATAGAGGGCTGTGGTGAAAAAGGAATTATCTTCCGTTCAAAACTGGAAAGAAGCTTTCAGAGAAACTGCTCTGTGTTCTGTTAATTCATCTCACAGAGTTACATCTTTCCTTCAAGAAGCCTTTCGCTAAGGCTGTTCTTGTGGAATTGGCAAAGGGATATTTGGAAGCCCATAGGGGTTATGGTGAAAAAGGGAATATCTTCCGGTCAAAACTGGAAAGAAGCTTTCTGAGAAACTGCTCTGTGTTCTGTTAATTCATCTCACAGAGTTACATCTTTCCCTTCAAGAAGCCTTTCGCTAAGGCTGTTCTTGTGGAATTGGCAAAGGGATATTTGAAAGCCCTTAGAGGGCTATGGTGCAAAAGGAAATATCTTCCGTTCAAAACTGGAAAGAAGCTTTCTGAGAAACTGCTCTGTGTTCTGTTAATTCATTTCACAGAGTTACATCTTTCCCTTCAAGAAGCCTTTCGGTAAGGCTGTTCTTGTGGAATTGGCAAAGGGTTATTTGGAAGCCCGTAGAGGGCTATGGTGAAAAAGGAAATATCTTCCGTTGAAAACTAGAAAGAAGCTTTCTGAGTAACTGCTCTGTGTTCCCTGAATTCATCTCACAGAGTTACATCTTTCCCTTCAAGAAGCCTTTCGCTAAGGCTGTTTTTGTGGAATTTGCAAAGGGATATTTGGAAGCCCTTAGAGGGCTATGGTGAAAAAGGAAATATCTTCCGTTCAAAACTGGAAAGAAGCTTTCTGATAAACTGCTCTGTGTTCTGTTAATTCATCTCACACAGTTACATCTTTCCCTTCAAGAAGCCTTTCGCTAAGGCTGTTCTTGTGGAATTGGCAAAGGGATATTTGGAAGCCCATAGAGGGCTATGTTGAAAAAGGAAATATCTTCCGTTCAAAACTGGAAAGAAGCTTTCTGAGAAACTGCTCTGTGTTCTGTTAGTTCATCTCACAGAGTTACATCTTTCCCTTTAAGAAGCCTTTCTCTAAGGCTGTTCTTGTGGAATTGGCAAAGGGATATTTGGAAGCCCATAGAGGGCTATGGTGAAAAAGGAAATATCTTCCGTTCAAAACTGGAAAGAAGCTTTCTGAGAAACTGCTCTGTGTTCTGTTAATTCATCTCACACAGTTACATCTTTCCCTTTAAGAAGCCTTTCGCTAAGGCCTTTCTTGTGGAATTGGCAAAGGGATATTTGGAAGCCCATAGAGGGCTATGGTGAAAAAGGAAATATCTTCCGTTCAAAACTGGAAAGAAGCTTTCTGAGAAACTGCTCTGTGTTCTCTGAATTCATCTCACAGAGTTACATCCTTCCCTTCAAGAAACCTTTCGCTAAGGCCATTTTTGTGGAATTTGCAAAGGGATATTTGGAAGCCCATAGAGGGCTATGGTGAAAAAGGAAATATCTTCCGTTCAAACCTGGAAAGAAGCTTTCTGAGAAACTGCTCTGTGTTCTGTTAATTCATCTCACACAGTTACATCTTTCCCTTCAAGAAACCTTTCGCTAAGGCTGTTCTTGTGGAATTGGCAAAGGCATATTTGGAAGCCCATAGAGGGCTATGGTGAAAAAGGAATTATCTTCCATTCAAAACTGGAAAGAAGCTTTCTGAGAAACTGCTCTGTGTTCTGTTAATTCATCTCACAGAGTTCCATCTTTCCTTTCAAGAAGCCTTTCGCTAAGGCTGTTCTTGTGGAATTGGCAAAGGGATATTGGAAAGCCCATAGAGGGCTATACTGAAAAAGGAAATATCTTCCGTTCAAAACTGGAAAGAAGCTTTCTGAGAAACTAATCTGTGTTCTGTTAATTCATTTCACAGAGTTACATCTTCCCCTTCAAGAAGCCGTTCGGTAAGGCTGTTCTTGTGGAATTGGCAAACGGATATTTGGAAGCCCATAGAGGGCTAAGGTGAAAAAGGAAATATCTTCCGTTGAAAACTGGAAAGAAGCTTTCTGAGAAACTGCTCTGTGTTCTCTGAATTCATCTCACAGTGTTACATCCTTCCCTTCAAGAAGCCTTTCGCTAAGGCTGTTTTTGTGGAAGTTGCAAGGGATATTTGGAAGCCCATAGAGGGCTATGGTTGAAAAGGAAATATTTTCCGTTCAAAACTGGAAAGAAACTTTCTGAGAAAGTGCTCTGTGTTCTGTTAGTTCAACTCACAGAGTTACATCTTTCCCTTCAAGAAGCCTTTCGCTAAGGCTGTTCTTGTGGAATTGGCAAAGGGATATTTGGAAGCCCATAGAGGGCTATGGTGAAAAAGGAAATATCTTCCGTTGAAAACTGGAAAGAAGCTTTCTGAGAAACTACTCTGTGTTCTGTTAGTTCATCTCACAGAGTTACATCTTTCCCTTCAAGAAGCCTTTCCTTAAGGCTGTTCTTGTGAAACTGGAAAAGGGATATTTGGAAGCCCGTAGAGGGCTATGGTGCAAAAGGAATTATCTTCCGTTCAAAACTGGAAAGAAGCTTTCTGAGAAACTGCTCTGTGTTCTGTTAATTCATCTCAAACAGTTACATCTTTCCTTCAAGAAGCCTTTTGCTAAGGCTGTCCTTGTGGAATTGGCAAAGGGATATTTGGAAGCCCATAGGGGCTATGGTGAAAAAGGAAATATCTTCCGTTCAAAACTGAAAAGAAGCTTTCTGAGAAACTGCTCTGTGTTCTGTTAATTCATCTCACAGAGTTACTTCTTTCCCTTCAAGAAGCCTTTCGCTAAGGCTATTCTTGTGGAATTGGCATAGGGATAATTGGAAGCCCATAAAGGGCTATGGTGAAAAAGGAAATATCTTCCGTTGAAAACTGGAAAGAAGCTTTCTGAGAAACTGCTCTGTGTTCTGTTAGTTCATCTCACAGAGTTACATCTTTCCCTTCAAGAAGCCTTTCGCTAAGGCTGTTCTTGTGGAATTGGCAAGGGGATATTTGCAAGCCCTTAGAGGGCTCTGGTGAAAAAGGTAATATCTTCCGTTCAATACTGGAAAGAAGCTTTCTGAGAAACTGCTCTGTGTTCTGCTAGTTCATCTCACAGAGTTACATCTTTCCCTTCAAGAAGACTTTCGCTAAGGCTGTTCTTGTGGAATTGGCAAAGGGATATTTGGAAGCCCATAGAGGGCTATGGTGAAAAAGGAAATATCTTCCGTTGAAAACTGGAAAGAAGCTTTCTGAGAAACTGCTCTGTGTTCTGTTAATTCATCTCTCAGAGTTAGATCTTTCCCTTCAAGAAGCCTTTCGCTAAGGCTCTTCTTGTGAAACTGGCAAAGGGATATTTGGAAGCCCATAGAGGGCTATGGTGCAAAAGGAAATATCTTCCGAAAAAAACTGGAAAGAAGCTTTCTGAGAAACTGCTCTGTGTTCTGTTAATTCATCTCACAGAGTTACATCTTTCCCTTCAAGAATCCTTTCGCTAAGGCTGTTCTTGTAGAATTGGCAAAGAGATATTTGGAAGCCCATAGTGGCTATGGTGAAAAAGGAAATATCTTCCGTTCAAAACTGGAAAGAAGCTTTCTGAGAAACTGCTCTGTGTTCTGTTAATTCATCGCACACAGTTACATCTTTCCCTTCAAGAAACCTTTCGCTAAGGCTGTTCTTGTGGAATTTGCAAAGCCATATTTGGAAGCCCATAGAGGGCTATGGTGAAAAAGGAATTATCTTCCATTCAAAACTGGAAAGAAGCTTTCTGAGAAACTGCTCTGTGTTCTGTTAATTCATCTCACAGAGTTACATCTTTCCTTTCAAGAAGCCTTTCGCTAAGGCGGTTCTTGTGGAATTGGCAAAGGGATATTTGGAAGCCCATAGGGGCTATGGTGAAAAAGGAAATATCTTCCGTTCAAAACTGGAAAGAAGCTTTCTGAGAAACTGCTCTGTGTTCTGATAATTCATCTCACACAGTTACATCTTTCCCTTCAAGAAGCCTTTCGCTAAGGCCTTTCTTGTGGAATTGGCAAAGGGATATTTGGAAGCCCATTGAGAGCTATGGTGAAATAGGAAATATCTTCCGTTCAAAACTGGAAAGAAGCTTTCTGAGAAACAGCTCTGTGTTCTCTGAATTCATCTCACAGAGTTACATCCTTCCCTTCAAGAAGCCTTTCGCTAAGGCTGTTTTTGTGGAATTGGCAAAGGGATATTTGGAAGCCCATAGAGGGCTATGGTGAAAAAGGAAATATCTTCCGTTCAAACCTGGAAAGAAGCTTTCTGAGAAACAGCTCTGTGTTCTGCTATTCATCTCACACAGTTACATCTTTCCCTTCAAGAAACCTTTCGCTAAGGCTGTTCTTGTGGAATTTGCAAAGGCATACTTGGAAGCCCTTAGAGGGCTATATTGAAAAAGGAAATATCTTCCGTTCAAAACTGGAAAGAAGCTTTATGAGAAACTGCTCTGTGTTCTGTTAATTCATCTCACACAGTTACATCTTTCCCTTCAAGAAGCCTTTCGCTAAGGCTGTTCTTGTGGAATTGGCAAAGGGATATTTGGAAGCCCATAGAGGGCTATGTTGAAAAAGGAAATATCTTCCGTTCAAAACTGGAAAGAAGCTTTCTGAGAAACTGCTCTGTGTTCTGTTAGTTCATCTCACAGAGTTACATCTTTCCCTTTAAGAAGCCTTTCGTTAAGGCTGTTCTTGTGGAAATGGCAAAGGGATATTTGGAAGCCCATAGAGGGCTATGGTGAAAAAGGAAATATCTTCCGTTCAAAACTGGAAAGAAGCTTTCTGAGAAACTGCTCTGTGTTCTGTTAATTCATCTCACACAGTTACATCTTTCCCTTCAAGAAGCCTTTCGCTAAGGCCTTTCTTGTGGAATTGGCAAAGGGATATTTGGAAGCCCATAGAGGGCTATGGTGAAAAAGGAAATATCTTCCGTTCAAAACTGGAAAGAAGCTTTCTGAGAAACTGCTCTGTGTTCTCTGAATTCATCTCACAGAGTTACATCCTTCCCTTCAAGAAGCCTTTCTCTAAGGCTGTTTTTGTGGAATTGGCAAAGGGATATTTGGAAGCCCATAGAGGGCTATGGTGAAAAAGGAAATATCTTCCGTTCAAACCTGAAAAGAAGCTTTCTGAGAAACTGCTCAGTGTTCTGTTAATTCATCTCACACAGTTACATCTTTCCCTTCAAGAAACCTTTCGCTAAGGCTGTTCTTGTGGAATTGGCAAAGGCATATTTGGAAGCCCTTAGAGGGCTATGGTGAAAAAGGAAATACCTTCCATTCAAAACTGGAAAGAAGCTTTCTGAGAAACTGCTCTGTGTTCTGTTAATTCATCTCACAGAGTTACATCTTTCCTTTCAAGAAGCCTTTCGCTAAGGCTGTTCTTGTGGAATTGGCAAAGGGATATTGGAAAGCCCATAGAGGGCTATAGTGAAAAAGGAAATATCTTCCGTTCAAAACTGGAAAGAAGCTTTCTGAGAAACTAATCTGTGTCCTGTTAATTCATTTCACAGAGTTACATCTTCCCCTTCAAGAAGCTGTTCGGTAAGGCTGTTCTTGTGGAATTGGCAAAGGGATATTTGGAAGCCCATAGAGGGCTATGGTGAAAAAGGAATATCTTCCGTTGAAAACTGGAAAGAAGCTTTCTGAGAAACTGCTCTGTGTTCTCTGAATTCATCTCACAGAGTTACATCCTTCCCTTCAAGAAGCCTTTCGCTAAGGCTGTTTTTGTGGAATTTGCAAAGGGATATTTGGAAGCCCATAGAGGGCTATGGTGAAAAAGGAAATATCTTCCGTTCAAAACTGGAAAGAAACTTTCTGAGAAAGTGCTCTGTGTTCTGTTAGTTCATCTCACAGAGTTACATCTTTCCCTTCAAGAAGCCTTTCGCTAAGGCTGTTCTTGTGGAATTGGCAAAGGGATATTTGGAAGCCCATAGAGGGCTATGGTGAAAAAGGAAATATCTTCCG
Organism: Chlorocebus sabaeus; assembly: GCF_047675955.1. NCBI lineage: Eukaryota > Metazoa > Chordata > Mammalia > Primates > Cercopithecidae > Chlorocebus > Chlorocebus sabaeus. Next base: position 35,064,080 of record NC_132909.1, on the reverse strand, counting down.
TTGAAAACTGGAAAGAAGCTTTCTGAGAAACTGCTCTGTGTTCTGTTAGTTAATCTCACAGAGTTACATCTTTCCCTTCAAGAAGACTTTCGCTAAGGCTGTTCTTGTGGAATTGGCAAAGGGATATTTGGAAGCCCATAGAGGGCTATGGTGAAAAAGGAAATATCTTCCGTTGAAAACTGGAAAGAAGGTTTCTGAGAAACTGCTCTGTGTTCTGTTAATTCATCTCTCAGAGTTACATCTTTCCCTTCAAGAAGCCTTTCGCTAAGGCTGTTCTTGTGAAACTGGCAAAGGTATATTTGGAAGCCCATAGAGGGCTATGGTGAAAAAGGAAATATCTTCCGTTCAAAACTGGAAAGAAGCTTTCTGAGAAACTGTTATGTGTTCTGTTAATTCATCTCACAGAGTTACATCTTTCCCTTCAAGAAGCCTTTCGCTAAGGCCTTTCTTATGGAATTGGCAAAGGGATATTTGGAAGCCCATAGAGGGCTAAGGTTAAAAAGGAAATATCTTCCGTTCAAAACTTTAAAGAAGCTTTCTAAGAAACTGCTCTGTGTTCTCTGAATTCATCTCACAGAGTTACATCCTTCCCATCAAGAAGCCTTTCGCTAAGGCTGTTTTTGTGGAATTGGAAAAGGGATATTTGGAAGCCCATAGAGGGCTATAGTGAAAAAGGAAATATCTTCCGTTCAAAACTGGAAAGAAGCTTTCTGAGAAACTAATCTGTGTTCTCTTAATTCATTTCACAGAGTGTCATCTTCCCCTTCAAGAAGCTGTTCGGTAAGGCTGTTCTTGTGGAATTGGCAAAGGGATATTTGGAAGCCCATAGAGGGCTATGGTGAAAAAGGAAATATCTTCCGTTGAAAACTGGAAAGAAACTTTCTGAGAAACTGCTCTGTGTTCTGTTAATTCATCTCACACAGTTACATCTTTCCCTTCAAGAAGTCTTTCGCTAAGGCCATTCTTGTGGAATTGGCAAAGGGATATTTGGAAGCCCATAGAGGGCTATGGTGAAAAAGGAAGTATCTTCCGTTCAAAACTGGAAAGAAGCTTTCTGAGAAACAGCTCTGTGTTCTCTGAATTCATCTCACAGAGTTACATCCTTCCCTTCTAGAAGCCTTTCGCTAAGGCTGTTTTTGTGGAATTGGCAAAGGGATATTTGGAAGCCCATAGAGGGCTATGGTGAAAAAGGAAATATCTTCCGTTCAAACCTGGAAAGAAGCTTTCTGAGAAACTGCTCTGTGTTCTGTTAGTTAGTCTCACAGAGTTACATCTTTCCCTTCAAGTAGACTTTCGCTAAGGCTGTTCTTGTGGAATTGGCAAAGGGATATTTGGAAGCCCATAGAGGGCTATGGTGAAAAAGGAAATATCTTCCGTTGAAAACTGGAAAGAAGCTTTCTGAGAAACTGCTCTGTGTTCTGTTAATTCATCTCTCAGAGTTACATCTTTCCCTTCAAGAATCCTTTCGCTAAGGCTGTTCTTGTGAAACTGGCAAAGGGATATTTGGAAGCCCATAGAGGGCTATGGTGAAAAAGGAAATATCTTCCGTTGAAAACTGGAAAGAAGCTTTCTGAGAAACTGCTCTGTGTTCTGTTAGTTCATCTCACAGAGTTACATCTTTCCCTTCAAGAAGCCTTTCCTTAAGGCTGTTCTTGTGAAACTGGCAAAGGGATATTTGGAAGCCCATAGAGGGCTATGGTGAAAAAGGAAATATCTTCCGTTCAAAACTGGAAAGAAGCTTTCTGAGAAACTGCTCTGTGTTCTGTTAATTCATCTCACACAGTTAAGTCTTTCCTTCAAGAAGCCTTTTGCTAAGGCTGTTCTTGTGGAATTGGCAAAGGGTTATTTGGAAGACCATAGGGGCTATGGTGAAAAAGGAAATATCTTCCGTTGAAAACTGGAAAGAAGCTTTCTGAGAAACTACTCTGTGTTCTCTGAATTCATCTCACAGAGTTACATCTTTCCCTTCAAGAAGCCTTTCGGTAAGGCTGTTCTTGTGGAATTGGCAAAGGGATATTTGGAAGCCCATAGAGGGCTATGGTGAAAAAGGAAATATCTTCCGTTGAAAACTAGAAAGAAGCTTTCTGAGAAACTGCTCTGTGTTCTCTGAATTCATCTCACAGAGTTACATCTTTCCCTTCAAGAAGCCTTTCGCTAAGGCTGTTTTTGTGGAATTTGCAAAGGGATATTTGGAAGCCCATAGAGGGCTACGGTGAAAAAGGAAATATCTTCCGTTGAAAAATAGAAAGAAGCTTTCTGAGAAACTGCTCTGTGTTCTCTGAATTCATCTCACAGAGTTACATCTTTCCCTTCAAGAAGCCTTTCGCTAAGGCTGTTTTTGTGGAATTTGCAAAGGGATATTTGGAAGCCCATAGAGGGCTACGGTGAAAAAGGAAATATCTTCCGTTGAAAACTGGAAAGAAGCTTTCTGAGAAACTGCTCTGTGTTCTGTTAGTTCATCTCACAGGGTTACATCCTTCCCTTCAAGAAGCCTTTCGCTAAGGCTGTTCTTGTGGAATTGGCAAAGGGATATTTGGAAGCCCATAAAGGGCTATGGTGAAAAAGGAAATATCTTCCGTTCAAAACTGGAAAGAAGCTTTCTGAGAAACTGCTCTGTGTTCTGTTAGTTCATCTCACAGAGTTACATCTTTCCCTTCAAGAAGCCTTTCGCTAAGGCTGTTCTTGTGGAATTGGCAAGGGGATATTTGGAAGCCCTTAGAGGGCTATGGTGATAAAGGTAATATCTTCCGTTCAATACTGGAAAGAAGCTTTCTGAGAAACTGCTCTGTGTTGTGTTAGTTAATCTAACAGAGTTACATCTTTCCCTTCAAGAAGCCTTTCGCTAAGGCTGTTCTTGTGGAATTGGCAAAGGGATATTTGGAAGCCCATAGAGGGCTATGGTGAAAAAGGAAATATCTTCCGTTGAAAACTGGAAAGAAGCTTTCTGAGAAACTGCTCTGTGTTCTGTTAATTCATCTCACAGAGTTACATCTTTCCCTTCAAGAAGCCTTTCGCTAAGGCTGTTCTTGTGAAACTGGCAAAGGGATATTTGGAAGCCCATAGAGGGCTATGGTGCAAAAGGAAATAACTTCCGTTCAAAACTGGAAAGAAGCTTTCTGAGAAACTGCTCTGCGTTCTGTTAATTCATCTCACAGAGTTACGTCTTTCCCTTCAAGAAGCCTTTCGCTAAGGCCTTTCTTGTGGAATTGGCAAAGGGATATTTGGAAGCCCATTGAGAGCTATGGTGAAATAGGAAATATCTTCCGTTCAAAACTGGAAAGAAGCTTTCTGAGAAACAGCTCTGTGTTCTCTGAATTCATCTCACAGAGTTACATCCTTCCCTTCAAGAAGCCTTTCGCTAAGGCTGTTTTTGTGGAATTGGCAAAGGGATATTTGGAAGCCCATAGAGGGCTATGGTGAAAAAGGAAATATCTTCCGTTCAAACCTGGAAAGAAGCTTTCTGAGAAACAGCTCTGTGTTCTGCTATTCATCTCACACAGTTACATCTTTCCCTTCAAGAAACCTTTCGCTAAGGCTGTTCTTGTGGAATTTGCAAAGGCATACTTGGAAGCCCTTAGAGGGCTATATTGAAAAAGGAAATATCTTCCGTTCAAAACTGGAAAGAAGCTTTCTGAGAAACTGCTCTGTGTTCTGTTAATTCATCTCACACAGTTACATCTTTCCCTTCAAGAAGCCTTTCGCTAAGGCTGTTCTTGTGGAATTGGCAAAGGGATATTTGGAAGCCCATAGAGGGCTATGGTGAAAAAGGAAATATCTTCCGTTCAAAACTGGAAAGAAGCTTTCTGAGAAACTGCTCTGTGTTCTGTTAGTTCATCTCACAGAGTTACATCTTTCCCTTTAAGAAGCCTTTCGTTAAGGCTGTTCTTGTGGAAATGGCAAAGGGATATTTGGAAGCCCATAGACGGCTATGGTGAAAAAGGAAATATCTTCCGTTCAAAATTGGAAAGAAGCTTTCTGAGAAACTGCTCTGTGTTCTGTTAATTCATCTCACACAGTTACATCTTTCCCTTCAAGAAGCCTTTCGCTAAGGCCTTTCTTGTGGAATTGGCAAAGGGATATTTGGAAGCCCATAGAGGGCTATGGTGAAAAAGGAAATATCTTCCGTTCAAAACTGGAAAGAAGCTTTCTGAGAAACTGCTCTGTGTTCTCTGAATTCATCTCACAGAGTTACATCCTTCCCTTCAAGAAGCCTTTCTCTAAGGCTGTTTTTGTGGAATTGGCAAAGGGATATTTGGAAGCCCATAGAGGGCTATGGTGAAAAAGGAAATATCTTCCGTTCAAACCTGAAAAGAAGCTTTCTGAGAAACTGCTCAGTGTTCTGTTAATTCATCTCACACAGTTACATCTTTCCCTTCAAGAAACCTTTCGCTAAGGCTGTTCTTGTGGAATTGGCAAAGGCATATTTGGAAGCCCTTAGAGGGCTATGGTGAAAAAGGAAATACCTTCCATTCAAAACTGGAAAGAAGCTTTCTGAGAAACTGCTCTGTGTTCTGTTAATTCATCTCACAGAGTTACATCTTTCCTTTCAAGAAGCCTTTCGCTAAGGCTGTTCTTGTGGAATTGGCAAAGGGATATTGGAAAGCCCATAGAGGGCTATAGTGAAAAAGGAAATATCTTCCGTTCAAAACTGGAAAGAAGCTTTCTGAGAAACTAATCTGTGTCCTGTTAATTCATTTCACAGAGTTACATCTTCCCCTTCAAGAAGCTGTTCGGTAAGGCTGTTCTTGTGGAATTGGCAAAGGGATATTTGGAAGCCCATAGAGGGCTATGGTGAAAAAGGAATATCTTCCGTTGAAAACTGGAAAGAAGCTTTCTGAGAAACTGCTCTGTGTTCTCTGAATTCATCTCACAGAGTTACATCCTTCCCTTCAAGAAGCCTTTCGCTAAGGCTGTTTTTGTGGAATTTGCAAAGGGATATTTGGAAGCCCATAGAGGGCTATGGTGAAAAAGGAAATATCTTCCGTTCAAAACTGGAAAGAAACTTTCTGAGAAAGTGCTCTGTGTTCTGTTAGTTCATCTCACAGAGTTACATCTTTCCCTTCAAGAAGCCTTTCGCTAAGGCTGTTCTTGTGGAATTGGCAAAGGGATATTTGGAAGCCCATAGAGGGCTATGGTGAAAAAGGAAATATCTTCCGTTGAAAACTGGAAAGAAGCTTTCTGAGAAACTGCTCTGTGTTCTGTTAGTTAATCTCACAGAGTTACATCTTTCCCTTCAAGAAGACTTTCGCTAAGGCTGTTCTTGTGGAATTGGCAAAGGGATATTTGGAAGCCCATAGAGGGCTATGGTGAAAAAGGAAATATCTTCCGTTGAAAACTGGAAAGAAGCTTTCTGAGAAACTGCTCTGTGTTCTGTTAATTTATCTCTCAGAGTTACATCTTTCCCTTCAAGAAGCCTTTCGCTAAGGCTGTTCTTGTGAAACTGGCAAAGGGATATTTGGAAGCCCATAGAGGGCTATGGTGAAAAAGGAAATATCTTCCGTTCAAAACTGGAAAGAAGCTTTCTGAGAAACTGCTCTGTGTTCTGTTAGTTCATCTCACAGAGATACATCTTTCCCTTCAAGAATCCTTTCGCTAAGCCTGTTCTTGTGGAATTGGCAAAGGGATATTTGGAAGCCCATAGAGGGCTATGGTGAAAAAGGAAATATCTTCCGTTCAAAACTGGAAAGAAGCTTTCTGAGAAACTGCTCTGTGTTCTGTTAGTTCAACTCACAGAGTTACATCTTTCCCTTCAAGAAGCCTTTCGCTAAGGCTGTTCTTGTGGAATTGGCAGAGGGATATTTGGAAGCCCATAGAGGGATATGGTGAAAAAGGAAATATCTTCCGTTGAAAACTGGAAAGAAGCTTTCTGAGAAACTGCTCTGTGTTCTGTTAGTTCATCTCACAGAGTTACATCTTTCCCTTCAAGAAGCCTTTCCTTAAGGCTGTTCTTGTGAAACTGGCAAAGGGATATTTGGAAGCCCATAGAGGGCTGTGGTGCAAAAGGAAATATCTTCCGTTCAAAACTGGAAAGAAGCTTTCTGAGAAACTGCTCTGTGTTCTGTTAATTCATCTCACACTGTTACATCTTTCCTTCAAGAAGCCTTTTGCTAAGGCTGTTCTTGTGGAATTGGCAAAGGGATATTTGGAAGCCCATAGAGGGCTATGTTGAAAAAGGAAATATCTTCCGTTCAAAACTGGAAAGAAGCTTTCTGAGAAACTGCTCTGTGTTCTGTTAGTTCATCTCACAGAGTTACATCTTTCCCTTCAAGAAGCCTTTCTCTAAGGCTGTTCTTGTGGAAATGGCAAAAGGATATTTGGAAGCCCATAGAGGGCTATGGTGAAAAAGGAAATATCTTCCGTTGAAAACTGGAAAGAAGCTTTCTGAGAAACTGCTCTGTGTTCTGTTAGTTCAACTCACAGTGTTACATCTTTCCCTTCAAATAGCCTTTCTCTAAGGCTGTTCTTGTGGAATTGGCAAAGGGATATTTGGAAGCCCATAGAGGGTTATGGTGAAAAAGGAAATATCTTCCGTTCAAAACTGGAAAGAAGCTTTCTGAGAAACTGCTCTGTGATCTGTTAGTTCATCTAACAGGGTTACATCTTTCCCTTCAAGAAGCCTTTCCTTAAGGCTGTTCTTGTGAAACTGGCAAAGGGATATTTGGAAGCCCATAGAGGGCTATGGTGAAAAAGGAAATATCTTCCGTTCAAAACTGGAAAGAAGCTTTCTGAGAAACTGCTCTGTGTTCTGTTAATTCATCTCACACAGTTACATCTTTTCCTTCAAGAAGCCTTTCCCTAAGGCCTTTCTTGTGGAATTGGCAAAGGGATATTTGGAAGCCCATAGAGGGCTATGGTGAAAAAGGAAATATCTTCCGTTCAAAATTGGAAAGAAGCTTTCTGAGAAACTGCTCTGTGTTCTCTGAATTCATCTCACAGAGTCACATCCTTCCCTTCAAGAAGCCTTTCGCTAAGGCTGTTTTTGTGGAATTTGCAAGGGATATTTGGAAGCCCATAGAGGGCTATGGTGAAAAAGGAAATATTTTCCGTTCAAAACTGGAAAGAAACTTTCTGAGAAAGTGCTCTGTGTTCTGTTAGTTCATCTCACAGAGTTACATCTTTCCCTTCAAGAAGACCTTTCTCTAAGGCTGTTCTTGTGGAATTGGCAAAGGGATATTTGGAAGCCCATAGAGGGCTATGGTGAAAAAGGAAATATCTTTCGTTGAAAACTGGAAAGAAGCTTTCTGAGAAACTGCTCTGTGTTCTGTTAGTTCATCTTACAGAGTTACATCTTTCCCTTCAAGAAGCCTTTCCTTAAGGCTGTTCTTGTGAAACTGGAAAAGGGATATTTGGAAGCCCGTAGAGGGCTATGGTGCAAAAGGAAATATCTTCCGTTCAAAACTGGAAAGAAGCTTTCTGAGGAACTGCTCTGTGTTCTGTTAATTCATCTCAAACAGTTACATCTTTCCTTCAAGAAGCCTTTTGCTAAGGCTGTTCTTGTGGAATTGGCAAAGGGATATTTGGAAGCCCATAGGGGCTATGGTGAAAAAGGAAATATCTTCCGTTCAAAACTGGAAAGAAGCTTTCTGAGAAACTGCTCTGTGTTCTGTTAATTCATCTCACAGAGTTACTTCTTTCCCTTCAAGAAGCCTTTCGCTAAGGCTATTCTTGTGGAATTGGCATAGGGATAATTGGAAGCCCATAAAGGGCTATGGTGAAAAAGGAAATATCTTCCGTTGAAAACTGGAAAGAAGCTTTCTGAGAAACTGCTCTGTGTTCTGTTAGTTCATCTCACAGAGTTACATCTTTCCCTTCAAGAAGCCTTTCGCTAAGGCTGTTCTTGTGGAATTGGCAAGGGGATATTTAGAAGCCCTTAGAGGGCTATGGTGAAAAAGGTAATATCTTCCGTTCAATACTGGAAAGAAGCTTTCTGAGAAACTGCTCTGTGTTCTGCTAGTTCATCTCACAGAGTTACATCTTTCCCTTCAAGAAGACTTTCGCTAAGGCTGTTCTTGTGGAATTGGCAAAGGGATATTTGGAAGCCCATAGAGGGCTATGGTGAAAAAGGAAATATCTTCCGTTGAAAACTGGAAAGAAGCTTTCTGAGAAACTGCTCTGTGTTCTGTTAATTCATCTCTCAGAGTTACATCTTTCCCTTCAAGAAGCCTTTCGCTAAGGCTGTTCTTGTGAAACTGGCAAAGGGATATTTGGAAGCCCATAGATGGCTATGGTGCAAAAGGAAATATCTTCCGTTCAAAACTGGAAAGAATCTTTCTGAGAAACTGCTCTGTGTTCTGTTAATTCATTACACAGAGATACATCTTTCCCTTCAAGAAGCCTTTCGGTAAGGCTGTTCTTGTGGAATTGGCAAAGGGATATTTGGAAGCCCATAGAGGGCTATGGTGAAAAAGGAAATATCTTCCGTTGAAAACTAGAAAGAAGCTTTCTGAGAAACTGCTCTGTGTTCTCTGAATTCATCTCACAGAGTTACATCTTTCCCTTCAAGAAGCCTTTCGCTAAGGCTGTTTTTGTGGAATTTGCAAAGGGATATTTGGAAGCCCTTAGAGGGCTATGGTGAAAAAGGAAATATCTTCCGTCAAAAACTGGAAATAAGCTTTCTGATAAACTGCTCTGTGTTTTGTTAATTCATCTTACACAGTTACATCTTTCCCTTCAAGAAGCCTTTCGCTAAGGCTGTTCTTGTGGAATTGGCAAAGGGATATTTGGAAGCCCATAGAGGGCTATGGTGAAAAAGGAAATATCTTCCGTTGAAAACTGGAAAGAAGCTTTCTGAGAAACTGCTCTGTGTTCTGTTAGTTCATCTCACAGAGTTACATCTTTCCCTTAAAGAAGCCTTTCCTTAAGGCTGTTCTTGTGAAACTGGCAAAGGGATATTTGGAAGCCCATAGAGGGCTGTGGTGCAAAAGGAAATATCTTCCGTTCAAAACTGGAAAGAAGCTTTCTGAGAAACTGCTCTGTGTTCTGTTAATTCATCTCACACTGTTACATCTTTCCTTCAAGAAGCCTTTTGCTAAGGCTGTTCTTGTGGAATTGGCAAAGGGATATTTGGAAGCCCATAGAGGGCTATGTTGAAAAAGGAAATATCTTCCGTTCAAAACTGGAAAGAAGCTTTCTGAGAAACTGCTCTGTGTTCTGTTAGTTCATCTCACAGAGTTACATCTTTCCCTTCAAGAAGCCTTTCTCTAAGGCTGTTCTTGTGGAAATGGCAAAAGGATATTTGGAAGCCCATAGAGGGCTATGGTGAAAAAGGAAATATCTTCCGTTCAAAACTGGAAAGAAGCTTTCTGAGAAACTGCTCTGTGTTCTGTTAGTTAATCTCACAGAGTTACATCTTTCCCTTCAAGAAGACTTTCGCTAAGGCTGTTCTTGTGGAATTGGCAAAGGGATATTTGGAAGCCCATAGAGGGCTATGGTGAAAAAGGAAATATCTTGCGTTGAAAACTGGAAAGAAGCTTTCTGAGAAACTGCTCTGTGTTCTGTTAATTTATCTCTCAGAGTTACATCTTTCCCTTCAAGAAGCCTTTCGCTAAGGCTGTTCTTGTGAAACTGGCAAAGGGATATTTGGAAGCCCATAGAGGGCTATGGTGAAAAAGGAAATATCTTCCGTTCAAAACTGGAAAGAAGCTTTCTGAGAAACTGTTATGTGTTCTGTTAATTCATCTCACAGAGTTACATCTTTCCCTTCAAGAAGCCTTTCGCTAAGACTGTTCTTGTGGAATTTGCAAAGGGATATTTGAAAGCCCATAGAGGGTTATGGTGAAAAAGGAAATATCTTCCGTTCAAAACTGGAAAGAAGCTTTCTGAGAAACTGCTCTGTGTTCTCTGAATTCATCTCAAAGAGTTACATCCTTCCCTTCAAGAAGCCTTTCGCTAAGGCTGTTTTTGTGGAATTGGCAAAGGGATATTTGGAAGCCCATAGAGGGCTATGGATAAAAATGAAATATCTTGCGTTCAAACCTGGAAAGAAGCTTTCTGAGAAACTGCTCTGTGTTCTGTTAATTCATCTAACACAGTTACATCTTTCCCTTCAAGAAACCTTTCGCTAAGGCTGTTCTTGTGGAATTGGCAAAGGGATATTTGGAAGCCCATAGAGGGCTATGGTGAAAAAGGAAATATCTTCCGTTGAAAATTGGAAAGAAGCTTTCTGAGAAACTGCTCTGTGTTCTCTGACTTCAGCTCACAGAGTTACATCCTTCCCTTCAAGAAGCCTTTCTCTAAGGCCGTTTTTGTGGAATTTGCAAAGGGATATTTGGAAGCCCATAGAGGGCTATGGTGAAAAAGGAAATATCTTCCGTTCAAAACTGGAAAGAAGCTTTCTGAGAAACTGCTCTGTGTTCTGTTAGTTCATCTCACAGAGATACATCTTTCCCTTCAAGAATCCTTTCGCTAAGCCTGTTCTTGTGGAATTGGCAAAGGGATATTTGGAAGCCCATAGAGGGCTATGGTGAAAAAGGAAATATCTTCCGTTCAAAACTGGAAAGAAGCTTTCTGAGAAACTGCTCTGTGTTCTGTTAGTTCAACTCACAGAGTTACATCTTTCCCTTCAAGAAGCCTTTCGCTAAGGCTGTTCTTGTGGAATTGGCAGAGGGATATTTGGAAGCCCATAGAGGGATATGGTGAAAAAGGAAATATCTTCCGTTGAAAACTGGAAAGAAGCTTTCTGAGAAACTGCTCTGTGTTCTGTTAGTTCATCTCACAGAGTTACATCTTTCCCTTCAAGAAGCCTTTCCTTAAGGCTGTTCTTGTGAAACTGGCAAAGGGATATTTGGAAGCCCATAGAGGGCTGTGGTGCAAAAGGAAATATCTTCCGTTCAAAACTGGAAAGAAGCTTTCTGAGAAACTGCTCTGTGTTCTGTTAATTCATCTCACACTGTTACATCTTTCCTTCAAGAAGCCTTTTGCTAAGGCTGTTCTTGTGGAATTGGCAAAGGGATATTTGGAAGCCCATAGAGGGCTATGTTGAAAAAGGAAATATCTTCCGTTCAAAACTGGAAAGAAGCTTTCTGAGAAACTGCTCTGTGTTCTGTTAGTTCATCTCACAGAGTTACATCTTTCCCTTCAAGAAGCCTTTCTCTAAGGCTGTTCTTGTGGAAATGGCAAAAGGATATTTGGAAGCCCATAGAGGGCTATGGTGAAAAAGGAAATATCTTCCGTTGAAAACTGGAAAGAAGCTTTCTGAGAAACTGCTCTGTGTTCTGTTAGTTCAACTCACAGTGTTACATCTTTCCCTTCAAATAGCCTTTCTCTAAGGCTGTTCTTGTGGAATTGGCAAAGGGATATTTGGAAGCCCATAGAGGGTTATGGTGAAAAAGGAAATATCTTCCGTTCAAAACTGGAAAGAAGCTTTCTGAGAAACTGCTCTGTGATCTGTTAGTTCATCTAACAGGGTTACATCTTTCCCTTCAAGAAGCCTTTCCTTAAGGCTGTTCTTGTGAAACTGGCAAAGGGATATTTGGAAGCCCATAGAGGGCTATGGTGAAAAAGGAAATATCTTCCGTTCAAAACTGGAAAGAAGCTTTCTGAGAAACTGCTCTGTGTTCTGTTAATTCATCTCACACAGTTACATCTTTTCCTTCAAGAAGCCTTTCCCTAAGGCCTTTCTTGTGGAATTGGCAAAGGGATATTTGGAAGCCCATAGAGGGCTATGGTGAAAAAGGAAATATCTTCCGTTCAAAATTGGAAAGAAGCTTTCTGAGAAACTGCTCTGTGTTCTCTGAATTCATCTCACAGAGTCACATCCTTCCCTTCAAGAAGCCTTTCGCTAAGGCTGTTTTTGTGGAATTTGCAAGGGATATTTGGAAGCCCATAGAGGGCTATGGTGAAAAAGGAAATATTTTCCGTTCAAAACTGGAAAGAAACTTTCTGAGAAAGTGCTCTGTGTTCTGTTAGTTCATCTCACAGAGTTACATCTTTCCCTTCAAGAAGACCTTTCTCTAAGGCTGTTCTTGTGGAATTGGCAAAGGGATATTTGGAAGCCCATAGAGGGCTATGGTGAAAAAGGAAATATCTTTCGTTGAAAACTGGAAAGAAGCTTTCTGAGAAACTGCTCTGTGTTCTGTTAGTTCATCTTACAGAGTTACATCTTTCCCTTCAAGAAGCCTTTCCTTAAGGCTGTTCTTGTGAAACTGGAAAAGGGATATTTGGAAGCCCGTAGAGGGCTATGGTGCAAAAGGAAATATCTTCCGTTCAAAACTGGAAAGAAGCTTTCTGAGGAACTGCTCTGTGTTCTGTTAATTCATCTCAAACAGTTACATCTTTCCTTCAAGAAGCCTTTTGCTAAGGCTGTTCTTGTGGAATTGGCAAAGGGATATTTGGAAGCCCATAGGGGCTATGGTGAAAAAGGAAATATCTTCCGTTCAAAACTGGAAAGAAGCTTTCTGAGAAACTGCTCTGTGTTCTGTTAATTCATCTCACAGAGTTACTTCTTTCCCTTCAAGAAGCCTTTCGCTAAGGCTATTCTTGTGGAATTGGCATAGGGATAATTGGAAGCCCATAAAGGGCTATGGTGAAAAAGGAAATATCTTCCGTTGAAAACTGGAAAGAAGCTTTCTGAGAAACTGCTCTGTGTTCTGTTAGTTCATCTCACAGAGTTACATCTTTCCCTTCAAGAAGCCTTTCGCTAAGGCTGTTCTTGTGGAATTGGCAAGGGGATATTTAGAAGCCCTTAGAGGGCTATGGTGAAAAAGGTAATATCTTCCGTTCAATACTGGAAAGAAGCTTTCTGAGAAACTGCTCTGTGTTCTGCTAGTTCATCTCACAGAGTTACATCTTTCCCTTCAAGAAGACTTTCGCTAAGGCTGTTCTTGTGGAATTGGCAAAGGGATATTTGGAAGCCCATAGAGGGCTATGGTGAAAAAGGAAATATCTTCCGTTGAAAACTGGAAAGAAGCTTTCTGAGAAACTGCTCTGTGTTCTGTTAATTCATCTCTCAGAGTTACATCTTTCCCTTCAAGAAGCCTTTCGCTAAGGCTGTTCTTGTGAAACTGGCAAAGGGATATTTGGAAGCCCATAGATGGCTATGGTGCAAAAGGAAATATCTTCCGTTCAAAACTGGAAAGAATCTTTCTGAGAAACTGCTCTGTGTTCTGTTAATTCATTACACAGAGATACATCTTTCCCTTCAAGAAGCCTTTCGGTAAGGCTGTTCTTGTGGAATTGGCAAAGGGATATTTGGAAGCCCATAGAGGGCTATGGTGAAAAAGGAAATATCTTCCGTTGAAAACTAGAAAGAAGCTTTCTGAGAAACTGCTCTGTGTTCTCTGAATTCATCTCACAGAGTTACATCTTTCCCTTCAAGAAGCCTTTCGCTAAGGCTGTTTTTGTGGAATTTGCAAAGGGATATTTGGAAGCCCTTAGAGGGCTATGGTGAAAAAGGAAATATCTTCCGTCAAAAACTGGAAATAAGCTTTCTGATAAACTGCTCTGTGATTTGTTAATTCATCTTACACAGTTACATCTTTCCCTTCAAGAAGCCTTTCGCTAAGGCTGTTCTTGTGGAATTGGCAAAGGGATATTTGGAAGCCCATAGAGGGCTATGGTGAAAAAGGAAATATCTTCCGTTGAAAACTGGAAAGAAGCTTTCTGAGAAACTGCTCTGTGTTCTGTTAGTTCATCTCACAGAGTTACATCTTTCCCTTAAAGAAGCCTTTCCTTAAGGCTGTTCTTGTGAAACTGGCAAAGGGATATTTGGAAGCCCATAGAGGGCTGTGGTGCAAAAGGAAATATCTTCCGTTCAAAACTGGAAAGAAGCTTTCTGAGAAACTGCTCTGTGTTCTGTTAATTCATCTCACACTGTTACATCTTTCCTTCAAGAAGCCTTTTGCTAAGGCTGTTCTTGTGGAATTGGCAAAGGGATATTTGGAAGCCCATAGAGGGCTATGTTGAAAAAGGAAATATCTTCCGTTCAAAACTGGAAAGAAGCTTTCTGAGAAACTGCTCTGTGTTCTGTTAGTTCATCTCACAGAGTTACATCTTTCCCTTCAAGAAGCCTTTCTCTAAGGCTGTTCTTGTGGAAATGGCAAAAGGATATTTGGAAGCCCATAGAGGGCTATGGTGAAAAAGGAAATATCTTCCGTTCAAAACTGGAAAGAAGCTTTCTGAGAAACTGCTCTGTGTTCTGTTAGTTCAACTCACAGAGTTACATCTTTCCCTTCAAATAGCCTTTCTCTAAGGCTGTTCTTGTGGAATTGGCAAAGGGATATTTGGAAGCCCATAGAGGGTTATGGTGAAAAAGGAAATATCTTCCGTTCAAAACTGGAAAGAAACTTTATGAGAAACTGCTCTGTGTTCTCTGAATTCATCTCACAGAGTTACATCTTTACCTTCAAGAAGCCTTTCGCTAAGGCTGTTCTTCTGGAATTGGCAAAGGGATATTTGGAAGCCCATAGAGGGCTATGGTGAAAAAGGAAATATCTTCCCTTCAAAACTGGAAAGAAGCTTTCTGAGAAACTGCTCTGTGTTCTCTGAAATCATCTCAGAGAGTTACATCTTTCCCTTAAAAAGCCTTTCGCTAAGGCTGTTCTTGTGGAACTGGCAAAGGGACATTTGGAAGCCCATAGAGGGCTATTGTGAAAAAGGAAATATCTTCCGTTCAAAACTGGAAAGAAGCTTTCTGAGAAACTGCTCTGTGTACTCTCAATTCATCTCACAGAGTTACATCTTTCCCTTCAAGAAGCCTTTCGATAAGGCTGTTCTAGTGGAATTGGCAAAGTGATATTTGGAAGCCCATACAGGGCTATGGTGAAAAAGGAAATATCTTCCGTTCAAAACTGGAAAGAAGCTTTCTGAGAAACTGCTCTGTGTTCTATGAATTCATCTCACAGAGTTACATCTTTCCCTTCAAGAAGCCTTTCGCTAAGGCTGTTCTTGTGGAATTGGCAAAGGGATATTTGGAAGCCCATAGAGGGCTATGGTGAAAAAGGAAATACCTTCCGTTCAAAACTGGAAAGAAGCTTTCTGAGAAACTACTCTGTCTTCTGTTATTTCATCTCACAGTGTTACATCTTGCCCTTCAAGAAGCCTTTCGCCAAGGCTGTTCTTGTGGAATTGGCAAAGGGATATTTGGAACCGCATAGAGGGCTATGGTGAAAAAGGAAATATCTTCCGTTCAAAACTGGAAAGAAGCTTTCTGAGAAACTGCTCTGTGTTCTCTGAATTCATCTCACAGAGTTACATCTTTCCCTTCAAGAAGCCTTTCGCTAAGGCTGTTTTTGTGGAATTTGCAAAGGGATATTTGGAAGCCAATAGAGGGCTATGTTGAAAAAGGAAATATCTTCCGTTCAAAACTGGAAAGAAGCTTTCTGAGAAACTGCTCTGTGTTCTCTGATTTCATCTCAAAGAGTTACATCCTTCCCTTCAAGAAGCCTTTCGCTAAGGCTGTTTTTGTGGAATTGGCAAAGGGATAATTGGAAGCCCATAGAGGGCTATGGATAAAAATGAAATATCTTGCGTTCAAACCTGGAAAGAAGCTTTCTGAGAATCTGCTCTGTGTTCTGTTAATTCATCTCACACAGTTACATCTTTCCCTCCAAGAAACCTTTCGCTAAGGCCTTTCTTGTGGAATTGGCAAAGGGATATTTGGAAGCCCATACAGGGCTATGGTGAAAAAGGAAATATCTTCCGTTCAAAACTGGAAAGAAGCTTTCTGAGAAACTGCTCTGTGTTCTCTGAATTCATCTCAAAGGGTTACATCCTTACCTTCAAGAAGCCTTTCGCTAAGGCTGTTTTTGTGGAATTGGCAAAGGGATAATTGGAAGCCCATAGAGGGCTATGGATAAAAATGAAATATCTTGCGTTCAAACCTGGAAAGAAGCTTTCTGAGAATCTGCTCTGTGTTCTGTTAATTCATCTCACACAGTTACATCTTTCCCTTCAAGAAACCTTTCGCTAAGGCTGTTCTTGTGGAATTGGCAAAGGGATATTTGGAAGCCCATAGAGGGCTATGGTGAAAAAGGTAATATCTTCCGTTGAAAACTGGAAAGAATCTTTCTGAGAAACTGCTCTGTGTTCTCTGAATTCATCTCACAGGGTTACATCCTTCCCTTCAAGAAGCCTTTCGCTAAGGCTGTTTTTGTGGAATTTGCAAAGGGATATTTGGAAGCCCATAGAGGGCTATGGTGAAAAAGGAAATATCTTCCGTTCAAAACTGGAAAGAAGCTTTCTGAGAAACTGCTCTGTGTTCTGTTAGTTCATCTCACAGAGATACATCTTTCCCTTCAAGAATCCTTTCGCTAAGGCTGTTCTTGTGGAATTGGCAAAGGGATATTTGGAAGCCCATAGAGGGCTATGGTGAAAAAGGAAATATCTTCCGTTCAAAACTGGAAAGAAGCTTTCTGAGAAACTGCTCTGTGTTCTGTTAGTTCAACTCACAGAGTTACATCTTTCTCTTCAAGAAGCCTTTCGCTAAGGCTGTTCTTGTGGAATTGGCAAAGGGATATTTGGAAGCCCATAGAGGGCTATGGTGAAAAAGGAAATATCTTCCGTTGAAAACTGGAAAGAAGCTTTCTGAGAAACTGCTCTGTGTTCTGTTAGTTCATCTCACAGAGTTATATCTTTCCCTTCAAGAAGCCTTTCCTTAAGGCTGTTCTTGTGAAACTGGCAAAGGGATATTTGGAAGCCCATAGAGGGCTGTGGTGCAAAAGGAAATATCTTCCGTTCAAAACTGGAAAGAAGCTTTCTGAGAAACTGCTCTGTGTTCTGTTAATTCATCTGACAGAGTTACATCTTTACCTTTAAGAAGCCTTTCGCTAAGGCTATTCTTGTGGAATTGGCATAGGGATATTTGAAAGCCCATTGAGGGCTATGGTGAAAAAGGAAATATCTTCCTTTCAAAACTGGAAAGAAGCTTTCTGAGAAACTAATCTGTGTTCTGTTAATTCATTTCACAGAGTTACATCTTTCCCTTCAAGAAGCCGTTCGGTAAGGCTGTTCTTGTGGAATTGGCAAAGGGATATTTGGACGCCCATAGAGGGCTATGGTGAAAAAGGAAATATCTTCCGTTGAAAACTGGAAAGAAGCTTTCTGAGAAACTGCTCTGTGTTCTCTGTATTCATCTCACAGAGTTACATCCTTCCCTCCAAGAAGCCTTTCGCTAAGGCTGTTTTTGTGGAATTGGCAAAGGGATATTTGGAAGCCCATAGAGGGCTATGGTGAAAAAGGAAATATCTTCCGTTCAAAACTGGAAAGAAGCTTTCTCAGAAACTCCTCTGTGTTCTGTTAGTTCATCTCACAGAGTTAGATCTTTCCCTTCAAGAATCCTTTCGCTAAGGCTGTTCTTGTGGAATTGGCAAAGGGATATTTGGAAGCCCATAGAGGGCTATGGTGAAAAAGGAAATATCTTCCGTTCAAAACTGGTAAGAAGCTTTCTGAGAAATTGCTCTGTGTTCTGTTAGTTCAACTCACAGAGTTACATCTTTCCCTTCAAGAAGCCTCTCTCTAAGGCTGTTCTTGTGGAATTGGCAAAGGGATATTTGGAAGCCCATAGAGGGCTATGGTGAAAAAGGAAATATCTTCCGTTCAAAACTGGAAAGAAGCTTTCTGAGAAACTTCTCTGTGTTCTGTTAGTTCATCTCACAGAGATACATCTTTCCCTTCAAGAAGCCTTTCCTTAAGGCTGTTCTTGTGAAACTGGCAAAGGGATATTTGTAAGCCCATAGAGGTCTATGGTGCAAAAGGAAATATCTTCCGTTCAAAACTGGAAAGAAGCTTTCTGAGAAACTGCTCTGTGTTCTGTTAATTCATCTCACACAGTTACATCTTTCCTTCAAGAAGCCTTTTGCTAAGGCTGTTCTTGTGGAATTCGCAAAGGGATATTTGGAAGCCCATAGGGGCTATGGTGAAAAAGGAAATATCTTCCGTTCAAAACTGGAAAGAAGCTTTCTGAGAAACTGCTCTGTATTCTGTATGTTCATCTCACAGAGTTACATCTTTCCCTTCAAGAAGCCTTTCGCTAAGGCTGTTCTTGTGGAATTGGCAAGGGGATATTTGGAAACCCTTAGAGGGCTATGGTGAAAAAGGTAATATCTTCCGTTCAATACTGGAAAGAAGCTTTCTGAGAAACTGCTCTGTGTTCTGTTAATTCATTTCACAGAGTTACATCTTTCCCTTCAAGAAGCCTTTCGGTAAGGCTGTTCTTGTGGAATTGGCAAAGGGATACTTGGAAGCCCATAGAGGGCTATGGTGAAAAAGGAAATATATTCCGTTGAAAACTAGAAAGAAGCTTTCTGAGAAACTGCTCTGTGGTCTCTGAATTCATCTCACAGAGTTACATCCTTCCCTTCAAGAAGCCTTTCGCTAAGGCTGTTCTTGTGGAATTTGCAAAGGGATATTTGGAAGCCCATAGAGGGCTATGGTGAAAAAGGAAATATCTTCCGTTCAAAACTGGAAAGAAGCTTTCTGAGAAACTGCTCTGTGTTCTGTTAATTCATCTCACACAGTTACATCATTCCCTTCAAGAAGCCTTTCGCTAAGGCTGTTCTTGTGGAATTGGCAAAGGGATATTTGGAACCGCATAGAGGGCTATGGTGAAAAAGGAAATATCTTCCGTTCAAAACTGGAAAGAAGCTTTCTGAGAAACTGCTCTGTGTTCTCTGAATTCATCTCACAGAGTTACATCTTTCCCTTCAAGAAGCCTTTCGCTAAGGCTGTTTTTGTGGAATTTGCAAAGGGATATTTGGAAGCCAATAGAGGGCTATGTTGAAAAAGGAAATATCTTCCGTTCAAAACTGGAAAGAAGCTTTCTGAGAAACTGCTCTGTGTTCTCTGATTTCATCTCAAAGAGTTACATCCTTCCCTTCAAGAAGCCTTTCGCTAAGGCTGTTTTTGTGGAATTGGCAAAGGGATAATTGGAAGCCCATAGAGGGCTATGGATAAAAATGAAATATCTTGCGTTCAAACCTGGAAAGAAGCTTTCTGAGAATCTGCTCTGTGTTCTGTTAATTCATCTCACACAGTTACATCTTTCCCTCCAAGAAACCTTTCGCTAAGGCCTTTCTTGTGGAATTGGCAAAGGGATATTTGGAAGCCCATACAGGGCTATGGTGAAAAAGGAAATATCTTCCGTTCAAAACTGGAAAGAAGCTTTCTGAGAAACTGCTCTGTGTTCTCTGAATTCATCTCAAAGGGTTACATCCTTACCTTCAAGAAGCCTTTCGCTAAGGCTGTTTTTGTGGAATTGGCAAAGGGATAATTGGAAGCCCATAGAGGGCTATGGATAAAAATGAAATATCTTGCGTTCAAACCTGGAAAGAAGCTTTCTGAGAATCTGCTCTGTGTTCTGTTAATTCATCTCACACAGTTACATCTTTCCCTTCAAGAAACCTTTCGCTAAGGCTGTTCTTGTGGAATTGGCAAAGGGATATTTGGAAGCCCATAGAGGGCTATGGTGAAAAAGGTAATATCTTCCGTTGAAAACTGGAAAGAATCTTTCTGAGAAACTGCTCTGTGTTCTCTGAATTCATCTCACAGAGTTACATCCTTCCCTTCAAGAAGCCTTTCGCTAAGGCTGTTTTTGTGGAATTTGCAAAGGGATATTTGGAAGCCCATAGAGGGCTATGGTGAAAAAGGAAATATCTTCCGTTCAAAACTGGAAAGAAGCTTTCTGAGAAACTGCTCTGTGTTCTGTTAGTTCATCTCACAGAGATACATCTTTCCCTTCAAGAATCCTTTCGCTAAGGCTGTTCTTGTGGAATTGGCAAAGGGATATTTGGAAGCCCATAGAGGGCTATGGTGAAAAAGGAAATATCTTCCGTTCAAAACTGGAAAGAAGCTTTCTGAGAAACTGCTCTGTGTTCTGTTAGTTCAACTCACAGAGTTACATCTTTCTCTTCAAGAAGCCTTTCGCTAAGGCTGTTCTTGTGGAATTGGCAAAGGGATATTTGGAAGCCCATAGAGGGCTATGGTGAAAAAGGAAATATCTTCCGTTGAAAACTGGAAAGAAGCTTTCTGAGAAACTGCTCTGTGTTCTGTTAGTTCATCTCACAGAGTTATATCTTTCCCTTCAAGAAGCCTTTCCTTAAGGCTGTTCTTGTGAAACTGGCAAAGGGATATTTGGAAGCCCATAGAGGGCTGTGGTGCAAAAGGAAATATCTTCCGTTCAAAACTGGAAAGAAGCTTTCTGAGAAACTGCTCTGTGTTCTGTTAATTCATCTGACAGAGTTACATCTTTACCTTTAAGAAGCCTTTCGCTAAGGCTATTCTTGTGGAATTGGCATAGGGATATTTGAAAGCCCATTGAGGGCTATGGTGAAAAAGGAAATATCTTCCTTTCAAAACTGGAAAGAAGCTTTCTGAGAAACTAATCTGTGTTCTGTTAATTCATTTCACAGAGTTACATCTTTCCCTTCAAGAAGCCGTTCGGTAAGGCTGTTCTTGTGGAATTGGCAAAGGGATATTTGGACGCCCATAGAGGGCTATGGTGAAAAAGGAAATATCTTCCGTTGAAAACTGGAAAGAAGCTTTCTGAGAAACTGCTCTGTGTTCTCTGTATTCATCTCACAGAGTTACATCCTTCCCTCCAAGAAGCCTTTCGCTAAGGCTGTTTTTGTGGAATTGGCAAAGGGATATTTGGAAGCCCATAGAGGGCTATGGTGAAAAAGGAAATATCTTCCGTTCAAAACTGGAAAGAAGCTTTCTCAGAAACTCCTCTGTGTTCTGTTAGTTCATCTCACAGAGTTAGATCTTTCCCTTCAAGAATCCTTTCGCTAAGGCTGTTCTTGTGGAATTGGCAAAGGGATATTTGGAAGCCCATAGAGGGCTATGGTGAAAAAGGAAATATCTTCCGTTCAAAACTGGTAAGAAGCTTTCTGAGAAATTGCTCTGTGTTCTGTTAGTTCAACTCACAGAGTTACATCTTTCCCTTCAAGAAGCCTCTCTCTAAGGCTGTTCTTGTGGAATTGGCAAAGGGATATTTGGAAGCCCATAGAGGGCTATGGTGAAAAAGGAAATATCTTCCGTTCAAAACTGGAAAGAAGCTTTCTGAGAAACTTCTCTGTGTTCTGTTAGTTCATCTCACAGAGATACATCTTTCCCTTCAAGAAGCCTTTCCTTAAGGCTGTTCTTGTGAAACTGGCAAAGGGATATTTGTAAGCCCATAGAGGTCTATGGTGCAAAAGGAAATATCTTCCGTTCAAAACTGGAAAGAAGCTTTCTGAGAAACTGCTCTGTGTTCTGTTAATTCATCTCACACAGTTACATCTTTCCTTCAAGAAGCCTTTTGCTAAGGCTGTTCTTGTGGAATTCGCAAAGGGATATTTGGAAGCCCATAGGGGCTATGGTGAAAAAGGAAATATCTTCCGTTCAAAACTGGAAAGAAGCTTTCTGAGAAACTGCTCTGTATTCTGTATGTTCATCTCACAGAGTTACATCTTTCCCTTCAAGAAGCCTTTCGCTAAGGCTGTTCTTGTGGAATTGGCAAGGGGATATTTGGAAACCCTTAGAGGGCTATGGTGAAAAAGGTAATATCTTCCGTTCAATACTGGAAAGAAGCTTTCTGAGAAACTGCTCTGTGTTCTGTTAATTCATTTCACAGAGTTACATCTTTCCCTTCAAGAAGCCTTTCGGTAAGGCTGTTCTTGTGGAATTGGCAAAGGGATACTTGGAAGCCCATAGAGGGCTATGGTGAAAAAGGAAATATATTCCGTTGAAAACTAGAAAGAAGCTTTCTGAGAAACTGCTCTGTGGTCTCTGAATTCATCTCACAGAGTTACATCTTTCCCTTCAAGAAGCCTTTCGCTAAGGCTGTTCTTGTGGAATTTGCAAAGGGATATTTGGAAGCCCATAGAGGGCTATGGTGAAAAAGGAAATATCTTCCGTTCAAAACTGGAAAGAAGCTTTCTGAGAAACTGCTCTGTGTTCTGTTAATTCATCTCACACAGTTACATCATTCCCTTCAAGAAGCCTTTCGCTAAGGCTGTTCTTGTGGAATTGGCAAAGGGATATTTGGAAGCCCATAGAGGGCTATGTTGAAAAAGGAAATATCTTCCGTTCAAAACTGGAAAGAAGATTTCTGAGAAACTGCTCTGTGTTCTGTTAGTCCATCTCACAGAGTTACATCTTTCCCTTCAAGAAGCCTTTCGCTAAGGGTGTTCTTGTGGAAATGGCAAAGGGATATTTGGAAGCCCATAGAGGTATATTTTGAAAAAGGAAATATCTTCCGTTCAAAACTGGAAAGAAGCTTTCTGAGAAACTGCTCTGTGTTCTGTTAATTCATCTCACACAGTTACATCTTTCCCTTCAAGAAGCCTTTCGCTAAGGCCTTTCTTGTGGAATTGGCAAAGGGATATTTGGAAGCCCATAGAGGGCTATGGTGAAAAAGGAATTATCTTCCGTTCAAAACTGGAAAGAAGCTTTCTGAGAAACTGCTCTGTGTTCTCTGAGTTCATCTCAAAGAGTTACATCCTTACCTTCAAGAAGCCTTTCGCTAAGGCTGTTTTTGTGGAATTGGCAAAGGGATAATTGGAAGCCCATAGAGGGCTATGGATAAAAATGAAATATCTTGCGTTCAAACCTGGAAAGAAGCTTTCTGAGAATCTGCTCTGTGTTCTGTTAATTCATCTCACACAGTTACATCTTTCCCTTCAAGAAACCTTTCGCTAAGGCTGTTCTTGTGGAATTGGCAAAGGGATATTTGGAAGCCCATAGAGCGCTATGGTGAAAAAGGAAATATCTTCCGTTGAAAACTGGAAAGAAGCTTTCTGAGAAACTGCTCTGTGTTCTCTGAATTCATCTCACAGAGTTACATCCTTCCCTTCAAGAAGCCTTTCGCTAAGGCTGTTTTTGTGGAATTTGCAAAGGGATATTTGGAAGCCCATAGAGGGCTATGGTGAAAAAGGAAATATCTTCCGTTCAAAACTGGAAAGAAGCTTTCTGAGAAACTGCTCTGTGTTCTGTTAGTTCATCTCACAGAGATACATCTTTCCCTTCAAGAATCCTTTCGCTAAGGCTGTTCTTGTGGAATTGGCAAAGGGATATTTGGAAGCCCATAGAGGGCTATGGTGCAAAAGGAAATATCTTCCGTTCAAAACTGGAAAGAAGCTTTCTGAGAAACTGCTCTGTGTTCTGTTAGTTCAACTCACAGAGTTACATCTTTCCCTTCAAGAAGCCTTTCGCTAAGGCTGTTCTTGTGGAATTGGCAAAGGGATATTTGGAAGCCCATAGAGGGCTATGGTGAAAAAGGAAATATCTTCCGTTGAAAACTAGAAAGAAGCTTTCTGAGAAACTGCTCTGTGTTCTCTGAATTCATCTCACCGAGTTACATCTTTCCCTTCAAGAAGCCTTTCGCTAGGTCTGTTTTTGTGGAATTTGCAAAGGGATATTTGGAAGCCCATAGAGGGCTATAGTGAAAAAGGAAATATCTTCCGTTCAAAACTGGAAAGAAGCTTTCTGAGAAACTGCTCTGTGTTCTGTTAATTCATCTCACACAGTTAGATCTTTCCCTTCAAGAAGAATTTCGCTAAGGCTGTTCTTGTGGAATTGGCAAAGGGATATTTGGAAGCCCATAGAGGGCTATGTTGAAAAAGGAAATATCTTCCGTTCAAAACTGGAAAGAAGCTTTCTGAGAAACTGCTCTGTGTTCTGTTAGTTCATCTCACAGAGTTACATCTTTCCGTTCAAGAAGCCTTTCGCTAAGGCTGTTCTTCTGGAATTGGCAAAGGGATATTTGGAAGCCCATAGAGGGCTATGGTGAAAAAGGAAATATCTTCCGTTCAAAACTGGAAAGAAGCTTTCTGAGAAACTGCTCTGTGTTCTGTTAATTCATCTCACACAGTTACTTCTTTCCCTTCAAGAAGCCTTTCGCTAAGGCTGTTCTTGTGGAATTGGCAATGGGATATTTGGAAGCCCATAGAGGGCTATGGTGAAAAAGGAAATACCTTCCGTTCAAAACTGGAAAGAAGCTTTCTGAGAAACTGCTCTGTGTTCTCTGAATTCATCTCAAAGAGTTACATCCTTCCCTTCAAGAAGCCTTTCGCTAAGGCTGTCCTTGTGGAATTGGCAAAGGGATATTTTGAAGCCCATAGAGGGCTATGGATAAAAATGAAATATCTTGCGTTCAAACCTGGAAAGAAGCTTTCTGAGAAACTGCTCTGTGTTCTGTTAATTCATCTCACACAGTTACATCTTTCCCTTCAAGAAACCTTTCGCTAAGGCTGTTCTTGTGGAATTGGCAATGGGATATTTGGAAGCCCATAGAGGGCTGTGGTGAAAAAGGAAATATCTTCCGTTGAAAACTGGAAAGAAGCTTTCTGAGAAACTGCTCTGTGTTCTCTGAATTCATCTCACAGAGTTACATCCTTCCCTTCAAGAAGCCTTTCGCTAAGGCCATTTTTGTGGAATTTGCAAAGGGATATTTGGAAGCCCATAGAGGGCTATGGTGAAAAAGGAAATATCTTCCGTTCAAAACTGGAAAGAAGCTTTCTGAGAAACTGCTCTGTATTCTGTTAGTTCATCTCACAGAGATACATCTTTCCCTTCAAGAATCCTTTCGCTAAGGCTGTTCTTATGGAATTGGCAAAGGGATATTTGGAAGCCCATAGAGGGCTATGGTGAAAAAGGAAATATCTTCCGTTGAAAACTGGAAAGAAGCTTTCTGAGAAACTGCTCTGTGTTCTGTTAGTTCATCTCACAGAGTTACATCTTTCCCTTCAAGAAGCCTTTCCTTAAGGCTGTTCTTGTGAAACTGGCAAAGGGATATTTGGAAGCCCATAGAGGGCTATGGTGAAAAAGGAAATATCTTCCGTTCAAAACTGGAAATAAGCTTTCTGAGAAACTGCTCTGTGTTCTGTTAATTCATCTCACACAGTTACATCTTTCCTTCAAGAAGCCTTTTGCTAAGGCTGTTCTTGTGGAATTGGCAAAGGGTTATTTGGAAGACCATAGGGGCTATGGTGAAAAAGGAAATATCTTCCGTTGAAAACTGGAAAGAAGCTTTCTGAGAAACTACTCTGTGTTCTCTGAATTCATCTCATAGAGTTACATCTTTCCCTTCAAGAAGCCTTTCGGTAAGGCTGTTCTTGTGGAATTGGCAAAGGGATATTTGGAAGCCCATAGAGGGCTATGGTGAAAAAGGAAATATCTTCCGTTGAAAACTAGAAAGAAGCTTTCTGAGAAACTGCTCTGTGTTCTCTGAATTCATCTCACAGAGTTACATCTTTCCCTTCAAGAAGCCTTTCGCTAAGGCTGTTTTTGTGGAATTTGCAAAGGGATATTTGGAAGCCCATAGAGGGCTATGGTGAAAAAGGAAATATCTTCCGTTGAAAACTGGAAAGAAGCTTTCTGAGAAACTGCTCTGTGTTCTGTTAGTTCATCTCACAGAGTTACATCTTTCCCTTCAAGAAGCCTTTCCTTAAGGCTGTTCTTGTGAAACTGGCAAAGGGATATTTGGAAGCCCATAGAGGGCTATGGTGCAAAAGGAAATATCTTCCGTTCAAAACTGGAAAGAAGCTTTCTGAGAAACTGCTCTGTGTTCTGTTAATTCATCTCACAGAGTTACATCTTTCCCTTCAAGAAGCCTTTCGCTAAGGCTGTTCTTGTGAAACTGGCAAAGGGATATTTGGAAGCCCATAGAGGGCTATGGTGCAAAAGGAAATAACTTCCGTTCAAAACTGGAAAGAAGCTTTCTGAGAAACTGCTCTGCGTTCTGTTAATTCATCTCACAGAGTTACGTCTTTCCCTTCAAGAAGCCTTTCGCTAAGGCTGTTCTTGTGGAATTGGCAAAGGGATATTTGGAAACCCATAGGGGGTTATGGTGAAAAAGGAAATATCTTTCGTTCAAAACTGGAAAGAAGCTTTCTGAGAAACTGCTCTGTGTTCTGTTAATTCATCTCACAGAGTTACATCTTTCCCTTCAAGAAGCCTTTCGCTAAGACTGTTCTTGTGGAATTGGCAAAGGGATATTTGAAAGCCCATAGGGGGTTATGGTGAAAAAGGAAATATCTTCCGTTCAAAACTGGAAAGAAGCTTTCTGAGAAACTGCTCTGTGTTCTCTGAATTCATCTCAAAAAGTTACATCCTTCCCTTCAAGAAGCCTTTCGCTAAGGCTGTTTTTGTGGAATTGGCAAAGGGATATTTGGAAGCCCATAGAGGGCTATGGATAAAAATGAAATATCTTGCGTTCAAACCTGGAAAGAAGCTTTCTGAGAAACTGCTCTGTGTTCTGTTAATTCATCTCACACAGTTACATCTTTCCCTTCAAGAAACCTTTCGCTAAGGCTGTTCTTGTGGAATTGGAAAAGGGATATTTGGAAGCCCATAGAGGGCTATAGTGAAAAAGGAAATATCTTCCGTTGAAAATTGGAAAGAAGCTTTCTGAGAAACTGCTCTGTGTTCTCTGACTTCAGCTCACAGAGTTACATCCTTCCCTTCAAGAAGCCTTTCGCTAAGGCCGTTTTTGTGGAATTTGCAAAGGGATATTTGGAAGCCCATAGAGGGCTATGGTGAAAAAGGAAATATCTTCCGTTCAAAACTGGAAAGAAGCTTTCTGAGAAACTGCTCTGTGTTCTGTTAGTTCATCTCACAGAGATACATCTTTCCCTTCAAGAATCCTTTCGCTAAGGCTGTTCTTGTGGAATTGGCAAAGGGATATTTGGAAGCCCATAGAGGGCTATGGTGAAAAAGGAAATATCTTCCCTTCAAAACTGGAAAGAAGCTTTCTGAGAAACTGCTCTGTGTTCTGTTAGTTCAACTCACAGAGTTACATCTTTCCCTTCAAGAAGCCTTTCGCTAAGTCTGTTCTTGTGGAATTGGCAGAGGGATATTTGGAAGCCCATAGAGGGCTATGGTGAAAAAGGAAATATCTTCCGTTGAAAACTGGAAAGAAGCTTTCTGAGAAACTGCTCTGTGTTCTGTTAATTCATCGCACACAGTTACATCTTTCCCGTCAAGAAACCTTTCGCTAAGGCTGTTCTTGTGGAATTTTCAAAGCCATATTTGGAAGCCCATAGAGGGCTGTGGTGAAAAAGGAATTATCTTCCGTTCAAAACTGGAAAGAAGCTTTCAGAGAAACTGCTCTGTGTTCTGTTAATTCATCTCACAGAGTTACATCTTTCCTTCAAGAAGCCTTTCGCTAAGGCTGTTCTTGTGGAATTGGCAAAGGGATATTTGGAAGCCCATAGGGGCTATGGTGAAAAAGGGAATATCTTCCGGTCAAAACTGGAAAGAAGCTTTCTGAGAAACTGCTCTGTGTTCTGTTAATTCATCTCACAGAGTTACATCTTTCCCTTCAAGAAGCCTTTCGCTAAGGCTGTTCTTGTGGAATTGGCAAAGGGATATTTGAAAGCCCTTAGAGGGCTATGGTGCAAAAGGAAATATCTTCCGTTCAAAACTGGAAAGAAGCTTTCTGAGAAACTGCTCTGTGTTCTGTTAATTCATTTCACAGAGTTACATCTTTCCCTTCAAGAAGCCTTTCGGTAAGGCTGTTCTTGTGGAATTGGCAAAGGGTTATTTGGAAGCCCGTAGAGGGCTATGGTGAAAAAGGAAATATCTTCCGTTGAAAACTAGAAAGAAGCTTTCTGAGTAACTGCTCTGTGTTCCCTGAATTCATCTCACAGAGTTACATCTTTCCCTTCAAGAAGCCTTTCGCTAAGGCTGTTTTTGTGGAATTTGCAAAGGGATATTTGGAAGCCCTTAGAGGGCTATGGTGAAAAAGGAAATATCTTCCGTTCAAAACTGGAAAGAAGCTTTCTGATAAACTGCTCTGTGTTCTGTTAATTCATCTCACACAGTTACATCTTTCCCTTCAAGAAGCCTTTCGCTAAGGCTGTTCTTGTGGAATTGGCAAAGGGATATTTGGAAGCCCATAGAGGGCTATGTTGAAAAAGGAAATATCTTCCGTTCAAAACTGGAAAGAAGCTTTCTGAGAAACTGCTCTGTGTTCTGTTAGTTCATCTCACAGAGTTACATCTTTCCCTTTAAGAAGCCTTTCTCTAAGGCTGTTCTTGTGGAATTGGCAAAGGGATATTTGGAAGCCCATAGAGGGCTATGGTGAAAAAGGAAATATCTTCCGTTCAAAACTGGAAAGAAGCTTTCTGAGAAACTGCTCTGTGTTCTGTTAATTCATCTCACACAGTTACATCTTTCCCTTTAAGAAGCCTTTCGCTAAGGCCTTTCTTGTGGAATTGGCAAAGGGATATTTGGAAGCCCATAGAGGGCTATGGTGAAAAAGGAAATATCTTCCGTTCAAAACTGGAAAGAAGCTTTCTGAGAAACTGCTCTGTGTTCTCTGAATTCATCTCACAGAGTTACATCCTTCCCTTCAAGAAACCTTTCGCTAAGGCTGTTTTTGTGGAATTGGCAAAGGGATATTTGGAAGCCCATAGAGGGCTATGGTGAAAAAGGAAATATCTTCCGTTCAAACCTGGAAAGAAGCTTTCTGAGAAACTGCTCTGTGTTCTGTTAATTCATCTCACACAGTTACATCTTTCCCTTCAAGAAACCTTTCGCTAAGGCTGTTCTTGTGGAATTGGCAAAGGCATATTTGGAAGCCCATAGAGGGCTATGGTGAAAAAGGAATTATCTTCCATTCAAAACTGGAAAGAAGCTTTCTGAGAAACTGCTCTGTGTTCTGTTAATTCATCTCACAGAGTTCCATCTTTCCTTTCAAGAAGCCTTTCGCTAAGGCTGTTCTTGTGGAATTGGCAAAGGGATATTGGAAAGCCCATAGAGGGCTATAGTGAAAAAGGAAATATCTTCCGTTCAAAACTGGAAAGAAGCTTTCTGAGAAACTAATCTGTGTTCTGTTAATTCATTTCACAGAGTTACATCTTCCCCTTCAAGAAGCCGTTCGGTAAGGCTGTTCTTGTGGAATTGGCAAAGGGATATTTGGAAGCCCATAGAGGGCTAAGGTGAAAAAGGAAATATCTTCCGTTGAAAACTGGAAAGAAGCTTTCTGAGAAACTGCTCTGTGTTCTCTGAATTCATCTCACAGAGTTACATCCTTCCCTTCAAGAAGCCTTTCGCTAAGGCTGTTTTTGTGGAATTTGCAAGGGATATTTGGAAGCCCATAGAGGGCTATGGTTGAAAAGGAAATATTTTCCGTTCAAAACTGGAAAGAAACTTTCTGAGAAAGTGCTCTGTGTTCTGTTAGTTCAACTCACAGAGTTACATCTTTCCCTTCAAGAAGCCTTTCGCTAAGGCTGTTCTTGTGGAATTGGCAAAGGGATATTTGGAAGCCCATAGAGGGCTATGGTGAAAAAGGAAATATCTTCCGTTGAAAACTGGAAAGAAGCTTTCTGAGAAACTACTCTGTGTTCTGTTAGTTCATCTCACAGAGTTACATCTTTCCCTTCAAGAAGCCTTTCCTTAAGGCTGTTCTTGTGAAACTGGAAAAGGGATATTTGGAAGCCCGTAGAGGGCTATGGTGCAAAAGGAAATATCTTCCGTTCAAAACTGGAAAGAAGCTTTCTGAGAAACTGCTCTGTGTTCTGTTAATTCATCTCAAACAGTTACATCTTTCCTTCAAGAAGCCTTTTGCTAAGGCTGTCCTTGTGGAATTGGCAAAGGGATATTTGGAAGCCCATAGGGGCTATGGTGAAAAAGGAAATATCTTCCGTTCAAAACTGAAAAGAAGCTTTCTGAGAAACTGCTCTGTGTTCTGTTAATTCATCTCACAGAGTTACTTCTTTCCCTTCAAGAAGCCTTTCGCTAAGGCTATTCTTGTGGAATTGGCATAGGGATAATTGGAAGCCCATAAAGGGCTATGGTGAAAAAGGAAATATCTTCCGTTGAAAACTGGAAAGAAGCTTTCTGAGAAACTGCTCTGTGTTCTGTTAGTTCATCTCACAGAGTTACATCTTTCCCTTCAAGAAGCCTTTCGCTAAGGCTGTTCTTGTGGAATTGGCAAGGGGATATTTGCAAGCCCTTAGAGGGCTCTGGTGAAAAAGGTAATATCTTCCGTTCAATACTGGAAAGAAGCTTTCTGAGAAACTGCTCTGTGTTCTGCTAGTTCATCTCACAGAGTTACATCTTTCCCTTCAAGAAGACTTTCGCTAAGGCTGTTCTTGTGGAATTGGCAAAGGGATATTTGGAAGCCCATAGAGGGCTATGGTGAAAAAGGAAATATCTTCCGTTGAAAACTGGAAAGAAGCTTTCTGAGAAACTGCTCTGTGTTCTGTTAATTCATCTCTCAGAGTTACATCTTTCCCTTCAAGAAGCCTTTCGCTAAGGCTGTTCTTGTGAAACTGGCAAAGGGATATTTGGAAGCCCATAGAGGGCTATGGTGCAAAAGGAAATATCTTCCGAAAAAAACTGGAAAGAAGCTTTCTGAGAAACTGCTCTGTGTTCTGTTAATTCATCTCACAGAGTTACATCTTTCCCTTCAAGAATCCTTTCGCTAAGGCTGTTCTTGTGGAATTGGCAAAGAGATATTTGGAAGCCCATAGTGGCTATGGTGAAAAAGGAAATATCTTCCGTTCAAAACTGGAAAGAAGCTTTCTGAGAAACTGCTCTGTGTTCTGTTAATTCATCGCACACAGTTACATCTTTCCCTTCAAGAAACCTTTCGCTAAGGCTGTTCTTGTGGAATTTGCAAAGCCATATTTGGAAGCCCATAGAGGGCTATGGTGAAAAAGGAATTATCTTCCATTCAAAACTGGAAAGAAGCTTTCTGAGAAACTGCTCTGTGTTCTGTTAATTCATCTCACAGAGTTACATCTTTCCTTTCAAGAAGCCTTTCGCTAAGGCGGTTCTTGTGGAATTGGCAAAGGGATATTTGGAAGCCCATAGGGGCTATGGTGAAAAAGGAAATATCTTCCGTTCAAAACTGGAAAGAAGCTTTCTGAGAAACTGCTCTGTGTTCTGATAATTCATCTCACACAGTTACATCTTTCCCTTCAAGAAGCCTTTCGCTAAGGCCTTTCTTGTGGAATTGGCAAAGGGATATTTGGAAGCCCATTGAGAGCTATGGTGAAATAGGAAATATCTTCCGTTCAAAACTGGAAAGAAGCTTTCTGAGAAACAGCTCTGTGTTCTCTGAATTCATCTCACAGAGTTACATCCTTCCCTTCAAGAAGCCTTTCGCTAAGGCTGTTTTTGTGGAATTGGCAAAGGGATATTTGGAAGCCCATAGAGGGCTATGGTGAAAAAGGAAATATCTTCCGTTCAAACCTGGAAAGAAGCTTTCTGAGAAACAGCTCTGTGTTCTGCTATTCATCTCACACAGTTACATCTTTCCCTTCAAGAAACCTTTCGCTAAGGCTGTTCTTGTGGAATTTGCAAAGGCATACTTGGAAGCCCTTAGAGGGCTATATTGAAAAAGGAAATATCTTCCGTTCAAAACTGGAAAGAAGCTTTCTGAGAAACTGCTCTGTGTTCTGTTAATTCATCTCACACAGTTACATCTTTCCCTTCAAGAAGCCTTTCGCTAAGGCTGTTCCTGTGGAATTGGCAAAGGGATATTTGGAAGCCCATAGAGGGCTATGTTGAAAAAGGAAATATCTTCCGTTCAAAACTGGAAAGAAGCTTTCTGAGAAACTGCTCTGTGTTCTGTTAGTTCATCTCACAGAGTTACATCTTTCCCTTTAAGAAGCCTTTCGTTAAGGCTGTTCTTGTGGAAATGGCAAAGGGATATTTGGAAGCCCATAGAGGGCTATGGTGAAAAAGGAAATATCTTCCGTTCAAAACTGGAAAGAAGCTTTCTGAGAAACTAATCTGTGTCCTGTTAATTCATTTCACAGAGTTACATCTTCCCCTTCAAGAAGCTGTTCGGTAAGGCTGTTCTTGTGGAATTGGCAAAGGGATATTTGGAAGCCCATAGAGGGCTATGGTGAGAAAGGAATATCTTCCGTTGAAAACTGGAAAGAAGCTTTCTGAGAAACTGCTCTGTGTTCTCTGAATTCATCTCACAGAGTTACATCCTTCCCTTCAAGAAGCCTTTCGCTAAGGCTGTTTTTGTGGAATTTGCAAAGGGATATTTGGAAGCCCATAGAGGGCTATGGTGAAAAAGGAAAT
Organism: Chlorocebus sabaeus; assembly: GCF_047675955.1. NCBI lineage: Eukaryota > Metazoa > Chordata > Mammalia > Primates > Cercopithecidae > Chlorocebus > Chlorocebus sabaeus. The sequence continues at coordinate 35,032,124 of NC_132909.1, read as the reverse complement.
ATCTTCCGTTCAAAACTGGAAAGAAACTTTCTGAGAAAGTGCTCTGTGTTCTGTTAGTTCATCTCACAGAGTTACATCTTTCCCTTCAAGAAGCCTTTCGCTAAGGCTGTTCTTGTGGAATTGGCAAAGGGATATTTGGAAGCCCATAGAGGGCTATGGTGAAAAAGGAAATATCTTCCGTTGAAAACTGGAAAGAAGCTTTCTGAGAAACTGCTCTGTGTTCTGTTAGTTAATCTCACAGAGTTACATCTTTCCCTTCAAGAAGACTTTCGCTAAGGCTGTTCTTGTGGAATTGGCAAAGGGATATTTGGAAGCCCATAGAGGGCTATGGTGAAAAAGGAAATATCTTCCGTTGAAAACTGGAAAGAAGCTTTCTGAGAAACTGCTCTGTGTTCTGTTAATTCATCTCTCAGAGTTACATCTTTCCCTTCAAGAAGCCTTTCGCTAAGGCTGTTCTTGTGAAACTGGCAAAGGGATATTTGGAAGCCCATAGAGGGCTATGGTGAAAAAGGAAATATCTTCCGTTCAAAACTGGAAAGAAGCTTTCTGAGAAACTGTTATGTGTTCTGTTAATTCATCTCACAGAGTTACATCTTTCCCTTCAAGAAGCCTTTCGCTAAGGCCTTTCTTATGGAATTGGCAAAGGGATATTTGGAAGCCCATAGAGGGCTAAGGTGAAAAAGGAAATATCTTCCGTTCAAAACTTTAAAGAAGCTTTCTGAGAAACTGCTCTGTGTTCTCTGAATTCATCTCACAGAGTTACATCCTTCCCATCAAGAAGCCTTTCGCTATGGCTGTTTTTGTGGAATTGGAAAAGGGATATTTGGAAGCCCATAGAGGGCTATAGTGAAAAAGGAAATATCTTCCGTTCAAAACTGGAAAGAAGCTTTCTGAGAAACTAATCTGTGTTCTGTTAATTCATTTCACAGAGTGTCATCTTCCCCTTCAAGAAGCTGTTCGGTAAGGCTGTTCTTGTGGAATTGGCAAAGGGATAATTGGAAGCCCATAGAGGGCTATGGATAAAAATGAAATATCTTGCGTTCAAACCTGGAAAGAAGCTTTCTGAGAATCTGCTCTGTGTTCTGTTAATTCATCTCACACAGTTACATCTTTCCCTTCAAGAAACCTTTCGCTAAGGCTGTTCTTGTGGAATTGGCAAAGGGATATTTTGAAGCCCATAGAGGGCTATGGTGAAAAAGGAAATATCTTCCGTTGAAAACTGGAAAGAAGCTTTCTGAGAAACTGCTCTGTGTTCTCTGAATTCATCTCACAGAGTTACATCCTTCCCTTCAAGAAGCCTTTCGCTAAGGCTGTTTTTGTGGAATTTGCAAAGGGATATTTGGAAGCCCATAGAGGGCTATGGTGAAAAAGGAAATATCTTCCGTTCAAAACTGGAAAGAAGCTTTCTGAGAAACTGCTCTGTGTTCTGTTAGTTCATCTCACAGAGATACATCTTTCCCTTCAAGAATCCTTTCGCTAAGGCTGTTCTTGTGGAATTGGCAAAGGGATATTTGGAAGCCCATAGAGGGCTATGGTGAAAAAGGAAATATCTTCCGTTCAAAACTGGAAAGAAGCTTTCTGAGAAACTGCTCTGTGTTCTGTTAGTTCAACTCACAGAGTTACATCTATCCCTTCAAGAAGCCTTTCGCTAAGGCTGTTCTTGTGGAATTGGCAAAGGGTTATTTGGAAGCCCATAGAGGGCTATGGTGAAAAAGGAAATATCTTCCGTTGAAAACTAGAAAGAAGCTTTCTGAGAAACTGCTCTGTGTTCTCTGAATTCATCTCACAGAGTTACATCTTTCCCTTCAAGAAGCCTTTCGCTAGGTCTGTTTTTGTGGAATTTGCAAAGGGATATTTGGAAGCCCATAGAGGGCTATAGTGAAAAAGGAAATATCTTCCGTTCAAAACTGGAAAGAAGCTTTCTGAGAAACTGCTCTGTGTTCTGTTAATTCATCTCACACAGTTAGATCTTTCCCTTCAAGAAGAATTTCGCTAAGGCTGTTCTTGTGGAATTGGCAAAGGGATATTTGGAAGCCCATAGAGGGCTATGTTGAAAAAGGAAATATCTTCCGTTCAAAACTGGAAAGAAGCTTTCTGAGAAACTGCTCTGTGTTCTGTTAGTTCATCTCACAGAGTTACATCTTTCCCTTCAAGAAGCCTTTCGCTAAGGCTGTTCTTCTGGAATTGGCAAAGGGATATTTGGAAGCCCATAGGGGCTATGGTGAAAAAGGAAATATCTTCCGTTCAAAACTGGAAAGAAGCTTTCTGAGAAACTGCTCTGTGTTCTGTTAATTCATCTCACACAGTTACTTCTTTCCCTTCAAGAAGCCTTTCGCTAAGGCTGTTCTTGTGGCATTGGCAATGGGATATTTGGAAGCCCATAGAGGGCTATGGTGAAAAAGGAAATATCTTCCGTTCAAAACTGGAAAGAAGCTTTCTGAGAAACTGCTCTGTGTTCTCTGAATTCATCTCAAAGAGTTACATCCTTCCCTTCAAGAAGCCTTTCGCTAAGGCTGTCCTTGTGGAATTGGCAAAGGGATATTTTGAAGCCCATAGAGGGCTATGGATAAAAATGAAATATCTTGCGTTCAAACCTGGAAAGAAGCTTTCTGAGAAACTGCTCTGTGTTCTGTTAATTCATCTCACACAGTTACATCTTTCCCTTCAAGAAACCTTTCGCTAAGGCTGTTCTTGTGGAATTGGCAATGGGATATTTGGAAGCCCATAGAGGGCTGTGGTGAAAAAGGAAATATCTTCCGTTGAAAACTGGAAAGAAGCTTTCTGAGAAACTGCTCTGTGTTCTCTGAATTCATCTCACAGAGTTACATCCTTCCCTTCAAGAAGCCTTTCGCTAAGGCCATTTTTGTGGAATTTGCAAAGGGATATTTGGAAGCCCATAGAGGGCTATGGTGAAAAAGGAAATATCTTCCGTTCAAACCTGGAAAGAAGCTTTCTGAGAAACTGCTCTGTGTTCTGTTAATTCATCTCACACAGTTACATCTTTCCCTTCAAGAAACCTTTCGCTAAGGCTGTTCTTGTGGAATTGGCAAAGGCATATTTGGAAGCCCATAGAGGGCTATGGTGAAAAAGGAATTATCTTCCATTCAAAACTGGAAAGAAGCTTTCTGAGAAACTGCTCTGTGTTCTGTTAATTCATCTCACAGAGTTCCATCTTTCCTTTCAAGAAGCCTTTCGCTAAGGCTGTTCTTGTGGAATTGGCAAAGGGATATTGGAAAGCCCATAGAGGGCTATACTGAAAAAGGAAATATCTTCCGTTCAAAACTGGAAAGAAGCTTTCTGAGAAACTAATCTGTGTTCTGTTAATTCATTTCACAGAGTTACATCTTCCCCTTCAAGAAGCCGTTCGGTAAGGCTGTTCTTGTGGAATTGGCAAACGGATATTTGGAAGCCCATAGAGGGCTAAGGTGAAAAAGGAAATATCTTCCGTTGAAAACTGGAAAGAAGCTTTCTGAGAAACTGCTCTGTGTTCTCTGAATTCATCTCACAGTGTTACATCCTTCCCTTCAAGAAGCCTTTCGCTAAGGCTGTTTTTGTGGAAGTTGCAAGGGATATTTGGAAGCCCATAGAGGGCTATGGTTGAAAAGGAAATATTTTCCGTTCAAAACTGGAAAGAAACTTTCTGAGAAAGTGCTCTGTGTTCTGTTAGTTCAACTCACAGAGTTACATCTTTCCCTTCAAGAAGCCTTTCGCTAAGGCTGTTCTTGTGGAATTGGCAAAGGGATATTTGGAAGCCCATAGAGGGCTATGGTGAAAAAGGAAATATCTTCCGTTGAAAACTGGAAAGAAGCTTTCTGAGAAACTACTCTGTGTTCTGTTAGTTCATCTCACAGAGTTACATCTTTCCCTTCAAGAAGCCTTTCCTTAAGGCTGTTCTTGTGAAACTGGAAAAGGGATATTTGGAAGCCCGTAGAGGGCTATGGTGCAAAAGGAATTATCTTCCGTTCAAAACTGGAAAGAAGCTTTCTGAGAAACTGCTCTGTGTTCTGTTAATTCATCTCAAACAGTTACATCTTTCCTTCAAGAAGCCTTTTGCTAAGGCTGTCCTTGTGGAATTGGCAAAGGGATATTTGGAAGCCCATAGGGGCTATGGTGAAAAAGGAAATATCTTCCGTTCAAAACTGAAAAGAAGCTTTCTGAGAAACTGCTCTGTGTTCTGTTAATTCATCTCACAGAGTTACTTCTTTCCCTTCAAGAAGCCTTTCGCTAAGGCTATTCTTGTGGAATTGGCATAGGGATAATTGGAAGCCCATAAAGGGCTATGGTGAAAAAGGAAATATCTTCCGTTGAAAACTGGAAAGAAGCTTTCTGAGAAACTGCTCTGTGTTCTGTTAGTTCATCTCACAGAGTTACATCTTTCCCTTCAAGAAGCCTTTCGCTAAGGCTGTTCTTGTGGAATTGGCAAGGGGATATTTGCAAGCCCTTAGAGGGCTCTGGTGAAAAAGGTAATATCTTCCGTTCAATACTGGAAAGAAGCTTTCTGAGAAACTGCTCTGTGTTCTGCTAGTTCATCTCACAGAGTTACATCTTTCCCTTCAGGAAGACTTTCGCTAAGGCTGTTCTTGTGGAATTGGCAAAGGGATATTTGGAAGCCCATAGAGGGCTATGGTGAAAAAGGAAATATCTTCCGTTCAAAACTGTAAAGAAGCTTTCTGAGAAACTGCTCTGTGTTCTCTGAATTCATCTCACAGAGTTACATCCTTCCCTTCAAGAAACCTTTCGCTAAGGCTGTTTTTGTGGAATTGGCAAAGGGATATTTGGAAGCCCATAGAGGGCTATGGTGAAAAAGGAAATATCTTCCGTTCAAACCTGGAAAGAAGCTTTCTGAGAAACTGCTCTGTGTTCTGTTAATTCATCTCACACAGTTACATCTTTCCCTTCAAGAAACCTTTCGCTAAGGCTGTTCTTGTGGAATTGGCAAAGGCATATTTGGAAGCCCATAGAGGGCTATGGTGAAAAAGGAATTATCTTCCATTCAAAACTGGAAAGAAGCTTTCTGAGAAACTGCTCTGTGTTCTCTGAATTCATCTCACAGAGTTACATCCTTCCCTTCAAGAAGCCTTTCGCTAAGGCTGTTTTTGTGGAATTTGCAAGGGATATTTGGAAGCCCATAGAGGGCTATGGTTGAAAAGGAAATATTTTCCGTTCAAAACTGGAAAGAAACTTTCTGAGAAAGTGCTCTGTGTTCTGTTAGTTCAACTCACAGAGTTACATCTTTCCCTTCAAGAAGCCTTTCGCTAAGGCTGTTCTTGTGGAATTGGCAAAGGGATATTTGGAAGCCCATAGAGGGCTATGGTGAAAAAGGAAATATCTTCCGTTGAAAACTGGAAAGAAGCTTTCTGAGAAACTACTCTGTGTTCTGTTAGTTCATCTCACAGAGTTACATCTTTCCCTTCAAGAAGCCTTTCCTTAAGGCTGTTCTTGTGAAACTGGAAAAGGGATATTTGGAAGCCCGTAGAGGGCTATGGTGCAAAAGGAAATATCTTCCGTTCAAAACTGGAAAGAAGCTTTCTGAGAAACTGCTCTGTGTTCTGTTAATTCATCTCAAACAGTTACATCTTTCCTTCAAGAAGCCTTTTGCTAAGGCTGTCCTTGTGGAATTGGCAAAGGGATATTTGGAAGCCCATAGGGGCTATGGTGAAAAAGGAAATATCTTCCGTTCAAAACTGAAAAGAAGCTTTCTGAGAAACTGCTCTGTGTTCTGTTAATTCATCTCACAGAGTTACTTCTTTCCCTTCAAGAAGCCTTTCGCTAAGGCTGTTCTTGTGGAATTGGCAAGGGGATATTTGCAAGCCCTTAGAGGGCTCTGGTGAAAAAGGTAATATCTTCCGTTCAATACTGGAAAGAAGCTTTCTGAGAAACTGCTCTGTGTTCTGCTAGTTCATCTCACAGAGTTACATCTTTCCCTTCAAGAAGACTTTCGCTAAGGCTGTTCTTGTGGAATTGGCAAAGGGATATTTGGAAGCCCATAGAGGGCTATGGTGAAAAAGGAAATATCTTCCGTTGAAAACTGGAAAGAAGCTTTCTGAGAAACTGCTCTGTGTTCTGTTAATTCATCTCTCAGAGTTACATCTTTCCCTTCAAGAAGCCTTTCGCTAAGGCTGTTCTTGTGAAACTGGCAAAGGGATATTTGGAAGCCCATAGAGGGCTATGGTGCAAAAGGAAATATCTTCCGAAAAAAACTGGAAAGAAGCTTTCTGAGAAACTGCTCTGTGTTCTGTTAATTCATCTCACAGAGTTACATCTTTCCCTTCAAGAATCCTTTCGCTAAGGCTGTTCTTGTGGAATTGGCAAAGAGATATTTGGAAGCCCATAGTGGCTATGGTGAAAAAGGAAATATCTTCCGTTCAAAACTGGAAAGAAGCTTTCTGAGAAACTGCTCTGTGTTCTGTTAATTCATCGCACACAGTTACATCTTTCCCTTCAAGAAACCTTTCGCTAAGGCTGTTCTTGTGGAATTTGCAAAGCCATATTTGGAAGCCCATAGAGGGCTATGGTGAAAAAGGAATTATCTTCCATTCAAAACTGGAAAGAAGCTTTCTGAGAAACTGCTCTGTGTTCTGTTAATTCATCTCACAGAGTTACATCTTTCCTTTCAAGAAGCCTTTCGCTAAGGCGGTTCTTGTGGAATTGGCAAAGGGATATTTGGAAGCCCATAGGGGCTATGGTGAAAAAGGAAATATCTTCCGTTCAAAACTGGAAAGAAGCTTTCTGAGAAACTGCTCTGTGTTCTGATAATTCATCTCACACAGTTACATCTTTCCCTTCAAGAAGCCTTTCGCTAAGGCCTTTCTTGTGGAATTGGCAAAGGGATATTTGGAAGCCCATTGAGAGCTATGGTGAAATAGGAAATATCTTCCGTTCAAAACTGGAAAGAAGCTTTCTGAGAAACAGCTCTGTGTTCTCTGAATTCATCTCACAGAGTTACATCCTTCCCTTCAAGAAGCCTTTCGCTAAGGCTGTTTTTGTGGAATTGGCAAAGGGATATTTGGAAGCCCATAGAGGGCTATGGTGAAAAAGGAAATATCTTCCGTTCAAACCTGGAAAGAAGCTTTCTGAGAAACAGCTCTGTGTTCTGCTATTCATCTCACACAGTTACATCTTTCCCTTCAAGAAACCTTTCGCTAAGGCTGTTCTTGTGGAATTTGCAAAGGCATACTTGGAAGCCCTTAGAGGGCTATATTGAAAAAGGAAATATCTTCCGTTCAAAACTGGAAAGAAGCTTTCTGAGAAACTGCTCTGTGTTCTGTTAATTCATCTCACACAGTTACATCTTTCCCTTCAAGAAGCCTTTCGCTAAGGCTGTTCCTGTGGAATTGGCAAAGGGATATTTGGAAGCCCATAGAGGGCTATGTTGAAAAAGGAAATATCTTCCGTTCAAAACTGGAAAGAAGCTTTCTGAGAAACTGCTCTGTGTTCTGTTAGTTCATCTCACAGAGTTACATCTTTCCCTTTAAGAAGCCTTTCGTTAAGGCTGTTCTTGTGGAAATGGCAAAGGGATATTTGGAAGCCCATAGAGGGCTATGGTGAAAAAGGAAATATCTTCCGTTCAAAACTGGAAAGAAGCTTTCTGAGAAACTAATCTGTGTCCTGTTAATTCATTTCACAGAGTTACATCTTCCCCTTCAAGAAGCTGTTCGGTAAGGCTGTTCTTGTGGAATTGGCAAAGGGATATTTGGAAGCCCATAGAGGGCTATGGTGAGAAAGGAATATCTTCCGTTGAAAACTGGAAAGAAGCTTTCTGAGAAACTGCTCTGTGTTCTCTGAATTCATCTCACAGAGTTACATCCTTCCCTTCAAGAAGCCTTTCGCTAAGGCTGTTTTTGTGGAATTTGCAAAGGGATATTTGGAAGCCCATAGAGGGCTATGGTGAAAAAGGAAATATCTTCCGTTCAAAACTGGAAAGAAACTTTCTGAGAAAGTGCTCTGTGTTCTGTTAGTTCATCTCACAGAGTTACATCTTTCCCTTCAAGAAGCCTTTCGCTAAGGCTGTTCTTGTGGAATTGGCAAAGGGATATTTGGAAGCCCATAGAGGGCTATGGAGAAAAAGGAAATATCTTCCGTTGAAAACTGGAAAGAAGCTTTCTGAGAAACTGCTCTGTGTTCTGTTAGTTAATCTCACAGAGTTACATCTTTCCCTTCAAGAAGACTTTCGCTAAGGCTGTTCTTGTGGAATTGGCAAAGGGATATTTGGAAGCCCATAGAGGGCTATGGTGAAAAAGGAAATATCTTCCGTTGAAAACTGGAAAGAAGCTTTCTGAGAAACTGCTCTGTGTTCTGTTAATTCATCTCTCAGAGTTACATCTTTCCCTTCAAGAAGCCTTTCGCTAAGGCTGTTCTTGTGAAACTGGCAAAGGGATATTTGGAAGCCCATAGAGGGCTATGGTGAAAAAGGAAATATCTTCCGTTCAAAACTGGAAAGAAGCTTTCTGAGAAACTGTTATGTGTTCTGTTAATTCATCTCACAGAGTTACATCTTTCCCTTCAAGAAGCCTTTCGCTAAGGCCTTTCTTATGGAATTGGCAAAGGGATATTTGGAAGCCCATAGAGGGCTAAGGTGAAAAAGGAAATATCTTCCGTTCAAAACTTTAAAGAAGCTTTCTGAGAAACTGCTCTGTGTTCTCTGAATTCATCTCACAGAGTTACATCCTTCCCATCAAGAAGCCTTTCGCTAAGGCTGTTTTTGTGGAATTGGAAAAGGGATATTTGGAAGCCCATAGAGGGCTATAGTGAAAAAGGAAATATCTTCCGTTCAAAACTGGAAAGAAGCTTTCTGAGAAACTAATCTGTGTTCTGTTAATTCATTTCACAGAGTGTCATCTTCCCCTTCAAGAAGCTGTTCGGTAAGGCTGTTCTTGTGGAATTGGCAAAGGGATAATTGGAAGCCCATAGAGGGCTATGGATAAAAATGAAATATCTTGCGTTCAAACCTGGAAAGAAGCTTTCTGAGAATCTGCTCTGTGTTCTGTTAATTCATCTCACACAGTTACATCTTTCCCTTCAAGAAACCTTTCGCTAAGGCTGTTCTTGTGGAATTGGCAAAGGGATATTTTGAAGCCCATAGAGGGCTATGGTGAAAAAGGAAATATCTTCCGTTGAAAACTGGAAAGAAGCTTTCTGAGAAACTGCTCTGTGTTCTCTGAATTCATCTCACAGAGTTACATCCTTCCCTTCAAGAAGCCTTTCGCTAAGGCTGTTTTTGTGGAATTTGCAAAGGGATATTTGGAAGCCCATAGAGGGCTATGGTGAAAAAGGAAATATCTTCCGTTCAAAACTGGAAAGAAGCTTTCTGAGAAACTGCTCTGTGTTCTGTTAGTTCATCTCACAGAGATACATCTTTCCCTTCAAGAATCCTTTCGCTAAGGCTGTTCTTGTGGAATTGGCAAAGGGATATTTGGAAGCCCATAGAGGGCTATGGTGAAAAAGGAAATATCTTCCGTTCAAAACTGGAAAGAAGCTTTCTGAGAAACTGCTCTGTGTTCTGTTAGTTCAACTCACAGAGTTACATCTATCCCTTCAAGAAGCCTTTCGCTAAGGCTGTTCTTGTGGAATTGGCAAAGGGATATTTGGAAGCCCATAGAGGGCTATGGTGAAAAAGGAAATATCTTCCGTTGAAAACTAGAAAGAAGCTTTCTGAGAAACTGCTCTGTGTTCTCTGAATTCATCTCACAGAGTTACATCTTTCCCTTCAAGAAGCCTTTCGCTAGGTCTGTTTTTGTGGAATTTGCAAAGGGATATTTGGAAGCCCATAGAGGGCTATAGTGAAAAAGGAAATATCTTCCGTTCAAAACTGGAAAGAAGCTTTCTGAGAAACTGCTCTGTGTTCTGTTAATTCATCTCACACAGTTAGATCTTTCCCTTCAAGAAGAATTTCGCTAAGGCTGTTCTTGTGGAATTGGCAAAGGGATATTTGGAAGCCCATAGAGGGCTATGTTGAAAAAGGAAATATCTTCCGTTCAAAACTGGAAAGAAGCTTTCTGAGAAACTGCTCTGTGTTCTGTTAGTTCATCTCACAGAGTTACATCTTTCCCTTCAAGAAGCCTTTCGCTAAGGCTGTTCTTCTGGAATTGGCAAAGGGATATTTGGAAGCCCATAGGGGCTATGGTGAAAAAGGAAATATCTTCCGTTCAAAACTGGAAAGAAGCTTTCTGAGAAACTGCTCTGTGTTCTGTTAATTCATCTCACACAGTTACTTCTTTCCCTTCAAGAAGCCTTTCGCTAAGGCTGTTCTTGTGGAATTGGCAATGGGATATTTGGAAGCCCATAGAGGGCTATGGTGAAAAAGGAAATATCTTCCGTTCAAAACTGGAAAGAAGCTTTCTGAGAAACTGCTCTGTGTTCTCTGAATAATCTCAAAGAGTTACATCCTTCCCTTCAAGAAGCCTTTCGCTAAGGCTGTCCTTGTGGAATTGGCAAAGGGATATTTTGAAGCCCATAGAGGGCTATGGATAAAAATGAAATATCTTGCGTTCAAACCTGGAAAGAAGCTTTCTGAGAAACTGCTCTGTGTTCTGTTAATTCATCTCACACAGTTACATCTTTCCCTTCAAGAAACCTTTCGCTAAGGCTGTTCTTGTGGAATTGGCAATGGGATATTTGGAAGCCCATAGAGGGCTGTGGTGAAAAAGGAAATATCTTCCGTTGAAAACTGGAAAGAAGCTTTCTGAGAAACTGCTCTGTGTTCTCTGAATTCATCTCACAGAGTTACATCCTTCCCTTCAAGAAGCCTTTCGCTAAGGCCATTTTTGTGGAATTTGCAAAGGGATATTTGGAAGCCCATAGAGGGCTATGGTGAAAAAGGAAATATCTTCCGTTCAAACCTGGAAAGAAGCTTTCTGAGAAACTGCTCTGTGTTCTGTTAATTCATCTCACACAGTTACATCTTTCCCTTCAAGAAACCTTTCGCTAAGGCTGTTCTTGTGGAATTGGCAAAGGCATATTTGGAAGCCCATAGAGGGCTATGGTGAAAAAGGAATTATCTTCCATTCAAAACTGGAAAGAAGCTTTCTGAGAAACTGCTCTGTGTTCTGTTAATTCATCTCACAGAGTTCCATCTTTCCTTTCAAGAAGCCTTTCGCTAAGGCTGTTCTTGTGGAATTGGCAAAGGGATATTGGAAAGCCCATAGAGGGCTATACTGAAAAAGGAAATATCTTCCGTTCAAAACTGGAAAGAAGCTTTCTGAGAAACTAATCTGTGTTCTGTTAATTCATTTCACAGAGTTACATCTTCCCCTTCAAGAAGCCGTTCGGTAAGGCTGTTCTTGTGGAATTGGCAAACGGATATTTGGAAGCCCATAGAGGGCTAAGGTGAAAAAGGAAATATCTTCCGTTGAAAACTGGAAAGAAGCTTTCTGAGAAACTGCTCTGTGTTCTCTGAATTCATCTCACAGTGTTACATCCTTCCCTTCAAGAAGCCTTTCGCTAAGGCTGTTTTTGTGGAAGTTGCAAGGGATATTTGGAAGCCCATAGAGGGCTATGGTTGAAAAGGAAATATTTTCCGTTCAAAACTGGAAAGAAACTTTCTGAGAAAGTGCTCTGTGTTCTGTTAGTTCAACTCACAGAGTTACATCTTTCCCTTCAAGAAGCCTTTCGCTAAGGCTGTTCTTGTGGAATTGGCAAAGGGATATTTGGAAGCCCATAGAGGGCTATGGTGAAAAAGGAAATATCTTCCGTTGAAAACTGGAAAGAAGCTTTCTGAGAAACTACTCTGTGTTCTGTTAGTTCATCTCACAGAGTTACATCTTTCCCTTCAAGAAGCCTTTCCTTAAGGCTGTTCTTGTGAAACTGGAAAAGGGATATTTGGAAGCCCGTAGAGGGCTATGGTGCAAAAGGAATTATCTTCCGTTCAAAACTGGAAAGAAGCTTTCTGAGAAACTGCTCTGTGTTCTGTTAATTCATCTCAAACAGTTACATCTTTCCTTCAAGAAGCCTTTTGCTAAGGCTGTCCTTGTGGAATTGGCAAAGGGATATTTGGAAGCCCATAGGGGCTATGGTGAAAAAGGAAATATCTTCCGTTCAAAACTGAAAAGAAGCTTTCTGAGAAACTGCTCTGTGTTCTGTTAATTCATCTCACAGAGTTACTTCTTTCCCTTCAAGAAGCCTTTCGCTAAGGCTATTCTTGTGGAATTGGCATAGGGATAATTGGAAGCCCATAAAGGGCTATGGTGAAAAAGGAAATATCTTCCGTTGAAAACTGGAAAGAAGCTTTCTGAGAAACTGCTCTGTGTTCTGTTAGTTCATCTCACAGAGTTACATCTTTCCCTTCAAGAAGCCTTTCGCTAAGGCTGTTCTTGTGGAATTGGCAAGGGGATATTTGCAAGCCCTTAGAGGGCTCTGGTGAAAAAGGTAATATCTTCCGTTCAATACTGGAAAGAAGCTTTCTGAGAAACTGCTCTGTGTTCTGCTAGTTCATCTCACAGAGTTACATCTTTCCCTTCAAGAAGACTTTCGCTAAGGCTGTTCTTGTGGAATTGGCAAAGGGATATTTGGAAGCCCATAGAGGGCTATGGTGAAAAAGGAAATATCTTCCGTTGAAAACTGGAAAGAAGCTTTCTGAGAAACTGCTCTGTGTTCTGTTAATTCATCTCTCAGAGTTAGATCTTTCCCTTCAAGAAGCCTTTCGCTAAGGCTCTTCTTGTGAAACTGGCAAAGAGATATTTGGAAGCCCATAGAGGGCTATGGTGCAAAAGGAAATATCTTCCGAAAAAAACTGGAAAGAAGCTTTCTGAGAAACTGCTCTGTGTTCTGTTAATTCATCTCACAGAATTACATCTTTCCCTTCAAGAATCCTTTCGCTAAGGCTGTTCTTGTGGAATTGGCAAAGAGATATTTGGAAGCCCATAGTGGCTATGGTGAAAAAGGAAATATCTTCCGTTCAAAACTGGAAAGAAGCTTTCTGAGAAACTGCTCTGTGTTCTGTTAATTCATCGCACACAGTTACATCTTTCCCTTCAAGAAACCTTTCGCTAAGGCTGTTCTTGTGGAATTTGCAAAGCCATATTTGGAAGCCCATAGAGGGCTATGGTGAAAAAGGAATTATCTTCCATTCAAAACTGGAAAGAAGCTTTCTGAGAAACTGCTCTGTGTTCTGTTAATTCATCTCACAGAGTTACATCTTTCCTTTCAAGAAGCCTTTCGCTAAGGCGGTTCTTGTGGAATTGGCAAAGGGATATTTGGAAGCCCATAGGGGCTATGGTGAAAAAGGAAATATCTTCCGTTCAAAACTGGAAAGAAGCTTTCTGAGAAACTGCTCTGTGTTCTGATAATTCATCTCACACAGTTACATCTTTCCCTTCAAGAAGCCTTTCGCTAAGGCCTTTCTTGTGGAATTGGCAAAGGGATATTTGGAAGCCCATTGAGAGCTATGGTGAAATAGGAAATATCTTCCGTTCAAAACTGGAAAGAAGCTTTCTGAGAAACAGCTCTGTGTTCTCTGAATTCATCTCACAGAGTTACATCCTTCCCTTCAAGAAGCCTTTCGCTAAGGCTGTTTTTGTGGAATTGGCAAAGGGATATTTGGAAGCCCATAGAGGGCTATGGTGAAAAAGGAAATATCTTCCGTTCAAACCTGGAAAGAAGCTTTCTGAGAAACAGCTCTGTGTTCTGCTATTCATCTCACACAGTTACATCTTTCCCTTCAAGAAACCTTTCGCTAAGGCTGTTCTTGTGGAATTTGCAAAGGCATACTTGGAAGCCCTTAGAGGGCTATATTGAAAAAGGAAATATCTTCCGTTCAAAACTGGAAAGAAGCTTTATGAGAAACTGCTCTGTGTTCTGTTAATTCATCTCACACAGTTACATCTTTCCCTTCAAGAAGCCTTTCGCTAAGGCTGTTCTTGTGGAATTGGCAAAGGGATATTTGGAAGCCCATAGAGGGCTATGTTGAAAAAGGAAATATCTTCCGTTCAAAACTGGAAAGAAGCTTTCTGAGAAACTGCTCTGTGTTCTGTTAGTTCATCTCACAGAGTTACATCTTTCCCTTTAAGAAGCCTTTCGTTAAGGCTGTTCTTGTGGAAATGGCAAAGGGATATTTGGAAGCCCATAGAGGGCTATGGTGAAAAAGGAAATATCTTCCGTTCAAAACTGGAAAGAAGCTTTCTGAGAAACTGCTCTGTGTTCTGTTAATTCATCTCACACAGTTACATCTTTCCCTTCAAGAAGCCTTTCGCTAAGGCCTTTCTTGTGGAATTGGCAAAGGGATATTTGGAAGCCCCTAGAGGGCTATGGTGAAAAAGGAAATATCTTCCGTTCAAAACTGGAAAGAAGCTTTCTGAGAAACTGCTCTGTGTTCTCTGAATTCATCTCACAGAGTTACATCCTTCCCTTCAAGAAGCCTTTCTCTAAGGCTGTTTTTGTGGAATTGGCAAAGGGATATTTGGAAGCCCATAGAGGGCTATGGTGAAAAAGGAAATATCTTCCGTTCAAACCTGAAAAGAAGCTTTCTGAGAAACTGCTCAGTGTTCTGTTAATTCATCTCACACAGTTACATCTTTCCCTTCAAGAAACCTTTCGCTAAGGCTGTTCTTGTGGAATTGGCAAAGGCATATTTGGAAGCCCTTAGAGGGCTATGGTGAAAAAGGAAATACCTTCCATTCAAAACTGGAAAGAAGCTTTCTGAGAAACTGCTCTGTGTTCTGTTAATTCATCTCACAGAGTTACATCTTTCCTTTCAAGAAGCCTTTCGCTAAGGCTGTTCTTGTGGAATTGGCAAAGGGATATTGGAAAGCCCATAGAGGGCTATAGTGAAAAAGGAAATATCTTCCGTTCAAAACTGGAAAGAAGCTTTCTGAGAAACTAATCTGTGTCCTGTTAATTCATTTCACAGAGTTACATCTTCCCCTTCAAGAAGCTGTTCGGTAAGGCTGTTCTTGTGGAATTGGCAAAGGGATATTTGGAAGCCCATAGAGGGCTATGGTGAAAAAGGAATATCTTCCGTTGAAAACTGGAAAGAAGCTTTCTGAGAAACTGCTCTGTGTTCTCTGAATTCATCTCACAGAGTTACATCCTTCCCTTCAAGAAGCCTTTCGCTAAGGCTGTTTTTGTGGAATTTGCAAAGGGATATTTGGAAGCCCATAGAGGGCTATGGTGAAAAAGGAAATATCTTCCGTTCAAAACTGGAAAGAAACTTTCTGAGAAAGTGCTCTGTGTTCTGTTAGTTCATCTCACAGAGTTACATCTTTCCCTTCAAGAAGCCTTTCGCTAAGGCTGTTCTTGTGGAATTGGCAAAGGGATATTTGGAAGCCCATAGAGGGCTATGGTGAAAAAGGAAATATCTTCCGTTGAAAACTGGAAAGAAGCTTTCTGAGAAACTGCTCTGTGTTCTGTTAGTTAATCTCACAGAGTTACATCTTTCCCTTCAAGAAGACTTTCGCTAAGGCTGTTCTTGTGGAATTGGCAAAGGGATATTTGGAAGCCCATAGAGGGCTATGGTGAAAAAGGAAATATCTTCCGTTGAAAACTGGAAAGAAGCTTTCTGAGAAACTGCTCTGTGTTCTGTTAATTCATCTCTCAGAGTTACATCTTTCCCTTCAAGAAGCCTTTCGCTAAGGCTGTTCTTGTGAAACTGGCAAAGGTATATTTGGAAGCCCATAGAGGGCTATGGTGAAAAAGGAAATATCTTCCGTTCAAAACTGGAAAGAAGCTTTCTGAGAAACTGTTATGTGTTCTGTTAATTCATCTCACAGAGTTACATCTTTCCCTTCAAGAAGCCTTTCGCTAAGGCCTTTCTTATGGAATTGGCAAAGGGATATTTGGAAGCCCATAGAGGGCTAAGGTGAAAAAGGAAATATCTTCCGTTCAAAACTTTAAAGAAGCTTTCTAAGAAACTGCTCTGTGTTCTCTGAATTCATCTCACAGAGTTACATCCTTCCCATCAAGAAGCCTTTCGCTAAGGCTGTTTTTGTGGAATTGGAAAAGGGATATTTGGAAGCCCATAGAGGGCTATAGTGAAAAAGGAAATATCTTCCGTTCAAAACTGGAAAGAAGCTTTCTGAGAAACTAATCTGTGTTCTCTTAATTCATTTCACAGAGTGTCATCTTCCCCTTCAAGAAGCTGTTCGGTAAGGCTGTTCTTGTGGAATTGGCAAAGGGATATTTGGAAGCCCATAGAGGGCTATGGTGAAAAAGGAAATATCTTCCGTTGAAAACTGGAAAGAAGCTTTCTGAGAAACTGCTCTGTGTTCTGTTAATTCATTTCACAGAGTTACATCTTTCCCTTCAAGAAGCCTTTCGGTAAGGCTGTTCTTGTGGAATTGGCAAAGGGATATTTGGAAGCTCATAGAATGCTATGGTGAAAAAGGAAATATCTTCCGTTGAAAACTGTAAAGAAGCTTTCTGAGAAACTGCTCTGTGTTCTCTGAATTCATCTCACAGAGTTACATCTTTCCCTTCAAGAAGCCTTTCGCTAAGGCTGTTTTTGTGGAATTTGCAAAGGGATATTTGGAAGCCCTTAGAGGGCTATATTGAAAAAGGAAATATCTTCCGTTCAAAACTGGAAAGAAGCTTTCTGAGAAACTGCTCTGTGTTCTGTTAATTCATCTCACAGAGTTACATCTTTCCCTTCAAGAAGCCTTTCGCTAAGGCTGTTCTTGTGGAATTGGCAAAGGGATATTTGGAAGCCCTTAGAGGGCTATGTTGAAAAAGGAAATATCTTCCGTTCAAAACTGGAAAGAAGCTTTCTGAGAAACTGCTCTGTGTTCTGTTAGTTCATCTCACAGAGTTACATCTTTCCCTTTAAGAAGCCTTTCGCTAAGGCTGTTCTTGTGGAAATGGCAAAGGGATATTTGGAAGCCCATAGAGGGCTATGGTGAAAAAGGAAATATCTTCCGTTCAAAACTGTAAAGAAACTTTCTGAGAAACTGCTCTGTGTTCTGTTAATTCATCTCACACAGTTACATCTTTCCCTTCAAGAAGTCTTTCGCTAAGGCCTTTCTTGTGGAATTGGCAAAGGGATATTTGGAAGCCCATAGAGGGCTATGGTGAAAAAGGAAGTATCTTCCGTTCAAAACTGGAAAGAAGCTTTCTGAGAAACAGCTCTGTGTTCTCTGAATTCATCTCACAGAGTTACATCCTTCCCTTCAAGAAGCCTTTCGCTAAGGCTGTTTTTGTGGAATTGGCAAAGGGATATTTGGAAGCCCATAGAGGGCTATGGTGAAAAAGGAAATATCTTCCGTTCAAACCTGGAAAGAAGCTTTCTGAGAAACTGCTCTGTGTTCTGTTAGTTAGTCTCACAGAGTTACATCTTTCCCTTCAAGTAGACTTTCGCTAAGGCTGTTCTTGTGGAATTGGCAAAGGGATATTTGGAAGCCCATAGAGGGCTATGGTGAAAAAGGAAATATCTTCCGTTGAAAACTGGAAAGAAGCTTTCTGAGAAACTGCTCTGTGTTCTGTTAATTCATCTCTCAGAGTTACATCTTTCCCTTCAAGAATCCTTTCGCTAAGGCTGTTCTTGTGAAACTGGCAAAGGGATATTTGGAAGCCCATAGAGGGCTATGGTGAAAAAGGAAATATCTTCCGTTGAAAACTGGAAAGAAGCTTTCTGAGAAACTACTCTGTGTTCTGTTAGTTCATCTCACAGAGTTACATCTTTCCCTTCAAGAAGCCTTTCCTTAAGGCTGTTCTTGTGAAACTGGCAAAGGGATATTTGGAAGCCCATAGAGGGCTATGGTGAAAAAGGAAATATCTTCCGTTCAAAACTGGAAAGAAGCTTTCTGAGAAACTGCTCTGTGTTCTGTTAATTCATCTCACACAGTTAAGTCTTTCCTTCAAGAAGCCTTTTGCTAAGGCTGTTCTTGTGGAATTGGCAAAGGGTTATTTGGAAGACCATAGGGGCTATGGTGAAAAAGGAAATATCTTCCGTTGAAAACTGGAAAGAAGCTTTCTGAGAAACTACTCTGTGTTCTCTGAATTCATCTCACAGAGTTACATCTTTCCCTTCAAGAAGCCTTTCGGTAAGGCTGTTCTTGTGGAATTGGCAAAGGGATATTTGGAAGCCCATAGAGGGCTATGGTGAAAAAGGAAATATCTTCCGTTGAAAACTAGAAAGAAGCTTTCTGAGAAACTGCTCTGTGTTCTCTGAATTCATCTCACAGAGTTACATCTTTCCCTTCAAGAAGCCTTTCGCTAAGGCTGTTTTTGTGGAATTTGCAAAGGGATATTTGGAAGCCCATAGAGGGCTATGGTGAAAAAGGAAATATTTTCCGTTCAAACCTGGAAAGAAGCTTTCTGAGAAACAGCTCTGTGTTCTGCTATTCATCTCACACAGTTACATCTTTCCCTTCAAGAAACCTTTCGCTAAGGCTGTTCTTGTGGAATTTGCAAAGGCATACTTGGAAGCCCTTAGAGGGCTATATTGAAAAAGGAAATATCTTCCGTTCAAAACTGGAAAGAAGCTTTCTGAGAAACTGCTCTGTGTTCTGTTAATTCATCTCACACAGTTACATCTTTCCCTTCAAGAAGCCTTTCGCTAAGGCTGTTCTTGTGGAATTGGCAAAGGGATATTTGGAAGCCCATAGAGGGCTATGTTGAAAAAGGAAATATCTTCCGTTCAAAACTGGAAAGAAGCTTTCTGAGAAACTGCTCTGTGTTCTGTTAGTTCATCTCACAGAGTTACATCTTTCCCTTTAAGAAGCCTTTCGTTAAGGCTGTTCTTGTGGAAATGGCAAAGGGATATTTGGAAGCCCATAGACGGCTATGGTGAAAAAGGAAATATCTTCCGTTCAAAATTGGAAAGAAGCTTTCTGAGAAACTGCTCTGTGTTCTGTTAATTCATCTCACACAGTTACATCTTTCCCTTCAAGAAGCCTTTCGCTAAGGCCTTTCTTGTGGAATTGGCAAAGGGATATTTGGAAGCCCATAGAGGGCTATGGTGAAAAAGGAAATATCTTCCGTTCAAAACTGGAAAGAAGCTTTCTGAGAAACTGCTCTGTGTTCTCTGAATTCATCTCACAGAGTTACATCCTTCCCTTCAAGAAGCCTTTCTCTAAGGCTGTCTTTGTGGAATTGGCAAAGGGATATTTGGAAGCCCATAGAGGGCTATGGTGAAAAAGGAAATATCTTCCGTTCAAACCTGAAAAGAAGCTTTCTGAGAAACTGCTCAGTGTTCTGTTAATTCATCTCACACAGTTACATCTTTCCCTTCAAGAAACCTTTCGCTAAGGCTGTTCTTGTGGAATTGGCAAAGGCATATTTGGAAGCCCTTAGAGGGCTATGGTGAAATAGGAAATACCTTCCATTCAAAACTGGAAAGAAGCTTTCTGAGAAACTGCTCTGTGTTCTGTTAATTCATCTCACAGAGTTACATCTTTCCTTTCAAGAAGCCTTTCGCTAAGGCTGTTCTTGTGGAATTGGCAAAGGGATATTGGAAAGCCCATAGAGGGCTATAGTGAAAAAGGAAATATCTTCCGTTCAAAACTGGAAAGAAGCTTTCTGAGAAACTAATCTGTGTCCTGTTAATTCATTTCACAGAGTTACATCTTCCCCTTCTAGAAGCTGTTCGGTAAGGCTGTTCTTGTGGAATTGGCAAAGGGATATTTGGAAGCCCATAGAGGGCTATGGTGAAAAAGGAATATCTTCCGTTGAAAACTGGAAGAAGCTTTCTGAGAAACTGCTCTGTGTTCTCTGAATTCATCTCACACAGTTACATCTTTCCCTTCAAGAAACCTTTCGCTAAGGCTGTTCTTGTGGAATTGGCAAAGGGATATTTGGAAGCCCATAGAGGGCTATGGATAAAAATGAAATATCTTGCGTTCAAACCTGGAAAGAAGCTTTCTGAGAATCTGCTCTGTGTTCTGTTAATTCATCTCACACAGTTACATCTTTCCCTCCAAGAAACCTTTCGCTAAGGCTGTTCTTGTGGAATTGACAAAGGGATATTTGGAAGCCCATAGAGGGCTATGGTGAAAAAGGAAATATCTTCCGTTCAAAACTGGAAAGAAGCTTTCTGAGAAACTGTTATGTGTTCTGTTAATTCATCTCACAGAGTTACATCTTTCCCTTCAAGAAGCCTTTCGCTAAGACTGTTCTTGTGGAATTTGCAAAGGGATATTTGAAAGCCCATAGAGGGTTATGGTGAAAAAGGAAATATCTTCCGTTCAAAACTGGAAAGAAGCTTTCTGAGAAACTGCTCTGTGTTCTCTGAATTCATCTCAAAGAGTTACATCCTTCCCTTCAAGAAGCCTTTCGCTAAGGCTGTTTTTGTGGAATTGGCAAAGGGATATTTGGAAGCCCATAGAGGGCTATGGATAAAAATGAAATATCTTGCGTTCAAACCTGGAAAGAAGCTTTCTGAGAAACTGCTCTGTGTTCTGTTAATTCATCTCACACAGTTACATCTTTCCCTTCAAGAAACCTTTCGCTAAGGCTGTTCTTGTGGAATTGGCAAAGGGATATTTGGAAGCCCATAGAGGGCTATGGTGAAAAAGGAAATATCTTCCGTTGAAAATTGGAAAGAAGCTTTCTGAGAAACTGCTCTGTGTTCTCTGACTTCAGCTCACAGAGTTACATCCTTCCCTTCAAGAAGCCTTTCTCTAAGGCCGTTTTTGTGGAATTTGCAAAGGGATATTTGGAAGCCCATAGAGGGCTATGGTGAAAAAGGAAATATCTTCCGTTCAAAACTGGAAAGAAGCTTTCTGAGAACTGCTCTGTGTTCTGTTAGTTCATCTCACAGAGATACATCTTTCCCTTCAAGAATCCTTTCGCTAAGCCTGTTCTTGTGGAATTGGCAAAGGGATATTTGGAAGCCCATAGAGGGCTATGGTGAAAAAGGAAATATCTTCCGTTCAAAACTGGAAAGAAGCTTTCTGAGAAACTGCTCTGTGTTCTGTTAGTTCAACTCACAGAGTTACATCTTTCCCTTCAAGAAGCCTTTCGCTAAGGCTGTTCTTGTGGAATTGGCAGAGGGATATTTGGAAGCCCATAGAGGGATATGGTGAAAAAGGAAATATCTTCCGTTGAAAACTGGAAAGAAGCTTTCTGAGAAACTGCTCTGTGTTCTGTTAGTTCATCTCACAGAGTTACATCTTTCCCTTCAAGAAGCCTTTCCTTAAGGCTGTTCTTGTGAAACTGGCAAAGGGATATTTGGAAGCCCATAGAGGGCTGTGGTGCAAAAGGAAATATCTTCCGTTCAAAACTGGAAAGAAGCTTTCTGAGAAACTGCTCTGTGTTCTGTTAATTCATCTCACACTGTTACATCTTTCCTTCAAGAAGCCTTTTGCTAAGGCTGTTCTTGTGGAATTGGCAAAGGGATATTTGGAAGCCCATAGAGGGCTATGTTGAAAAAGGAAATATCTTCCGTTCAAAACTGGAAAGAAGCTTTCTGAGAAACTGCTCTGTGTTCTGTTAGTTCATCTCACAGAGTTACATCTTTCCCTTCAAGAAGCCTTTCTCTAAGGCTGTTCTTGTGGAAATGGCAAAAGGATATTTGGAAGCCCATAGAGGGCTATGGTGAAAAAGGAAATATCTTCCGTTCAAAACTGGAAAGAAGCTTTCTGAGAAACTGCTCTGTGTTCTGTTAGTTCAACTCACAGAGTTACATCTTTCCCTTCAAATAGCCTTTCTCTAAGGCTGTTCTTGTGGAATTGGCAAAGGGATATTTGGAAGCCCATAGAGGGTTATGGTGAAAAAGGAAATATCTTCCGTTCAAAACTGGAAAGAAGCTTTCTGAGAAACTGCTCTGTGATCTGTTAGTTCATCTCACAGGGTTACATCTTTCCCTTCAAGAAGCCTTTCCTTAAGGCTGTTCTTGTGAAACTGGCAAAGGGATATTTGGAAGCCCATAGAGGGCTATGGTGAAAAAGGAAATATCTTCCGTTCAAAACTGGAAAGAAGCTTTCTGAGAAACTGCTCTGTGTTCTGTTAATTCATCTCACACAGTTATATCTTTTCCTTCAAGAAGCCTTTCCCTAAGGCCTTTCTTGTGGAATTGGCAAAGGGATATTTGGAAGCCCATAGAGGGCTATGGTGAAAAAGGAAATATCTTCCGTTCAAAATTGGAAAGAAGCTTTCTGAGAAACTGCTCTGTGTTCTCTGAATTCATCTCACAGAGTCACATCCTTCCCTTCAAGAAGCCTTTCGCTAAGGCTGTTTTTGTGGAATTTGCAAGGGATATTTGGAAGCCCATAGAGGGCTATGGTGAAAAAGGAAATATTTTCCGTTCAAAACTGGAAAGAAACTTTCTGAGAAAGTGCTCTGTGTTCTGTTAGTTCATCTCACAGAGTTACATCTTTCCCTTCAAGAAGACCTTTCTCTAAGGCTGTTCTTGTGGAATTGGCAAAGGGATATTTGGAAGCCCATAGAGGGCTATGGTGAAAAAGGAAATATCTTTTGTTGAAAACTGGAAAGAAGCTTTCTGAGAAACTGCTCTGTGTTCTGTTAGTTCATCTTACAGAGTTACATCTTTCCTTTCAAGAAGCCTTTCCTTAAGGCTGTTCTTGTGAAACTGGAAAAGGGATATTTGGAAGCCCGTAGAGGGCTATGGTGCAAAAGGAAATATCTTCCGTTCAAAACTGGAAAGAAGCTTTCTGAGGAACTGCTCTGTGTTCTGTTAATTCATCTCAAACAGTTACATCTTTCCTTCAAGAAGCCTTTTGCTAAGGCTGTTCTTGTGGAATTGGCAAAGGGATATTTGGAAGCCCATAGGGGCTATGGTGAAAAAGGAAATATCTTCCGTTCAAAACTGGAAAGAAGCTTTCTGAGAAACTGCTCTGTGTTCTGTTAATTCATCTCACAGAGTTACTTCTTTCCCTTCAAGAAGCCTTTCGCTAAGGCTATTCTTGTGGAATTGGCATAGGGATAATTGGAAGCCCATAAAGGGCTATGGTGAAAAAGGAAATATCTTCCGTTGAAAACTGGAAAGAAGCTTTCTGAGAAACTGCTCTGTGTTCTGTTAGTTCATCTCACAGAGTTACATCTTTCCCTTCAAGAAGCCTTTCGCTAAGGCTGTTCTTGTGGAATTGGCAAGGGGATATTTAGAAGCCCTTAGAGGGCTATGGTGAAAAAGGTAATATCTTCCGTTCAATACTGGAAAGAAGCTTTCTGAGAAACTGCTCTGTGTTCTGCTAGTTCATCTCACAGAGTTACATCTTTCCCTTCAAGAAGACTTTCGCTAAGGCTGTTCTTGTGGAATTGGCAAAGGGATATTTGGAAGCCCATAGAGGGCTATGGTGAAAAAGGAAATATCTTCCGTTGAAAACTGGAAAGAAGCTTTCTGAGAAACTGCTCTGTGTTCTGTTAATTCATCTCTCAGAGTTACATCTTTCCCTTCAAGAAGCCTTTCGCTAAGGCTGTTCTTGTGAAACTGGCAAAGGGATATTTGGAAGCCCATAGATGGCTATGGTGCAAAAGGAAATATCTTCCGTTCAAAACTGGAAAGAATCTTTCTGAGAAACTGCTCTGTGTTCTGTTAATTCATTTCACAGAGATACATCTTTCCCTTCAAGAAGCCTTTCGGTAAGGCTGTTCTTGTGGAATTGGCAAAGGGATATTTGGAAGCCCATAGAGGGCTATGGTGAAAAAGGAAATATCTTCCGTTGAAAACTAGAAAGAAGCTTTCTGAGAAACTGCTCTGTGTTCTCTGAATTCATCTCACAGAGTTACATCTTTCCCTTCAAGAAGCCTTTCGCTAAGGCTGTTTTTGTGGAATTTGCAAAGGGATATTTGGAAGCCCTTAGAGGGCTATGGTGAAAGAGGAAATATCTTCCGTCAAAAACTGGAAATAAGCTTTCTGATAAACTGCTCTGTGTTTTGTTAATTCATCTTACACAGTTACATCTTTCCCTTCAAGAAGCCTTTCGCTAAGGCTGTTCTTGTGGAATTGGCAAAGGGATATTTGGAAGCCCATAGAGGGCTATGTTGAAAAAGGAAATATCTTCCGTTCAAAACTGGAAAGAAGCTTTCTGAGAAACTGCTCTGTGTTCTTTTAGTTCATCTCACAGAGTTACATCTTTCCCTTTAAGAAGCCTTTCGCTAAGGCTGTTCTTGTGGAAATGGCAAAGGGATATTTGGAAGCCCATAGAGGGCTATGGTGAAAAAGGAAATATGTTCCGTTCAAAACTGGAAAGAAGCTTTCTGAGAAACTGCTCTGTGTTCTGTTAATTCATCTCACACAGTTACATCTTTCCCTTCAAGAAGCCTTTCGCTAAGGCCTTTCTTGTGGAATTGGCAAAGGGATATTTGGAAGCCCATAGAGGGCTATGGTGAAATAGGAAATATCTTCCGTTCAAAACTGGAAAGAAGCTTTCTGAGAAACTGCTCTGTGTTCTCTGAATTCATCTCACAGAGTTACATCCTTCCCTTCAAGAAGACTTTCGCTAAGGCTGTTTTTGTGGAATTGGCAAAGGGATATTTGGAAGCCCATAGAGGGCTATGGTGAAAAAGGAAATATCTTCCGTTCAAACCTGGAAAGAAGCTTTCTGAGAAACTGCTCTGTGTTCTGTTAATTCATCGCACACAGTTACATCTTTCCCTTCAAGAAACCTTTCGCTAAGGATGTTCTTGTGGAATTTGCAAAGCCATATTTGGAAGCCCATAGAGGGCTATGGTGAAAAAGGAATTATCTTCCATTCAAAACTGGAAAGAAGCTTTCAGAGAAACTGCTCTGTGTTCTGTTAATTCATCTCACAGAGTTACATCTTTCCTTTCAAGAAGCCTTTCGCTAAGGCGGTTCTTGGGGAATTGGCAAAGGGATATTTGGAAGCCCATAGGGGCTATGGTGAAAAAGGGAATATCTTCCGTTCAAAACTGGAAAGAAGCTTTCTGAGAAACTGCTCTGTGTTCTGTTAATTCATCTCACAGAGTTACATCTTTCCCTTCAAGAAGCCTTTCGCTAAGGCTGTTCTTGTGGAATTGGCAAAGGGATATTTGAAAGCCCTTAGAGGGCTATGGTGCAAAAGGAAATATCTTCCGTTCAAAACTGGAAAGAAGCTTTCTGAGAAACTGCTCTGTGTTCTGTTAATTCATTTCACAGAGTTACATCTTTCCCTTCAAGAAGCCTTTCGGTAAGGCTGTTCTTGTGGAATTGGCAAAGGGATATTTGGAAGCCCGTAGAGGGCTATGGTGAAAAAGGAAATATCTTCCGTTGAAAACTAGAAAGAAGCTTTCTGAGTAACTGCTCTGTGTTCCCTGAATTCATCTCACAGAGTTACATCTTTCCCTTCAAGAAGCCTTTCGCTAAGGCTGTTTTTGTGGAATTTGCAAAGGGATATTTGGAAGCCCTTAGAGGGCTATGGTGAAAAAGGAAATATCTTCCGTTCAAAACTGGAAAGAAGCTTTCTGATAAACTGCTCTGTGTTCTGTTAATTCATCTCACACAGTTACATCTTTCCCTTCAAGATGCCTTTCGCTAAGGCTGTTCTTGTGGAATTGGCAAAGGGATATTTGGAAGCCCATAGAGGGCTATGTTGAAAAAGGAAATATCTTCCGTTCAAAACTGGAAAGAAGCTTTCTGAGAAACTGCTCTGTGTTCTGTTAGTTCATCTCACAGAGTTACATCTTTCCCTTTAAGAAGCCTTTCTCTAAGGCTGTTCTTGTGGAATTGGCAAAGGGATATTTGGAAGCCCATAGAGGGCTATGGTGAAAAAGGAAATATCTTCCGTTCAAAACTGGAAAGAAGCTTTCTGAGAAACTGCTCTGTGTTCTGTTAATTCATCTCACACAGTTACATCTTTCCCTTTAATAAGCCTTTCGCTAAGGCCTTTCTTGTGGAATTGGCAAAGGGATATTTGGAAGCCCATAGAGGGCTATGGTGAAAAAGGAAATATCTTCCGTTCAAAACTGGAAAGAAGCTTTCTGAGAAACTGCTCTGTGTTCTCTGAATTCATCTCACAGAGTTACATCCTTCCCTTCAAGAAGCCTTTCGCTAAGGCTGTTTTTGTGGAATTGGCAAAGGGATATTTGGAAGCCCATAGAGGGCTATGGTGAAAAAGGAAATATCTTCCGTTGAAAACTGGAAAGAAGCTTTCTGAGAAACTGCTCTGTGTTCTGTTAATTCATCTCTCAGAGTTAGATCTTTCCCTTCAAGAAGCCTTTCGCTAAGGCTGTTCTTGTGAAACTGGCAAAGGGATATTTGGAAGCCCATAGAGGGCTATGGTGCAAAAGGAAATATCTTCCGAAAAAAACTGGAAAGAAGCTTTCTGAGAAACTGCTCTGTGTTCTGTTAATTCATCTCACAGAGTTACATCTTTCCCTTCAAGAATCCTTTCGCTAAGGCTGTTCTTGTGGAATTGGCAAAGAGATATTTGGAAGCCCATAGTGGCTATGGTGAAAAAGGAAATATCTTCCGTTCAAAACTGGAAAGAAGCTTTCTGAGAAACTGCTCTGTGTTCTGCTAATTCATCTCACACAGTTACTTCTTTCCCTTCAAGAAGCCTTTCGCTAAGGCTGTTCTTGTGGAATTGGCAAAGGGAGATTTGGAAGCCCATAGGGGGTTATGGTGAAAAAGGAAATATCTTCCGTTCAAAACTGGAAAGAAGCTTTCTGAGAAACTGCTCTGTGTTCTGTTAATTCATCTCACAGAGTTACATCTTTCCCTTCAAGAAGCGTTTCGCTAAGGCTGTTCTTGTGGAATTGGCAAAGGGATATTTGAAAGCCCTTAGAGGGCTATGGTGAAAAAGGAAATATCTTCCGTTCAAAACTGGAAAGAAGCTTTCTGAGAAACTGCTCTGTGTTCTGTTAATTCATTTCACAGAGTTACATCTTTCCCTTCAAGAAGCCTTTCGGTAAGGCTGTTCTTGTGGAATTGGCAAAGGGATATTTGAAAGCCCATAGAGGGCTATGGTGAAAAAGGAAATATCTTCCGTTGAAAACTAGAAAGAAGCTTTCTGAGAAACTGCTCTGTGTTCTCTGAATTCATCTCACAGAGTTACATCTTTCCCTTCAAGAAGTCTTTCGCTAAGGCTGTTTTTGTGGAATTGGCAAAGGGTTATTTGGAAGCCCATAGAGGGCTATGCTGAAAAAGGAAATATCTTCCGTTCAAACCTGGAAAGAAGCTTTCTGAGAAACTGCTCTGTGTTCTGTTAATTCATCGCACACAGTTACATCTTTCCCTTCAAGAAACCTTTCGCTAAGGCTGTTCTTGTGGAATTTGCAAAGCCATATTTGGAAGCCCATAGAGGGCTATGGTGAAAAAGGAATTATCTTCCATTCAAAACTGGAAAGAAGCTTTCTGAGAAACTGCTCTGTGTTCTGTTAATTCATCTCACAGAGTTACGTCTTTCCTTTCAAGAAGCCTTTCGCTAAGGCGGTTCTTGTGGAATTGGCAAAGGGATATTTGGAAGCCCATAGGGGCTATGGTGAAAAAGGAAATATCTTCCCTTCAAAACTGGAAAGAAGCTTTCTGAGAAACTGCTCTGTGTTCTGTTAATTCATCTCACAGAGTTACTTCTTTCCCTTCAAGAAGCCTTTCGCTAAGGCTATTCTTGTGGAATTGGCATAGGGATAATTGGAAGCCCATAAAGGGCTATGGTGAAAAAGGAAATATCTTCCGTTCAAAACTGGAAAGAAGCTTTCTGAGAAACTGCTCTGTGTTCTGTTAGTTCATCTCACAGAGTTACATCTTTCCCTTCAAGAAGCCTTTCGCTAAGGCTGTTCTTGTGGAATTGGCAAGGGGATATTTGGAAGCCCTTAGAGGGCTATGGTGAAAAAGGTAATATCTTCCGTTCAATACTGGAAAGAAGCTTTCTGAGAAACTGCTCTGTGTTCTGTTAGTTAATCTCACAGAGTTACATCTTTCCCTTCAAGAAGTGTTTCGTTACGTTTGTTCTTGTGGAATTGGCAAAGGGATATTTGGAAGCCCATAGGGGCTATGGTGAAAAAGGAATTATCTTCCGTTCAAAACTGGAAAGAAGCTTTCTGAGAAACTGCTCTGTGTTCTGTTAATTCATCTCACACAGTTACATCTTTCCCTTCAAGAAGCCTTTCGCTAAGGCGTTTCTTGTGGAATTGGCAAAGGGATATTTGGAAGCCCATTGAGAGCTATGGTGAAATAGGAAATATCTTCCGTTCAAAACTGGAAAGAAGCTTTCTGAGAAACAGCTCTGTGTTCTCTGAATTCATCTCACAGAGTTACATCCTTCCCTTCAAGAAGCCTTTCGCTAAGGCTGTTTTTGTGGAATTGGCAAAGGGATATTTGGAAGCCCATAGAGGGCTATGGTGAAAAAGGAAATATCTTCCGTTCAAACCTGGAAAGAAGCTTTCTGAGAAACAGCTCTGTGTTCTGCTATTCATCTCACACAGTTACATCTTTCCCTTCAAGAAACCTTTCGCTAAGGCTGTTCTTGTGGAATTTGCAAAGGGATATTTGGAAGCCAATAGAGGGCTATGGTGAAAAAGGAAATATCTTCCGTTCAAAACTGGAAAGAAGCTTTCTGAGAAACTGCTCTGTGTTCTGTTAATTCATCTCACAGAGTTACATCTTTCCTTTCATGAAGCCTTTCGCTAAGGCTGTTCTTGTGGAATTGGCAAAGGGATATTGGAATGCCCATAGAGGGCTATAGTGAAAAAGGAAATATCTTCCGTTCAAAACTGGAAAGAAGCTTTCTGAGAAACTAATCTGTGTCCTGTTAATTCATTTCACATAGTTACATCTTCCCCTTCAAGAAGCTGTTCGGTAAGGCTGTTCTTGTGGAATTGGCAAAGTGATATTTGGAAGCCCATAGAGGGCTATGGTGAAAAAGGAAATATCTTCCGTTGAAAACTGGAAAGAAGCTTTCTGAGAAACTGCTCTGTGTTGTCTGATTTCATCTCACAGAGTTACATCCTTCCCTTCAAGAAGCCTTTCGCTAAGGCTGTTTTTGTGGAATTTGCAAAGTGATATTTGGAAGCCCATAGAGGGCTATGGTGAAAAAGGAAATATCTTCCGTTCAAAACTGGAAAGAAACTTTCTGAGAAAGTGCTCTGTGTTCTGTTAGTTCATCTCACAGAGTTACATCTTTCCCTTCAAGAAGCCTTTCGCTAAGGCTGTTCTTGTGGAATTGGCAAAGGGATATTTGGAAGCCCATAGAGGGCTATGGTGAAAAAGGAAATATCTTCCGTTGAAAACTGGAAAGAAGCTTTCTTAGAAACTGCTCTGTGTTCTGTTAGTTCATCTCACAGAGTTACATCTTTCCCTTCAAGAAGACTTTCGCTAAGGCTGTTCTTGTGGAATTGGCAAAGGGATATTTGGAAGCCCATAGAGGGCTATGGTGAAAAAGGAAATATCTTCCGTTGAAAACTGGAAAGAAGCTTTCTGAGAAACTGCTCTGTGTTCTGTTAATTCATCTCTCAGAGTTACATCTTTCCCTTCAAGAAGCCTTTCGCTAAGGCTGTTCTTGTGAAACTGGCAAAGGGATATTTGGAAGCCCATAGAGGGCTATGGTGAAAAAGGAAATATCTTCCGTTCAAAACTGGAAAGAAGCTTTCTGAGAAACTGCTCTGTGTTCTGTTAGTTCATCTCACAGAGTTACATCTTTCCCTTTAAGAAGCCTTTCGCTAAGGCTGTTCTTGTGGAAATGGCAAAGGGATATTTGGAAGCCCATAGAGGGCTATGGTGAAAAAGGAAATATCTTCCGTTCAAAACTGGAAAGAAGCTTTCTGAGAAACTGCTCTGTGTTCTGTTAATTCATCTCACACAGTTACATCTTTCCCTTCAAGAAGCCTTTCGCTAAGGCCTTTCTTGTGGAATTGGCAAAGGGATATTTGGAAGCCCATAGAGGGCTAAGGTGAAAAAGGAAGTATCTTCCGTTCAAAACTTTAAAGAAGCTTTCTGAGAAACTGCTCTGTGTTCTCTGAATTCATCTCACAGAGTTACATCCTTCCCTTCAAGAAGCCTTTCGCTAAGGCTGTTTTTGTGGAATTGGAAAAGGGATATTTGGAAGCCCATAGAGGGCTATGGTGAAAAAGGAAATATCTTCCGTTCAAAACTGGAAAGAAGCTTTCTGAGAAACTGCTCTGTGTTCTGTTAATTCATCGCACACAGTTACATCTTTCTCTTCAAGAAACCTTTCGCTAAGGCTGTTCTTGTGGAATTTGCAAAGGCATATTTGGAAGCCCATAGAGGGCTATGGTGAAAAAGGAATTATCTTCCATTCAAAACTGGAAAGAAGCTTTCTGAGAAACTGCTCTGTGTTCTGTTAATTCATCTCACAGAGTTACATCTTTCCTTTCAAGAAGCCTTTCGCTAAGGCTGTTCTTGTGGAATTGGCAAAGGGATATTGGAAAACCCATAGAGGGCTATAGTGAAAAAGGAAATATCTTCCGTTCAAAACTGGAAAGAAGCTTTCTGAGAAACTAATCTGTGTTCTGTTAATTCATTTCACAGAGTGTCATCTTCCCCTTCAAGAAGCTGTTCGGTAAGGCTGTTCTTGTGGAATTGGCAAAGGGATATTTGGAAGCCCATAGAGGGCTATGGTGAAAAAGGAAATATCTTCCGTTGAAAACTGGAAAGAAGCTTTCTGAGAAACTGCTCTGTGTTCTGTTAATTCATTTCACAGAGTTACATCTTTCCCTTCAAGAAGCCTTTCGGTAAGGCTGTTCTTGTGGAATTGGCAAAGGGATATTTGGAAGCCCATAGAATGCTATGGTGAAAAAGGAAATATCTTCCGTTGAAAACTGGAAAGAAGCTTTCTGAGAAACTGCTCTGTGTTCTCTGAATTCATCTCACAGAGTTACATCTTTCCCTTCAAGAAGCCTTTCGCTAAGGCTGTTTTTGTGGAATTTGCAAAGGGATATTTGGAACCCCTTAGAGGGCTATATTGAAAAAGGAAATATCTTCGGTTCAAAACTGGAAAGAAGCTTTCTGAGAAACTGCTCTGTGTTCTGTTAATTCATCTCACAGAGTTACATCTTTCCCTTCAAGAAGCCTTTCGCTAAGGCTGTTCTTGTGGAATTGGCAAAGGGATATTTGGAAGCCCATAGAGGGCTATGTTGAAAAAGGAAATATCTTCCGTTCAAAACTGGAAAGAAGCTTTCTGAGAAACTGCTCGGTGTTCTGTTAATTCATCTCACACAGTTACATCTTTCCCTTCAAGAAGTCTTTCGCTAAGGCCTTTCTTGTGGAATTGGCAAAGGGATATTTGGAAGCCCATAGAGGGCTATGGTGAAAAAGGAAGTATCTTCCATTCAAAACTGGAAAGAAGCTTTCTGAGAAACAGCTCTGTGTTCTCTGAATTCATCTCACAGAGTTACATCCTTCTCTTCAAGAATCCTTTTCCTAAGGCTGTTTTTGTGGAATTGGCAAAGGGATATTTGGAAGACCATAGAGGGCTATGGTGAAAAAGGAAATATCTTCCGTTCAAACCTGGAAAGAAGCTTTCTGAGAAACTGCTCTGTGTTCTGTTAGTTAATCTCACAGAGTTACATCTTTCCCTTCAAGTAGACTTTCGCTAAGGCTGTTCTTGTGGAATTGGCAAAGGGATATTTGGAAGCCCATAGAGGGCTATGGTGAAAAAGGAAATATCTTCCGTTGAAAACTGGAAAGAAGCTTTCTGAGAAACTGCTCTGTGTTCTGTTAATTCATCTCTCAGAGTTACATCTTTCCCTTCAAGAAGCCTTTCGCTAAGGCTGTTCTTGTGAAACTGGCAGAGGGATATTTGGAAGCCCATAGAGGGCTATGGTGAAAAAGGAAATATCTTCCGTTCAAAACTGGAAAGAAGCTTTCTGAGAAACTGCTCTGTGTTCTGTTAATTCATCTCACAGAGTTACATCTTTCCCTTCAAGAAGCCTTTCGCTAAGGCTGTTCTTGTGGAATTGGCAAAGGGATATTTGAAAGCCCATAGAGGGCTATGGTGAAAAAGGAAATATCTTCCGTTCAAAACTGGAAAGAAGCTTTCTGAGAAACTGCTCTGTGTTCTGTTAATTCATTTCACAGAGTTACATCTTTCCCTTCAAGAAGCCTTTCTGTAAGGCTGTTCTTGTGTAATTGGCAAAGGGATATTTGGAAGCCCATAGAGGGCTATGGTGAAAAAGGAAATATCTTCCGTTGAAAACTGGAAAGAAGCTTTCTGAGAAACTGCTCTGTGTTCTGTTAGTTCATCTCACAGAGTTACATCTTTCCCTTCAAGAAGCCTTTCCTTAAGGCTGTTCTTGTGAAACTGGAAAAGGGATATTTGGAAGTCCGTAGAGGGCTATGGTGCAAAAGGAAATATCTTCCGTTCAAAACTGGAAAGAAGCTTTCTGAGAAACTGCTCTGTGTTCTGTTAGTTCATCTCACAGAGTTACATCTTTCCCTTCAAGAAGCCTTTCGCTAAGGCCTTTCTTGTGGAATTGGCAAAGGGATATTTGGAAGCCCATAGAGGGCTAAGGTGAAAAAGGAAGTATCTTCCGTTCAAAACTTTAAAGAAGCTTTCTGAGAAACTGCTCTGTGTTCTCTGAATTCATCTCACAGAGTTACATCCTTCCCTTCAAGAAGCCTTTCGCTAAGGCTGTTTTTGTGGAATTGGAAAAGGGATATTTGGAAGCCCATAGAGGGCTATGGTGAAAAAGGAAATATCTTCCGTTCAAAACTGGAAAGAAGCTTTCTGAGAAACTGCTCTGTGTTCTGTTAATTCATCGCACACAGTTACATCTTTCTCTTCAAGAAACCTTTCGCTAAGGCTGTTCTTGTGGAATTTGCAAAGGCATATTTGGAAGCCCATAGAGGGCTATGGTGAAAAAGGAATTATCTTCCATTCAAAACTGGAAAGAAGCTTTCTGAGAAACTGCTCTGTGTTCTGTTAATTCATCTCACAGAGTTACATCTTTCCTTTCAAGAAGCCTTTCGCTAAGGCTGTTCTTGTGGAATTGGCAAAGGGATATTGGAAAACCCATAGAGGGCTATAGTGAAAAAGGAAATATCTTCCGTTCAAAACTGGAAAGAAGCTTTCTGAGAAACTAATCTGTGTTCTGTTAATTCATTTCACAGAGTGTCATCTTCCCCTTCAAGAAGCTGTTCGGTAAGGCTGTTCTTGTGGAATTGGCAAAGGGATATTTGGAAGCCCATAGAGGGCTATGGTGAAAAAGGAAATATCTTCCGTTGAAAACTGGAAAGAAGCTTTCTGAGAAACTGCTCTGTGTTCTGTTAATTCATTTCACAGAGTTACATCTTTCCTTTCAAGAAGCCTTTCGGTAAGGCTGTTCTTGTGGAATTGGCAAAGGGATATTTGGAAGCCCATAGAATGCTATGGTGAAAAAGGAAATATCTTCCGTTGAAAACTGGAAAGAAGCTTTCTGAGAAACTGCTCTGTGTTCTCTGAATTCATCTCACAGAGTTACATCTTTCCCTTCAAGAAGCCTTTCGCTAAGGCTGTTTTTGTGGAATTTGCAAAGGGATATTTGGAACCCCTTAGAGGGCTATATTGAAAAAGGAAATATCTTCGGTTCAAAACTGGAAAGAAGCTTTCTGAGAAACTGCTCTGTGTTCTGTTAATTCATCTCACAGAGTTACATCTTTCCCTTCAAGAAGCCTTTCGCTAAGGCTGTTCTTGTGGAATTGGCAAAGGGATATTTGGAAGCCCATAGAGGGCTATGTTGAAAAAGGAAATATCTTCCGTTCAAAACTGGAAAGAAGCTTTCTGAGAAACTGCTCGGTGTTCTGTTAATTCATCTCACACAGTTACATCTTTCCCTTCAAGAAGTCTTTCGCTAAGGCCTTTCTTGTGGAATTGGCAAAGGGATATTTGGAAGCCCATAGAGGGCTATGGTGAAAAAGGAAGTATCTTCCATTCAAAACTGGAAAGAAGCTTTCTGAGAAACAGCTCTGTGTTCTCTGAATTCATCTCACAGAGTTACATCCTTCTCTTCAAGAATCCTTTTCCTAAGGCTGTTTTTGTGGAATTGGCAAAGGGATATTTGGAAGCCCATAGAGGGCTATGGTGAAAAAGGAAATATCTTCCGTTCAAACCTGGAAAGAAGCTTTCTGAGAAACTGCTGTGTTCTGTTAGTTAATCTCACAGAGTTACATCTTTCCCTTCAAGTAGACTTTCGCTAAGGCTGTTCTTGTGGAATTGGCAAAGGGATATTTGGAAGCCCATAGAGGGCTATGGTGAAAAAGGAAATATCTTCCGTTGAAAACTGGAAAGAAGCTTTCTGAGAAACTGCTCTGTGTTCTGTTAATTCATCTCTCAGAGTTACATCTTTCCCTTCAAGAAGCCTTTCGGTAAGGCTGTTCTTGTGAAACTGGCAAAGGGATATTTGGAAGCCCATAGAGGGCTATGGTGAAAAAGGAAATATCTTCCGTTCAAAACTGGAAAGAAGCTTTCTGAGAAACTGCTCTGTGTTCTGTTAATTCATCTCACAGAGTTACATCTTTCCCTTCAAGAAGCCTTTCGCTAAGGCTGTTCTTGTGGAATTGGCAAAGGGATATTTGAAAGCCCATAGAGGGCTATGGTGAAAAAGGAAATATCTTCCGTTCAAAACTGGAAAGAAGCTTTCTGAGAAACTGCACTGTGTTCTGTTAATTCATTTCACAGAGTTACATCTTTCCCTTCAAGAAGCCTTTCTGTAAGGCTGTTCTTGTGTAATTGGCAAAGGGATATTTGGAAGCCCATAGAGGGCTATGGTGAAAAAGGAAATATCTTCCGTTGAAAACTGGAAAGAAGCTTTCTGAGAAACTGCTCTGTGTTCTGTTAGTTCATCTCACAGAGTTACATCTTTCCCTTCAAGAAGCCTTTCCTTAAGGCTGTTCTTGTGAAACTGGAAAAGGGATATTTGGAAGTCCGTAGAGGGCTATGGTGCAAAAGGAAATATCTTCCGTTCAAAACTGGAAAGAAGCTTTCTGAGAAACTGCTCTGTGTTCTGTTAAATCATCTCACACAGTTACATCTTTCCTTCAAGAAGCCTTTTTCTAAGGCTGTTCTTGTGGAATTGGCAAAGGGATATTTGGAAGCCCATAGGGGCTATGGTGAAAAAGGAAATATCTTCCGTTCAAAACTGGAAAGAAGCTTTCTGAGAAACTGCTCTGTGTTCTGTTAATTCATCTCACAGAGTTATTTCTTTCCCTTCAAGAAGCCTTTCGCTAAGGCTATTCTTGTGGAATTGGCATAGGGATAATTGGAAGCCCATAAAGGGCTATGGTGAAAAAGGAAATATCTTCCGTTCAAAACTGGAAAGAAGCTTTCTGAGAAACTGCTCTGTGTTCTGTTAGTTCATCTCACAGAGTTACATCTTTCACTTCAAGAAGCCTTTCGCTAAGGCTGTTCTTGTGGAATTGGCAAGGGGATATTTGGAAGCCCTTAGAGGGCTATGGTGAAAAAGGTAATATCTTCCGTTCAATACTGGAAAGAAGCTTTCTGAGAAACTGCTCTGTGTTCTGTTAGTTCATCTCACAGAGTTACATCTTTCCCTTCAAGAAGACTTTCGCTAAGGCTGTTCTTGTGGAATTGGCAAAGGGATATTTGGAAGCCCATAGAGGGCTATGGTGAAAAAGGAAATATCTTCCGTGGAAAACTGGAAAGAAGCTTTCTGAGAAACTGCTCTGTGTTCTGTTAATTCATCTCTCAGAGTTACATCTTTCCCTTCAAGAAGCCTTTCGCTAAGGCTGTTCTTGTGAAACTGGGAAAGGGATATTTGGAAGCCCATAGAGGGCTATGGTGCAAAAGGAAATATCTTCCATTCAAAACTGGAAAGAAGCTTTCTGAGAAACTGCTCTGTGTTCTGTTAATTCATCTCACAGAGTTACATCTTTCCCTTCAAGAAGCCTTTCGCTAAGGCTGTTCTTGTGGAATTGGCAAAGGGATATTTGGAAGCCCATAGTGGCTATGGTGAAAAAGGAAATATCTTCCGTTCAAAACTGGAAAGAAGCTTTCTGAGAAACTGCTCTGTGTTCTGCTAATTCATCTCACAGAGTTAATTCTTTCCCTTCAAGAAGCCTTTCGCTAAGGCTGTTCTTGTGGAATTGGCAAAGGGATATTTGGAAGCCCTTAGCAGTTTATGGTGAAAAAGGAAATATCTTCCGTTCAAAACTGGAAAGAAGCTTTCTGAGAAACTGCTCTGTGTTCTGTTAGTTCAACTCACAGAGTTACATCTTTCCCTTCAAGAAGCCTTTCTCTAAGGCTGTTCTTGTGGAATTGGCAAAGGGATATTTGGAAGCCCATAGAGGGCTATGGTGAAAAAGGAAATATCTTCCGTTGAAAACTGGAAAGAAGCTTTCTGAGAAACTGCTCTGTGTTCTGTTAGTTCATCTCACAGAGTTACATCTTTCCCTTCAAGAAGCCTTTCCTTAAGGCTTTTCTTGTGGAATTGGCAAAGGGATATTTGGAAGCCCATAGTGGGCTATGGTGCAAAAGGAAATATCTTCCATTCAAAACTGGAAAGAAGCTTTCTGAGAAACTACTCTGTGTTCTGTTAATTCATCTCACACAGTTACTTCTTTCCTTCAAGAAGCCTTTTGCTAAGGCTGTTCTTGTGGAATTGGCAAAGGGATATTTGGAAGCCCATAGGGGCTATGGTGAAAAAGGAAATATCTTCCGTTCAAAACTGGAAAGAAGCTTTCTGAGAAACTGCTCTGTGTTCTGTTAATTCATCTCACACAGTTACTTCTTTCCCTTCAAGAAGCCTTTCGCTAAGGCTGTTCTTGTGGAATTGGCAAAGGGATATTTGAAAGCCCTTAGAGGGCTATGGTGAAAAAGGAAATATCTTCCGTTGAAAACTGGAAAGAAGCTTTCTGAGAAACTGCTCTGTGTTCTGTTAATTCATTTCACAGAGTTACATCTTTCCCTTCAAGAAGCCTTTCGGTAAGGCTGTTCTTGTGGAATTGGCAAAGGGATATTTGGAAGCCCATAGAGGGCTATGGTGAAAAAGGAAGTATTTTCCGTTCAAAAATGGAAAGAAGCTTTCTGAGAAACAGCTCTGTGTTCTCTGAATTCATCTCACAGAGTTACATCCTTCCCTTCAAGAAGCCTTTCGCTAAGGCTGTTTTTGTGGAATTGGCAAAGGGATATTTGGAAGCCCATAGAGGGCTATGGTGAAAAAGGAAATATCTTCCGTTCAAACCTGGAAGGAAGCTTTCTGAGAAACTGCTCTGTGTTCTGCTATTCATCTCACACAGTTACATCTTTCCCTTCAAGAAGCCTTTCGCTAAGGCTGTTTTTGTGGAATTTGCAAAGGGATATTTGGAAGCCCGTAGAGGGCTATATTGAAAAAGGAAATATCTTCCGTTCAAAACTGGAAAGAAGCTTTCTGAGAAACTGCTCTGTGTTCTGTTAATTCATCTCACACAGTTACATCTTTCCCTTCAAGAAGCCTTTCGCTAAGGCTGTTCTTGTGGAATTGGCAAAGGGATATTTGGAAGCCCATAGAGGGCTATGTTGAAAAAGGAAATATCTTCCGTTCAAAACTGGAAAGAAGCTTTCTGAGAAACTGCTCTGGGTACTGTTAGTTCATCTCACAGAGTTACATCTTTCCCTTCAAGAAGCCTTTCGATAAGGCTGTTCTTGTGGAAATGGCAAAGGGATATTTGGAAGCCCATAGAAGGCTATGGTGAAAAAGGAAATATCTTCCGTTCAAAACTGGAAAGAAGCTTTCTGAGAAACTGCTCTGTGTTCTGTTAATTCATCTCACACAGTTACATCTTTCCCTTCAATAAGCCTTTCGCTAAGGCCTTTCTTGTGGAATTGGCAAAGGGATATTTGGAAGCCCATAGAGGGCTATGGTGAAAAAGGAAATATCTTCCGTTCAAAACTGGAAAGAAACTTTCTGAGAAACAGCTCTGTGTTATCTGAATTCATCTCACAGAGTTACATCCTTCCCTTCAAGAAGCCTTTCGCTAAGGCTGTTTTTGTGGAATTGGAAAAGGGATATTTGGAAGCCCATAGAGGGCTATGGTGAAAAAGGAAATATCTTCCGTTCAAACCTGGAAAGAAGCTTTCTGAGAAACTGCTCTGTGTTCTGTTAATTCATCTCACACAGTTACATCTTTCCCTTCAAGAAACCTTTCGCTAAGGCTGTTCTTGTGGAATTTGCAAAGGCATATTTGGAAGCCCATAGAGGGCTATAGTGAAAAAGGAAATATCTTCCGTTCAAAACTGGAAAGAAGCTTTCTGAGAAACTAATCTGTGTTGTGTTAATTCATTTCACAGAGTTACATCTTCCCCTTCAAGAAGCCGTTCGGTAAGGCTGTTCTTGTGGAAGTGGCAAAGGGATATTTGGAAGACCATAGAGGGCTATGGTGAAAAAGGAAATATCTTCCGTTGGAAACTGGAAAGAAGCTTTCTGAGAAACTGCTCTGTGTTCTCTGAATTCATCTCACAGAGTTACATCCTTCCCTTCAAGAAGCCTTTCGCTAAGGCTGTTTTTGTGGAATTTGCAAAGGGATATTTGGAAGCCAATAGAGGGCTATGGTGAAAAAGGAAATATCTTCCGTTCAAAACTGGAAAGAAACTTTCTGAGAAAGTGCTCTGTGTTCTGTTAGTTCATCTCACAGAGTTACATCTTTCCCTTCAAGAAGCCTTTCGCTAAGGCTGTTCTTGTGGAATTGGCAAAGGGATATTTGGAAGCCCATAGAGGGCTATGGTGAAAAAGGAAATATCTTCCGTGGAAAACTGGAAAGAAGCTTTCTGAGAAACTGCTCTGTGTTCTGTTAGTTCATCTCACATAGTTACATCTTTCCCTTCAAGAAGCCTTTCCTTAAGGCTGTTCTTGTGAAACTGGAAAAGGGATATTTGGAAGCCCGTAGAGGGCTATGGTGCAAAAGGAAATATCTTCCGTTCAAAACTGGAAAGAAGCTTTCTGAGAAACTGCTCTGTGTTCTGTTAATTCATCTCACACAGTTACATCTTTCCCTCAAGACGCCTTTTTCTAAGGCTGTTCTTGTGGAATTGGCAAAGGGATATTTGGAAGCCCATAGGGGCTATGGTGAAAAAGGAAATATCTTCCGTTCAACACTGGAAAGAAGCTTTCTGAGAAACTGCTCTGTGTTCTGTTAATTCATCTCACAGAGTTACTTCTTTCCCTTCAAGAAGCCTTTCGCTAAGGCTATTCTTGTGGAATTGGCATAGGGATAATTGGAAGCCCATAAAGGGCTATGGTGAAAAAGGAAATATCTTCCGTTCAAAACTGGAAAAAGCTTTCTGAGAAACTGCTCTGTGTTCTGTTAGTTCATCTCACAGAGTTACATCTTTCCCTTCAAGAAGCCTTTCGCTAATGCTTTTCTTGTGGAATTGGCAAGGGGATATTTGGAAGCCCTTAGAGGGCTATGGTGAAAAAGGTAATATCTTCCGTTCAATACTGGAAAGAAGCTTTCTGAGAAACTGCTCTGTGTTCTATTAGTTAATCTCACAGAGTTACATCTTTCCCTTCAAGAAGACTTTCGCTAAGGCTGTTCTTGTGGAATTGGCAAAGGGATATTTGGAAGCCCCTAGAGGGCTATGGTGAAAAAGGAAATATCTTCCGTTGAAAACTGGAAAGAAGCTTTCTGAGAAACACCTCTGTGTTCTGTTAATTCATCTCTCAGAGTTACATCTTTCCCTTCAAGAAGCCTTTCGCTAAGGCTGTTCTTGTGAAACTGGCATAGGGATATTTGGAAGCCCTTAGTGGGCTATGGTGCAAAAAGAAATATCTTCCGTTCAAAACTGGAAAGAAGCTTTCTGAGAAACTGCTCTGTGTTCTGTTAATTGATCTCACAGAGTTACACCTTTCCCTTCAAGAAGCCTTTAGCTAAGGCTGTTCTTGTGGAATTGGCAAAGGGATATTTGGAA
The DNA here is from genome assembly GCF_047675955.1 of Chlorocebus sabaeus. Classification (NCBI taxonomy): domain Eukaryota; kingdom Metazoa; phylum Chordata; class Mammalia; order Primates; family Cercopithecidae; genus Chlorocebus; species Chlorocebus sabaeus. The sequence goes on along the minus strand of NC_132909.1, from coordinate 34,992,468 downwards.
GCCCATAGGGGCTATGGTGAAAAAGGAAATATCTTCCGTTCAAAACTGGAAAGAAGCTTTCTGAGAAAGTGCTCTGTGTTCTGTTAATTCATCTCACACAGTTACATCTTTCCCTTCAAGAAGCCTTTCGCTAAGGCCTTTCTTGTGGAATTGGCAAAGGGATATTTGGAAGCCCATAGAGGGCTATGGTGAAAAAGGAAATATCTTCCGTTCAAAACTGGAAAGAAGCTTTCTGAGAAACTGCTCTGTGTTCTCTGAATTCATCTCACAGAGTTACATCCTTCCCTTCAAGAAGCCTTTCGCAAAGGCTGTTTTTGTGGAATTGGCAAAGGGATATTTGGAAGCCCATAGAGGGCTATGGTGAAAAAGGGAATATCTTCGGTTTAAAACTAGAAAGAAGCTTTCTGAGAAACTGCTCTGTGTTCTGTTAATTCATCTCACACAGTTACACCTTTCCCTTCAAGAAGCCTTTAGCTAAGGCTGTTCTTGTGGAATTGGCAAAGGGATATTTGGAAGCCCATAGTGGCTATGGTGAAAAAGGAAATATCTTCCGTTCAAAACTGGAAAGAAGCTTTCTGAGAAACTGCTCTGTGTTCTGCTAATTCATCTCACAGAGTTAATTCTTTCCCTTCAAGAAGCCTTTCGCTAAGGCTGTTCTTGTGGAATTGGCAAAGGGATATTTGGAAGCCCTTAGGAGTTTATGGTGAAAAAGGAAATATCTTCCGTTCAAAACTGGAAAGAAGCTTTCTGAGAAACTGCTCTGTGTTCTGTTAGTTCAACTCACAGAGTTACATCTTTCCCTTCAAGAAGCCTTTCTCTAAGGCTGTTCTTGTGGAATTGGCAAAGGGATATTTGGAAGCCCATAGAGGGCTATGGTGAAAAAGGAAATATCTTCCGTTGAAAACTGGAAAGAAGCTTTCTGAGAAACTGCTCTGTGTTCTGTTAGTTCATCTCACAGAGTTACATCTTTCCCTTCAAGAAGCCTTTCCTTAAGGCTTTTCTTGTGGAATTGGCAAAGGGATATTTGGAAGCCCATAGTGGGCTATGGTGCAAAAGGAAATATCTTCCATTCAAAACTGGAAAGAAGCTTTCTGAGAAACTACTCTGTGTTCTGTTAATTCATCTCACACAGTTACTTCTTTCCTTCAAGAAGCCTTTTGCTAAGGCTGTTCTTGTGGAATTGGCAAAGGGATATTTGGAAGCCCATAGGGGCTATGGTGAAAAAGGAAATATCTTCCGTTCAAAACTGGAAAGAAGCTTTCTGAGAAACTGCTCTGTGTTCTGTTAATTCATCTCACACAGTTACTTCTTTCCCTTCAAGAAGCCTTTCGCTAAGGCTGTTCTTGTGGAATTGGCAAAGGGATATTTGAAAGCCCTTAGAGGGCTATGGTGAAAAAGGAAATATCTTCCGTTGAAAACTGGAAAGAAGCTTTCTGAGAAACTGCTCTGTGTTCTGTTAATTCATTTCACAGAGTTACATCTTTCCCTTCAAGAAGCCTTTCGGTAAGGCTGTTCTTGTGGAATTGGCAAAGGGATATTTGGAAGCCCATAGAGGGCTATGGTGAAAAAGGAAGTATTTTCCGTTCAAAAATGGAAAGAAGCTTTCTGAGAAACAGCTCTGTGTTCTCTGAATTCATCTCACAGAGTTACATCCTTCCCTTCAAGAAGCCTTTCGCTAAGGCTGTTTTTGTGGAATTGGCAAAGGGATATTTGGAAGCCCATAGAGGGCTATGGTGAAAAAGGAAATATCTTCCGTTCAAACCTGGAAGGAAGCTTTCTGAGAAACTGCTCTGTGTTCTGCTATTCATCTCACACAGTTACATCTTTCCCTTCAAGAAGCCTTTCGCTAAGGCTGTTTTTGTGGAATTTGCAAAGGGATATTTGGAAGCCCGTAGAGGGCTATATTGAAAAAGGAAATATCTTCCGTTCAAAACTGGAAAGAAGCTTTCTGAGAAACTGCTCTGTGTTCTGTTAATTCATCTCACACAGTTACATCTTTCCCTTCAAGAAGCCTTTCGCTAAGGCTGTTCTTGTGGAATTGGCAAAGGGATATTTGGAAGCCCATAGAGGGCTATGTTGAAAAAGGAAATATCTTCCGTTCAAAACTGGAAAGAAGCTTTCTGAGAAACTGCTCTGGGTACTGTTAGTTCATCTCACAGAGTTACATCTTTCCCTTCAAGAAGCCTTTCGATAAGGCTGTTCTTGTGGAAATGGCAAAGGGATATTTGGAAGCCCATAGAAGGCTATGGTGAAAAAGGAAATATCTTCCGTTCAAAACTGGAAAGAAGGTTTCTGAGAAACTGCTCTGTGTTCTGTTAATTCATCTCACACAGTTACATCTTTCCCTTCAATAAGCCTTTCGCTAAGGCCTTTCTTGTGGAATTGGCAAAGGGATATTTGGAAGCCCATAGAGGGCTATGGTGAAAAAGGAAATATCTTCCGTTCAAAACTGGAAAGAAACTTTCTGAGAAACAGCTCTGTGTTATCTGAATTCATCTCACAGAGTTACATCCTTCCCTTCAAGAAGCCTTTCGCTAAGGCTGTTTTTGTGGAATTGGAAAAGGGATATTTGGAAGCCCATAGAGGGCTATGGTGAAAAAGGAAATATCTTCCGTTCAAACCTGGAAAGAAGCTTTCTGAGAAACTGCTCTGTGTTCTGTTAATTCATCTCACACAGTTACATCTTTCCCTTCAAGAAACCTTTCGCTAAGGCTGTTCTTGTGGAATTTGCAAAGGCATATTTGGAAGCCCATAGAGGGCTATAGTGAAAAAGGAAATATCTTCCGTTCAAAACTGGAAAGAAGCTTTCTGAGAAACTAATCTGTGTTGTGTTAATTCATTTCACAGAGTTACATCTTCCCCTTCAAGAAGCCGTTCGGTAAGGCTGTTCTTGTGGAAGTGGCAAAGGGATATTTGGAAGACCATAGAGGGCTATGGTGAAAAAGGAAATATCTTCCGTTGGAAACTGGAAAGAAGCTTTCTGAGAAACTGCTCTGTGTTCTCTGAATTCATCTCACAGAGTTACATCCTTCCCTTCAAGAAGCCTTTCGCTAAGGCTGTTTTTGTGGAATTTGCAAAGGGATATTTGGAAGCCAATAGAGGGCTATGGTGAAAAAGGAAATATCTTCCGTTCAAAACTGGAAAGAAACTTTCTGAGAAAGTGCTCTGTGTTCTGTTAGTTCATCTCACAGAGTTACATCTTTCCCTTCAAGAAGCCTTTCGCTAAGGCTGTTCTTGTGGAATTGGCAAAGGGATATTTGGAAGCCCATAGAGGGCTATGGTGAAAAAGGAAATATCTTCCGTGGAAAACTGGAAAGAAGCTTTCTGAGAAACTGCTCTGTGTTCTGTTAGTTCATCTCACATAGTTACATCTTTCCCTTCAAGAAGCCTTTCCTTAAGGCTGTTCTTGTGAAACTGGAAAAGGGATATTTGGAAGCCCGTAGAGGGCTATGGTGCAAAAGGAAATATCTTCCGTTCAAAACTGGAAAGAAGCTTTCTGAGAAACTGCTCTGTGTTCTGTTAATTCATCTCACACAGTTACATCTTTCCCTCAAGACGCCTTTTTCTAAGGCTGTTCTTGTGGAATTGGCAAAGGGATATTTGGAAGCCCATAGGGGCTATGGTGAAAAAGGAAATATCTTCCGTTCAACACTGGAAAGAAGCTTTCTGAGAAACTGCTCTGTGTTCTGTTAATTCATCTCACAGAGTTACTTCTTTCCCTTCAAGAAGCCTTTCGCTAAGGCTATTCTTGTGGAATTGGCATAGGGATAATTGGAAGCCCATAAAGGGCTATGGTGAAAAAGGAAATATCTTCCGTTCAAAACTGGAAAAAGCTTTCTGAGAAACTGCTCTGTGTTCTGTTAGTTCATCTCACAGAGTTACATCTTTCCCTTCAAGAAGCCTTTCGCTAATGCTTTTCTTGTGGAATTGGCAAGGGGATATTTGGAAGCCCTTAGAGGGCTATGGTGAAAAAGGTAATATCTTCCGTTCAATACTGGAAAGAAGCTTTCTGAGAAACTGCTCTGTGTTCTATTAGTTAATCTCACAGAGTTACATCTTTCCCTTCAAGAAGACTTTCGCTAAGGCTGTTCTTGTGGAATTGGCAAAGGGATATTTGGAAGCCCCTAGAGGGCTATGGTGAAAAAGGAAATATCTTCCGTTGAAAACTGGAAAGAAGCTTTCTGAGAAACACCTCTGTGTTCTGTTAATTCATCTCTCAGAGTTACATCTTTCCCTTCAAGAAGCCTTTCGCTAAGGCTGTTCTTGTGAAACTGGCATAGGGATATTTGGAAGCCCTTAGTGGGCTATGGTGCAAAAAGAAATATCTTCCGTTCAAAACTGGAAAGAAGCTTTCTGAGAAACTGCTCTGTGTTCTGTTAATTGATCTCACAGAGTTACACCTTTCCCTTCAAGAAGCCTTTAGCTAAGGCTGTTCTTGTGGAATTGGCAAAGGGATATTTGGAAGCCCATAGGGGCTATGGTGAAAAAGGAAATATCTTCCGTTCAAAACTGGAAAGAAGCTTTCTGAGAAAGTGCTCTGTGTTCTGTTAATTCATCTCACACAGTTACATCTTTCCCTTCAAGAAGCCTTTCGCTAAGGCCTTTCTTGTGGAATTGGCAAAGGGATATTTGGAAGCCCATAGAGGGCTATGGTGAAAAAGGAAATATCTTCCGTTCAAAACTGGAAAGAAGCTTTCTGAGAAACTGCTCTGTGTTCTCTGAATTCATCTCACAGAGTTACATCCTTCCCTTCAAGAAGCCTTTCGCAAAGGCTGTTTTTGTGGAATTGGCAAAGGGATATTTGGAAGCCCATAGAGGGCTATGGTGAAAAAGGGAATATCTTCCGTTTAAAACTAGAAAGAAGCTTTCTGAGAAACTGCTCTGTGTTCTGTTAATTCATCTCACACAGTTACATCTTTCCCTTCAAGAAGCCTTTCGCTAAGGCTGTTCTTGTGGAATTGGCAAAGGGATATTTGGAAGCCCATAAAGGTCTATGGTGAAAAAGGAAATATCTTCCGTTCAAAACTGGAAAGAAGCTTTCTGAGAATCTGCTCTGTGTTCTGTTAATTCATCTCACAGAGTTACATCTTTCCCTTCAAGAAGCCTTTGGCTAAGGCTGTTCCTGTGGAATTGGCAAAGGGATATTTGGAAGCCCATAGAGGGCTATGGTGAAAAAGGAAATATCTTCCGTTCAAAACTGGAAAGAAGCTTTCTGAGAAACTGCTCTGTGTTCTCTGAATTCATCTCACAGAGCTACATCTTTCCCTTCAAGAAGCCTTTCGCTAAGGCTGTTCTTGTGGAATTGGCAAAGGGATATTTGGAAGCCCATAGTGGCTATGGTGAAAAAGGAAATATCTTCCGTTCAAAACTGGAAAGAAGCTTTCTGAGAAACTGCTCTGTGTTCTGCTAATTCATCTCACACAGTTAATTCTTTCCCTTCAAGAAGCCTTTCGCTAAGGCTGTTCTTGTGGAATTGGCAAAGGGATATTGGAATGCCCATAGAGGGCTATAGTGAAAAAGGAAATATCTTCCGTTCAAAACTGGAAAGAAGCTTTCTGAGAAACTAATCTGTGTCCTGTTAATTCATTTCACATAGTTACATCTTCCCCTTCAAGAAGCTGTTCGGTAAGGCTGTTCTTGTGGAATTGGCAAAGTGATATTTGGAAGCCCATAGAGGGCTATGGTGAAAAAGGAAATATCTTCCGTTGAAAACTGGAAAGAAGCTTTCTGAGAAACTGCTCTGTGTTGTCTGATTTCATCTCACAGAGTTACATCCTTCCCTTCAAGAAGCCTTTCGCTAAGGCTGTTTTTGTGGAATTTGCAAAGTGATATTTGGAAGCCCATAGAGGGCTATGGTGAAAAAGGAAATATCTTCCGTTCAAAACTGGAAAGAAACTTTCTGAGAAAGTGCTCTGTGTTCTGTTAGTTCATCTCACAGAGTTACATCTTTCCCTTCAAGAAGCCTTTCGCCAAGGCTGTTCTTGTGGAATTGGCAAAGGGATATTTGGAAGCCCATAGAGGGCTATGGTGAAAAAGGAAATATCTTCCGTTGAAAACTGGAAAGAAGCTTTCTTAGAAACTGCTCTGTGTTCTGTTAGTTCATCTCACAGAGTTACATCTTTCCCTTCAAGAAGACTTTCGCTAAGGCTGTTCTTGTGGAATTGGCAAAGGGATATTTGGAAGCCCATAGAGGGCTATGGTGAAAAAGGAAATATCTTCCGTTGAAAACTGGAAAGAAGCTTTCTGAGAAACTGCTCTGTGTTCTGTTAATTCATCTCTCAGAGTTACATCTTTCCCTTCAAGAAGCCTTTCGCTAAGGCTGTTCTTGTGAAACTGGCAAAGGGATATTTGGAAGCCCATAGAGGGCTATGGTGAAAAAGGAAATATCTTCCGTTCAAAACTGGAAAGAAGCTTTCTGAGAAACTGCTCTGTGTTCTGTTAGTTCATCTCACAGAGTTACATCTTTCCCTTTAAGAAGCCTTTCGCTAAGGCTGTTCTTGTGGAAATGGCAAAGGGATATTTGGAAGCCCATAGAGGGCTATGGTGAAAAAGGAAATATCTTCCGTTCAAAACTGGAAAGAAGCTTTCTGAGAAACTGCTCTGTGTTCTGTTAATTCATCTCACACAGTTACATCTTTCCCTTCAAGAAGCCTTTCGCTAAGGCCTTTCTTGTGGAATTGGCAAAGGGATATTTGGAAGCCCATAGAGGGCTAAGGTGAAAAAGGAAGTATCTTCCGTTCAAAACTTTAAAGAAGCTTTCTGAGAAACTGCTCTGTGTTCTCTGAATTCATCTCACAGAGTTACATCCTTCCCTTCAAGAAGCCTTTCGCTAAGGCTGTTTTTGTGGAATTGGAAAAGGGATATTTGGAAGCCCATAGAAGGCTATGGTGAAAAAGGAAATATCTTCCGTTCAAAACTGGAAAGAAGCTTTCTGAGAAACTGCTCTGTGTTCTGTTAATTCATCGCACACAGTTACATCTTTCTCTTCAAGAAACCTTTCGCTAAGGCTGTTCTTGTGGAATTTGCAAAGGCATATTTGGAAGCCCATAGAGGGCTATGGTGAAAAAGGAATTATCTTCCATTCAAAACTGGAAAGAAGCTTTCTGAGAAACTGCTCTGTGTTCTGTTAATTCATCTCACAGAGTTACATCTTTCCTTTCAAGAAGCCTTTCGCTAAGGCTGTTCTTGTGGAATTGGCAAAGGGATATTGGAAAACCCATAGAGGGCTATAGTGAAAAAGGAAATATCTTCCGTTCAAAACTGGAAAGAAGCTTTCTGAGAAACTAATCTGTGTTCTGTTAATTCATTTCACAGAGTGTCATCTTCCCCTTCAAGAAGCTGTTCGGTAAGGCTGTTCTTGTGGAATTGGCAAAGGGATATTTGGAAGCCCATAGAGGGCTATGGTGAAAAAGGAAATATCTTCCGTTGAAAACTGGAAAGAAGCTTTCTGAGAAACTGCTCTGTGTTCTGTTAATTCATTTCACAGAGTTACATCTTTCCCTTCAAGAAGCCTTTCGGTAAGGCTGTTCTTGTGGAATTGGCAAAGGGATATTTGGAAGCCCATAGAATGCTATGGTGAAAAAGGAAATATCTTCCGTTGAAAACTGGAAAGAAGCTTTCTGAGAAACTGCTCTGTGTTCTCTGAATTCATCTCACAGAGTTACATCTTTCCCTTCAAGAAGCCTTTCGCTAAGGCTGTTTTTGTGGAATTTGCAAAGGGATATTTGGAACCCCTTAGAGGGCTATATTGAAAAAGGAAATATCTTCGGTTCAAAACTGGAAAGAAGCTTTCTGAGAAACTGCTCTGTGTTCTGTTAATTCATCTCACAGAGTTACATCTTTCCCTTCAAGAAGCCTTTCGCTAAGGCTGTTCTTGTGGAATTGGCAAAGGGATATTTGGAAGCCCATAGAGGGCTATGTTGAAAAAGGAAATATCTTCCGTTCAAAACTGGAAAGAAGCTTTCTGAGAAACTGCTCGGTGTTCTGTTAATTCATCTCACACAGTTACATCTTTCCCTTCAAGAAGTCTTTCGCTAAGGCCTTTCTTGTGGAATTGGCAAAGGGATATTTGGAAGCCCATAGAGGGCTATGGTGAAAAAGGAAGTATCTTCCATTCAAAACTGGAAAGAAGCTTTCTGAGAAACAGCTCTGTGTTCTCTGAATTCATCTCACAGAGTTACATCCTTCTCTTCAAGAATCCTTTTCCTAAGGCTGTTTTTGTGGAATTGGCAAAGGGATATTTGGAAGACCATAGAGGGCTATGGTGAAAAAGGAAATATCTTCCGTTCAAACCTGGAAAGAAGCTTTCTGAGAAACTGCTCTGTGTTCTGTTAGTTAATCTCACAGAGTTACATCTTTCCCTTCAAGTAGACTTTCGCTAAGGCTGTTCTTGTGGAATTGGCAAAGGGATATTTGGAAGCCCATAGAGGGCTATGGTGAAAAAGGAAATATCTTCCGTTGAAAACTGGAAAGAAGCTTTCTGAGAAACTGCTCTGTGTTCTGTTAATTCATCTCTCAGAGTTACATCTTTCCCTTCAAGAAGCCTTTCGCTAAGGCTGTTCTTGTGAAACTGGCAGAGGGATATTTGGAAGCCCATAGAGGGCTATGGTGAAAAAGGAAATATCTTCCGTTCAAAACTGGAAAGAAGCTTTCTGAGAAACTGCTCTGTGTTCTGTTAATTCATCTCACAGAGTTACATCTTTCCCTTCAAGAAGCCTTTCGCTAAGGCTGTTCTTGTGGAATTGGCAAAGGGATATTTGAAAGCCCATAGAGGGCTATGGTGAAAAAGGAAATATCTTCCGTTCAAAACTGGAAAGAAGCTTTCTGAGAAACTGCTCTGTGTTCTGTTAATTCATTTCACAGAGTTACATCTTTCCCTTCAAGAAGCCTTTCTGTAAGGCTGTTCTTGTGTAATTGGCAAAGGGATATTTGGAAGCCCATAGAGGGCTATGGTGAAAAAGGAAATATCTTCCGTTGAAAACTGGAAAGAAGCTTTCTGAGAAACTGCTCTGTGTTCTGTTAGTTCATCTCACAGAGTTACATCTTTCCCTTCAAGAAGCCTTTCCTTAAGGCTGTTCTTGTGAAACTGGAAAAGGGATATTTGGAAGTCCGTAGAGGGCTATGGTGCAAAAGGAAATATCTTCCGTTCAAAACTGGAAAGAAGCTTTCTGAGAAACTGCTCTGTGTTCTGTTAGTTCATCTCACAGAGTTACATCTTTCCCTTCAAGAAGACTTTCGCTAAGGCTGTTCTTGTGGAATTGGCAAAGGGATATTTGGAAGCCCATAGAGGGCTATGGTGAAAAAGGAAATATCTTCCGTGGAAAACTGGAAAGAAGTTTTCTGAGAAACTGCTCTGTGTTCTGTTAATTCATCTCTCAGAGTTACATCTTTCCCTTCAAGAAGCCTTTCGCTAAGGCTGTTCTTGTGAAACTGGGAAAGGGATATTTGGAAGCCCATAGAGGGCTATGGTGCAAAAGGAAATATCTTCCGTTCAAAACTGGAAAGAAGCTTTCTGAGAAACTGCTCTGTGTTCTGTTAATTCATCTCACACAGTTACATCTTTCCCTTCAAGAAGCCTTTCGCTAAGGCCTTTCTTGTGGAATTGGCAAAGGGATATTTGGAAGCCCATAGAGGGCTAAGGTGAAAAAGGAAGTATCTTCCGTTCAAAACTTTAAAGAAGCTTTCTGAGAAACTGCTCTGTGTTCTCTGAATTCATCTCACAGAGTTACATCCTTCCCTTCAAGAAGCCTTTCGCTAAGGCTGTTTTTGTGGAATTGGAAAAGGGATATTTGGAAGCCCATAGAGGGCTATGGTGAAAAAGGAAATATCTTCCGTTCAAAACTGGAAAGAAGCTTTCTGAGAAACTGCTCTGTGTTCTGTTAATTCATCGCACACAGTTACATCTTTCTCTTCAAGAAACCTTTCGCTAAGGCTGTTCTTGTGGAATTTGCAAAGGCATATTTGGAAGCCCATAGAGGGCTATGGTGAAAAAGGAATTATCTTCCATTCAAAACTGGAAAGAAGCTTTCTGAGAAACTGCTCTGTGTTCTGTTAATTCATCTCACAGAGTTACATCTTTCCTTTCAAGAAGCCTTTCGCTAAGGCTGTTCTTGTGGAATTGGCAAAGGGATATTGGAAAACCCATAGAGGGCTATAGTGAAAAAGGAAATATCTTCCGTTCAAAACTGGAAAGAAGCTTTCTGAGAAACTAATCTGTGTTCTGTTAATTCATTTCACAGAGTGTCATCTTCCCCTTCAAGAAGCTGTTCGGTAAGGCTGTTCTTGTGGAATTGGCAAAGGGATATTTGGAAGCCCATAGAGGGCTATGGTGAAAAAGGAAATATCTTCCGTTGAAAACTGGAAAGAAGCTTTCTGAGAAACTGCTCTGTGTTCTGTTAATTCATTTCACAGAGTTACATCTTTCCTTTCAAGAAGCCTTTCGGTAAGGCTGTTCTTGTGGAATTGGCAAAGGGATATTTGGAAGCCCATAGAATGCTATGGTGAAAAAGGAAATATCTTCCGTTGAAAACTGGAAAGAAGCTTTCTGAGAAACTGCTCTGTGTTCTCTGAATTCATCTCACAGAGTTACATCTTTCCCTTCAAGAAGCCTTTCGCTAAGGCTGTTTTTGTGGAATTTGCAAAGGGATATTTGGAACCCCTTAGAGGGCTATATTGAAAAAGGAAATATCTTCGGTTCAAAACTGGAAAGAAGCTTTCTGAGAAACTGCTCTGTGTTCTGTTAATTCATCTCACAGAGTTACATCTTTCCCTTCAAGAAGCCTTTCGCTAAGGCTGTTCTTGTGGAATTGGCAAAGGGATATTTGGAAGCCCATAGAGGGCTATGTTGAAAAAGGAAATATCTTCCGTTCAAAACTGGAAAGAAGCTTTCTGAGAAACTGCTCGGTGTTCTGTTAATTCATCTCACACAGTTACATCTTTCCCTTCAAGAAGTCTTTCGCTAAGGCCTTTCTTGTGGAATTGGCAAAGGGATATTTGGAAGCCCATAGAGGGCTATGGTGAAAAAGGAAGTATCTTCCATTCAAAACTGGAAAGAAGCTTTCTGAGAAACAGCTCTGTGTTCTCTGAATTCATCTCACAGAGTTACATCCTTCTCTTCAAGAATCCTTTTCCTAAGGCTGTTTTTGTGGAATTGGCAAAGGGATATTTGGAAGCCCATAGAGGGCTATGGTGAAAAAGGAAATATCTTCCGTTCAAACCTGGAAAGAAGCTTTCTGAGAAACTGCTCTGTGTTCTGTTAGTTAATCTCACAGAGTTACATCTTTCCCTTCAAGTAGACTTTCGCTAAGGCTGTTCTTGTGGAATTGGCAAAGGGATATTTGGAAGCCCATAGAGGGCTATGGTGAAAAAGGAAATATCTTCCGTTGAAAACTGGAAAGAAGCTTTCTGAGAAACTGCTCTGTGTTCTGTTAATTCATCTCTCAGAGTTACATCTTTCCCTTCAAGAAGCCTTTCGGTAAGGCTGTTCTTGTGAAACTGGCAAAGGGATATTTGGAAGCCCATAGAGGGCTATGGTGAAAAAGGAAATATCTTCCGTTCAAAACTGGAAAGAAGCTTTCTGAGAAACTGCTCTGTGTTCTGTTAATTCATCTCACAGAGTTACATCTTTCCCTTCAAGAAGCCTTTCGCTAAGGCTGTTCTTGTGGAATTGGCAAAGGGATATTTGAAAGCCCATAGAGGGCTATGGTGAAAAAGGAAATATCTTCCGTTCAAAACTGGAAAGAAGCTTTCTGAGAAACTGCACTGTGTTCTGTTAATTCATTTCACAGAGTTACATCTTTCCCTTCAAGAAGCCTTTCTGTAAGGCTGTTCTTGTGTAATTGGCAAAGGGATATTTGGAAGCCCATAGAGGGCTATGGTGAAAAAGGAAATATCTTCCGTTGAAAACTGGAAAGAAGCTTTCTGAGAAACTGCTCTGTGTTCTGTTAGTTCATCTCACAGAGTTACATCTTTCCCTTCAAGAAGCCTTTCCTTAAGGCTGTTCTTGTGAAACTGGAAAAGGGATATTTGGAAGTCCGTAGAGGGCTATGGTGCAAAAGGAAATATCTTCCGTTCAAAACTGGAAAGAAGCTTTCTGAGAAACTGCTCTGTGTTCTGTTAAATCATCTCACACAGTTACATCTTTCCTTCAAGAAGCCTTTTTCTAAGGCTGTTCTTGTGGAATTGGCAAAGGGATATTTGGAAGCCCATAGGGGCTATGGTGAAAAAGGAAATATCTTCCGTTCAAAACTGGAAAGAAGCTTTCTGAGAAACTGCTCTGTGTTCTGTTAATTCATCTCACAGAGTTATTTCTTTCCCTTCAAGAAGCCTTTCGCTAAGGCTATTCTTGTGGAATTGGCATAGGGATAATTGGAAGCCCATAAAGGGCTATGGTGAAAAAGGAAATATCTTCCGTTCAAAACTGGAAAGAAGCTTTCTGAGAAACTGCTCTGTGTTCTGTTAGTTCATCTCACAGAGTTACATCTTTCACTTCAAGAAGCCTTTCGCTAAGGCTGTTCTTGTGGAATTGGCAAGGGGATATTTGGAAGCCCTTAGAGGGCTATGGTGAAAAAGGTAATATCTTCCGTTCAATACTGGAAAGAAGCTTTCTGAGAAACTGCTCTGTGTTCTGTTAGTTCATCTCACAGAGTTACATCTTTCCCTTCAAGAAGACTTTCGCTAAGGCTGTTCTTGTGGAATTGGCAAAGGGATATTTGGAAGCCCATAGAGGGCTATGGTGAAAAAGGAAATATCTTCCGTGGAAAACTGGAAAGAAGCTTTCTGAGAAACTGCTCTGTGTTCTGTTAATTCATCTCTCAGAGTTACATCTTTCCCTTCAAGAAGCCTTTCGCTAAGGCTGTTCTTGTGAAACTGGGAAAGGGATATTTGGAAGCCCATAGAGGGCTATGGTGCAAAAGGAAATATCTTCCATTCAAAACTGGAAAGAAGCTTTCTGAGAAACTGCTCTGTGTTCTGTTAATTCATCTCACAGAGTTACATCTTTCCCTTCAAGAAGCCTTTCGCTAAGGCTGTTCTTGTGGAATTGGCAAAGGGATATTTGGAAGCCCATAGTGGCTATGGTGAAAAAGGAAATATCTTCCGTTCAAAACTGGAAAGAAGCTTTCTGAGAAACTGCTCTGTGTTCTGCTAATTCATCTCACAGAGTTAATTCTTTCCCTTCAAGAAGCCTTTCGCTAAGGCTGTTCTTGTGGTATTGGCAAAGGGATATTTGGAAGCCCTTAGGAGTTTATGGTGAAAAAGGAAATATCTTCCGTTCAAAACTGGAAAGAAGCTTTCTGAGAAACTGCTCTGTGTTCTGTTAGTTCAACTCACAGAGTTACATCTTTCCCTTCAAGAAGCCTTTCTCTAAGGCTGTTCTTGTGGAATTGGCAAAGGGATATTTGGAAGCCCATAGAGGGCTATGGTGAAAAAGGAAATATCTTCCGTTGAAAACTGGAAAGAAGCTTTCTGAGAAACTGCTCTGTGTTCTGTTAGTTCATCTCACAGAGTTACATCTTTCCCTTCAAGAAGCCTTTCCTTAAGGCTTTTCTTGTGGAATTGGCAAAGGGATATTTGGAAGCCCATAGTGGGCTATGGTGCAAAAGGAAATATCTTCCATTCAAAACTGGAAAGAAGCTTTCTGAGAAACTACTCTGTGTTCTGTTAATTCATCTCACACAGTTACTTCTTTCCTTCAAGAAGCCTTTTGCTAAGGCTGTTCTTGTGGAATTGGCAAAGGGATATTTGGAAGCCCATAGGGGCTATGGTGAAAAAGGAAATATCTTCCGTTCAAAACTGGAAAGAAGCTTTCTGAGAAACTGCTCTGTGTTCTGTTAATTCATCTCACACAGTTACTTCTTTCCCTTCAAGAAGCCTTTCGCTAAGGCTGTTCTTGTGGAATTGGCAAAGGGATATTTGAAAGCCCTTAGAGGGCTATGGTGAAAAAGGAAATATCTTCCGTTGAAAACTGGAAAGAAGCTTTCTGAGAAACTGCTCTGTGTTCTGTTAATTCATTTCACAGAGTTACATCTTTCCCTTCAAGAAGCCTTTCGGTAAGGCTGTTCTTGTGGAATTGGCAAAGGGATATTTGGAAGCCCATAGAGGGCTATGGTGAAAAAGGAAGTATTTTCCGTTCAAAAATGGAAAGAAGCTTTCTGAGAAACAGCTCTGTGTTCTCTGAATTCATCTCACAGAGTTACATCCTTCCCTTCAAGAAGCCTTTCGCTAAGGCTGTTTTTGTGGAATTGGCAAAGGGATATTTGGAAGCCCATAGAGGGCTATGGTGAAAAAGGAAATATCTTCCGTTCAAACCTGGAAGGAAGCTTTCTGAGAAACTGCTCTGTGTTCTGCTATTCATCTCACACAGTTACATCTTTCCCTTCAAGAAGCCTTTCGCTAAGGCTGTTTTTGTGGAATTTGCAAAGGGATATTTGGAAGCCCGTAGAGGGCTATATTGAAAAAGGAAATATCTTCCGTTCAAAACTGGAAAGAAGCTTTCTGAGAAACTGCTCTGTGTTCTGTTAATTCATCTCACACAGTTACATCTTTCCCTTCAAGAAGCCTTTCGCTAAGGCTGTTCTTGTGGAATTGGCAAAGGGATATTTGGAAGCCCATAGAGGGCTATGTTGAAAAAGGAAATATCTTCCGTTCAAAACTGGAAAGAAGCTTTCTGAGAAACTGCTCTGGGTACTGTTAGTTCATCTCACAGAGTTACATCTTTCCCTTCAAGAAGCCTTTCGATAAGGCTGTTCTTGTGGAAATGGCAAAGGGATATTTGGAAGCCCATAGAAGGCTATGGTGAAAAAGGAAATATCTTCCGTTCAAAACTGGAAAGAAGCTTTCTGAGAAACTGCTCTGTGTTCTGTTAATTCATCTCACACAGTTACATCTTTCCCTTCAATAAGCCTTTCGCTAAGGCCTTTCTTGTGGAATTGGCAAAGGGATATTTGGAAGCCCATAGAGGGCTATGGTGAAAAAGGAAATATCTTCCGTTCAAAACTGGAAAGAAACTTTCTGAGAAACAGCTCTGTGTTATCTGAATTCATCTCACAGAGTTACATCCTTCCCTTCAAGAAGCCTTTCGCTAAGGCTGTTTTTGTGGAATTGGAAAAGGGATATTTGGAAGCCCATAGAGGGCTATGGTGAAAAAGGAAATATCTTCCGTTCAAACCTGGAAAGAAGCTTTCTGAGAAACTGCTCTGTGTTCTGTTAATTCATCTCACACAGTTACATCTTTCCCTTCAAGAAACCTTTCGCTAAGGCTGTTCTTGTGGAATTTGCAAAGGCATATTTGGAAGCCCATAGAGGGCTATAGTGAAAAAGGAAATATCTTCCGTTCAAAACTGGAAAGAAGCTTTCTGAGAAACTAATCTGTGTTGTGTTAATTCATTTCACAGAGTTACATCTTCCCCTTCAAGAAGCCGTTCGGTAAGGCTGTTCTTGTGGAAGTGGCAAAGGGATATTTGGAAGACCATAGAGGGCTATGGTGAAAAAGGAAATATCTTCCGTTGGAAACTGGAAAGAAGCTTTCTGAGAAACTGCTCTGTGTTCTCTGAATTCATCTCACAGAGTTACATCCTTCCCTTCAAGAAGCCTTTCGCTAAGGCTGTTTTTGTGGAATTTGCAAAGGGATATTTGGAAGCCAATAGAGGGCTATGGTGAAAAAGGAAATATCTTCCGTTCAAAACTGGAAAGAAACTTTCTGAGTAAGTGCTCTGTGTTCTGTTAGTTCATCTCACAGAGTTACATCTTTCCCTTCAAGAAGCCTTTCGCTAAGGCTGTTCTTGTGGAATTGGCAAAGGGATATTTGGAAGCCCATAGAGGGCTATGGTGAAAAAGGAAATATCTTCCGTGGAAAACTGGAAAGAAGCTTTCTGAGAAACTGCTCTGTGTTCTGTTAGTTCATCTCACATAGTTACATCTTTCCCTTCAAGAAGCCTTTCCTTAAGGCTGTTCTTGTGAAACTGGAAAAGGGATATTTGGAAGCCCGTAGAGGGCTATGGTGCAAAAGGAAATATCTTCCGTTCAAAACTGGAAAGAAGCTTTCTGAGAAACTGCTCTGTGTTCTGTTAATTCATCTCACACAGTTACATCTTTCCCTCAAGACGCCTTTTTCTAAGGCTGTTCTTGTGGAATTGGCAAAGGGATATTTGGAAGCCCATAGGGGCTATGGTGAAAAAGGAAATATCTTCCGTTCAACACTGGAAAGAAGCTTTCTGAGAAACTGCTCTGTGTTCTGTTAATTCATCTCACAGAGTTACTTCTTTCCCTTCAAGAAGCCTTTCGCTAAGGCTATTCTTGTGGAATTGGCATAGGGATAATTGGAAGCCCATAAAGGGCTATGGTGAAAAAGGAAATATCTTCCGTTCAAAACTGGAAAAAGCTTTCTGAGAAACTGCTCTGTGTTCTGTTAGTTCATCTCACAGAGTTACATCTTTCCCTTCAAGAAGCCTTTCGCTAATGCTTTTCTTGTGGAATTGGCAAGGGGATATTTGGAAGCCCTTAGAGGGCTATGGTGAAAAAGGTAATATCTTCCGTTCAATACTGGAAAGAAGCTTTCTGAGAAACTGCTCTGTGTTCTATTAGTTAATCTCACAGAGTTACATCTTTCCCTTCAAGAAGACTTTCGCTAAGGCTGTTCTTGTGGAATTGGCAAAGGGATATTTGGAAGCCCCTAGAGGGCTATGGTGAAAAAGGAAATATCTTCCGTTGAAAACTGGAAAGAAGCTTTCTGAGAAACACCTCTGTGTTCTGTTAATTCATCTCTCAGAGTTACATCTTTCCCTTCAAGAAGCCTTTCGCTAAGGCTGTTCTTGTGAAACTGGCATAGGGATATTTGGAAGCCCTTAGTGGGCTATGGTGCAAAAAGAAATATCTTCCGTTCAAAACTGGAAAGAAGCTTTCTGAGAAACTGCTCTGTGTTCTGTTAATTGATCTCACAGAGTTACACCTTTCCCTTCAAGAAGCCTTTAGCTAAGGCTGTTCTTGTGGAATTGGCAAAGGGATATTTGGAAGCCCATAGGGGCTATGGTGAAAAAGGAAATATCTTCCGTTCAAAACTGGAAAGAAGCTTTCTGAGAAAGTGCTCTGTGTTCTGTTAATTCATCTCACACAGTTACATCTTTCCCTTCAAGAAGCCTTTCGCTAAGGCCTTTCTTGTGGAATTGGCAAAGGGATATTTGGAAGCCCATAGAGGGCTATGGTGAAAAAGGAAATATCTTCCGTTCAAAACTGGAAAGAAGCTTTCTGAGAAACTGCTCTGTGTTCTCTGAATTCATCTCACAGAGTTACATCCTTCCCTTCAAGAAGCCTTTCGCAAAGGCTGTTTTTGTGGAATTGGCAAAGGGATATTTGGAAGCCCATAGAGGGCTATGGTGAAAAAGGGAATATCTTCCGTTTAAAACTAGAAAGAAGCTTTCTGAGAAACTGCTCTGTGTTCTGTTCATTCATCTCACACAGTTACACCTTTCCCTTCAAGAAGCCTTTAGCTAAGGCTGTTCTTGTGGAATTGGCAAAGGGATATTTGGAAGCCCATAGTGGCTATGGTGAAAAAGGAAATATCTTCCGTTCAAAACTGGAAAGAAGCTTTCTGAGAAACTGCTCTGTGTTCTGCTAATTCATCTCACAGAGTTAATTCTTTCCCTTCAAGAAGCCTTTCGCTAAGGCTGTTCTTGTGGAATTGGCAAAGGGATATTTGGAAGCCCTTAGGAGTTTATGGTGAAAAAGGAAATATCTTCCGTTCAAAACTGGAAAGAAGCTTTCTGAGAAACTGCTCTGTGTTCTGTTAGTTCAACTCACAGAGTTACATCTTTCCCTTCAAGAAGCCTTTCTCTAAGGCTGTTCTTGTGGAATTGGCAAAGGGATATTTGGAAGCCCATAGAGGGCTATGGTGAAAAAGGAAATATCTTCCGTTGAAAACTGGAAAGAAGCTTTCTGAGAAACTGCTCTGTGTTCTGTTAGTTCATCTCACAGAGTTACATCTTTCCCTTCAAGAAGCCTTTCCTTAAGGCTTTTCTTGTGGAATTGGCAAAGGGATATTTGGAAGCCCATAGTGGGCTATGGTGCAAAAGGAAATATCTTCCATTCAAAACTGGAAAGAAGCTTTCTGAGAAACTACTCTGTGTTCTGTTAATTCATCTCACACAGTTACTTCTTTCCTTCAAGAAGCCTTTTGCTAAGGCTGTTCTTGTGGAATTGGCAAAGGGATATTTGGAAGCCCATAGGGGCTATGGTGAAAAAGGAAATATCTTCCGTTCAAAACTGGAAAGAAGCTTTCTGAGAAACTGCTCTGTGTTCTGTTAATTCATCTCACACAGTTACTTCTTTCCCTTCAAGAAGCCTTTCGCTAAGGCTGTTCTTGTGGAATTGGCAAAGGGATATTTGAAAGCCCTTAGAGGGCTATGGTGAAAAAGGAAATATCTTCCGTTGAAAACTGGAAAGAAGCTTTCTGAGAAACTGCTCTGTGTTCTGTTAATTCATTTCACAGAGTTACATCTTTCCCTTCAAGAAGCCTTTCGGTAAGGCTGTTCTTGTGGAATTGGCAAAGGGATATTTGGAAGCCCATAGAGGGCTATGGTGAAAAAGGAAGTATTTTCCGTTCAAAAATGGAAAGAAGCTTTCTGAGAAACAGCTCTGTGTTCTCTGAATTCATCTCACAGAGTTACATCCTTCCCTTCAAGAAGCCTTTCGCTAAGGCTGTTTTTGTGGAATTGGCAAAGGGATATTTGGAAGCCCATAGAGGGCTATGGTGAAAAAGGAAATATCTTCCGTTCAAACCTGGAAGGAAGCTTTCTGAGAAACTGCTCTGTGTTCTGCTATTCATCTCACACAGTTACATCTTTCCCTTCAAGAAGCCTTTCGCTAAGGCTGTTTTTGTGGAATTTGCAAAGGGATATTTGGAAGCCCGTAGAGGGCTATATTGAAAAAGGAAATATCTTCCGTTCAAAACTGGAAAGAAGCTTTCTGAGAAACTGCTCTGTGTTCTGTTAATTCATCTCACACAGTTACATCTTTCCCTTCAAGAAGCCTTTCGCTAAGGCTGTTCTTGTGGAATTGGCAAAGGGATATTTGGAAGCCCATAGAGGGCTATGTTGAAAAAGGAAATATCTTCCGTTCAAAACTGGAAAGAAGCTTTCTGAGAAACTGCTCTGGGTACTGTTAGTTCATCTCACAGAGTTACATCTTTCCCTTCAAGAAGCCTTTCGATAAGGCTGTTCTTGTGGAAATGGCAAAGGGATATTTGGAAGCCCATAGAAGGCTATGGTGAAAAAGGAAATATCTTCCGTTCAAAACTGGAAAGAAGCTTTCTGAGAAACTGCTCTGTGTTCTGTTAATTCATCTCACACAGTTACATCTTTCCCTTCAATAAGCCTTTCGCTAAGGCCTTTCTTGTGGAATTGGCAAAGGGATATTTGGAAGCCCATAGAGGGCTATGGTGAAAAAGGAAATATCTTCCGTTCAAAACTGGAAAGAAACTTTCTGAGAAACAGCTCTGTGTTATCTGAATTCATCTCACAGAGTTACATCCTTCCCTTCAAGAAGCCTTTCGCTAAGGCTGTTTTTGTGGAATTGGAAAAGGGATATTTGGAAGCCCATAGAGGGCTATGGTGAAAAAGGAAATATCTTCCGTTCAAACCTGGAAAGAAGCTTTCTGAGAAACTGCTCTGTGTTCTGTTAATTCATCTCACACAGTTACATCTTTCCCTTCAAGAAACCTTTCGCTAAGGCTGTTCTTGTGGAATTTGCAAAGGCATATTTGGAAGCCCATAGAGGGCTATAGTGAAAAAGGAAATATCTTCCGTTCAAAACTGGAAAGAAGCTTTCTGAGAAACTAATCTGTGTTGTGTTAATTCATTTCACAGAGTTACATCTTCCCCTTCAAGAAGCCGTTCGGTAAGGCTGTTCTTGTGGAAGTGGCAAAGGGATATTTGGAAGACCATAGAGGGCTATGGTGAAAAAGGAAATATCTTCCGTTGGAAACTGGAAAGAAGCTTTCTGAGAAACTGCTCTGTGTTCTCTGAATTCATCTCACAGAGTTACATCCTTCCCTTCAAGAAGCCTTTCGCTAAGGCTGTTTTTGTGGAATTTGCAAAGG
This sequence comes from Chlorocebus sabaeus, assembly GCF_047675955.1. Lineage (NCBI taxonomy): Eukaryota > Metazoa > Chordata > Mammalia > Primates > Cercopithecidae > Chlorocebus > Chlorocebus sabaeus. Next base: position 34,972,379 of record NC_132909.1, on the reverse strand, counting down.
GATATTTGGAAGCCAATAGAGGGCTATGGTGAAAAAGGAAATATCTTCCGTTCAAAACTGGAAAGAAACTTTCTGAGAAAGTGCTCTGTGTTCTGTTAGTTCATCTCACAGAGTTACATCTTTCCCTTCAAGAAGCCTTTCGCTAAGGCTGTTCTTGTGGAATTGGCAAAGGGATATTTGGAAGCCCATAGAGGGCTATGGTGAAAAAGGAAATATCTTCCGTGGAAAACTGGAAAGAAGCTTTCTGAGAAACTGCTCTGTGTTCTGTTAGTTCATCTCACATAGTTACATCTTTCCCTTCAAGAAGCCTTTCCTTAAGGCTGTTCTTGTGAAACTGGAAAAGGGATATTTGGAAGCCCGTAGAGGGCTATGGTGCAAAAGGAAATATCTTCCGTTCAAAACTGGAAAGAAGCTTTCTGAGAAACTGCTCTGTGTTCTGTTAATTCATCTCACACAGTTACATCTTTCCCTCAAGACGCCTTTTTCTAAGGCTGTTCTTGTGGAATTGGCAAAGGGATATTTGGAAGCCCATAGGGGCTATGGTGAAAAAGGAAATATCTTCCGTTCAACACTGGAAAGAAGCTTTCTGAGAAACTGCTCTGTGTTCTGTTAATTCATCTCACAGAGTTACTTCTTTCCCTTCAAGAAGCCTTTCGCTAAGGCTATTCTTGTGGAATTGGCATAGGGATAATTGGAAGCCCATAAAGGGCTATGGTGAAAAAGGAAATATCTTCCGTTCAAAACTGGAAAAAGCTTTCTGAGAAACTGCTCTGTGTTCTGTTAGTTCATCTCACAGAGTTACATCTTTCCCTTCAAGAAGCCTTTCGCTAATGCTTTTCTTGTGGAATTGGCAAGGGGATATTTGGAAGCCCTTAGAGGGCTATGGTGAAAAAGGTAATATCTTCCGTTCAATACTGGAAAGAAGCTTTCTGAGAAACTGCTCTGTGTTCTATTAGTTAATCTCACAGAGTTACATCTTTCCCTTCAAGAAGACTTTCGCTAAGGCTGTTCTTGTGGAATTGGCAAAGGGATATTTGGAAGCCCCTAGAGGGCTATGGTGAAAAAGGAAATATCTTCCGTTGAAAACTGGAAAGAAGCTTTCTGAGAAACACCTCTGTGTTCTGTTAATTCATCTCTCAGAGTTACATCTTTCCCTTCAAGAAGCCTTTCGCTAAGGCTGTTCTTGTGAAACTGGCATAGGGATATTTGGAAGCCCTTAGTGGGCTATGGTGCAAAAAGAAATATCTTCCGTTCAAAACTGGAAAGAAGCTTTCTGAGAAACTGCTCTGTGTTCTGTTAATTGATCTCACAGAGTTACACCTTTCCCTTCAAGAAGCCTTTAGCTAAGGCTGTTCTTGTGGAATTGGCAAAGGGATATTTGGAAGCCCATAGGGGCTATTGTGAAAAAGGAAATATCTTCCGTTCAAAACTGGAAAGAAGCTTTCTGAGAAAGTGCTCTGTGTTCTGTTAATTCATCTCACACAGTTACATCTTTCCCTTCAAGAAGCCTTTCGCTAAGGCCTTTCTTGTGGAATTGGCAAAGGGATATTTGGAAGCCCATAGAGGGCTATGGTGAAAAAGGAAATATCTTCCGTTCAAAACTGGAAAGAAGCTTTCTGAGAAACTGCTCTGTGTTCTCTGAATTCATCTCACAGAGTTACATCCTTCCCTTCAAGAAGCCTTTCGCAAAGGCTGTTTTTGTGGAATTGGCAAAGGGATATTTGGAAGCCCATAGAGGGCTATGGTGAAAAAGGGAATATCTTCCGTTTAAAACTAGAAAGAAGCTTTCTGAGAAACTGCTCTGTGTTCTGTTAATTCATCTCACACAGTTACATCTTTCCCTTCAAGAAGCCTTTCGCTAAGGCTGTTCTTGTGGAATTGGCAAAGGGATATTTGGAAGCCCATAAAGGTCTATGGTGAAAAAGGAAATATCTTCCGTTCAAAACTGGAAAGAAGCTTTCTGAGAATCTGCTCTGTGTTCTGTTAATTCATCTCACAGAGTTACATCTTTCCCTTCAAGAAGCCTTTGGCTAAGGCTGTTCCTGTGGAATTGGCAAAGGGATATTTGGAAGCCCATAGAGGGCTATGGTGAAAAAGGAAATATCTTCCGTTCAAAACTGGAAAGAAGCTTTCTGAGAAACTGCTCTGTGTTCTCTGAATTCATCTCACAGAGCTACATCTTTCCCTTCAAGAAGCCTTTCGCTAAGGCTGTTCTTGTGGAATTGGCAAAGGGATATTTGGAAGCCCATAGTGGCTATGGTGAAAAAGGAAATATCTTCCGTTCAAAACTGGAAAGAAGCTTTCTGAGAAACTGCTCTGTGTTCTGCTAATTCATCTCACACAGTTAATTCTTTCCCTTCAAGAAGCCTTTCGCTAAGGCTGTTCTTGTGGTATTGGCAAAGGGATATTTGGAAGCCCTTAGGAGTTTATGGTGAAAAAGGAAATATCTTCCGTTCAAAACTGGAAAGAAGCTTTCTGAGAAACTGCTCTGTGTTCTGTTAGTTCAACTCACAGAGTTACATCTTTCCCTTCAAGAAGCCTTTCTCTAAGGCTGTTCTTGTGGAATTTGCAAAGGGATATTTGGAAGCCCGTAGAGGGCTATGGTGAAAAAGGAATTATCTTCCGTTGAAAACTGGAAAGAAGCTTTCTGAGAAACTGCTCTGTGTTCTGTTAGTTCATCTCACAGAGTTACATCTTTCCCTTCAAGAAGCCTTTCCTTAAGGCTGTTCTTGTGGAATTGGCAAAGGGATATTTGGAAGCCCATAGTGGGCTATGGTGCAAAAGGAAATATCTTCCGTTCAAAACTGGAAAGAAGCTTTCTGAGAAACTACTCTGTGTTCTGTTAATTCATCTCACACAGTTACTTCTTTCCTTCAAGAAGCCTTTTGCTAAGGCTGTTCTTGTGGAATTGGCAAAGGGATATTTGGAAGCCCATAGGGGCTATGGTGAAAAAGGAAATATCTTCCGTTCAAAACTGGAAAGAAGCTTTCTGAGAAACTGCTCTGTGTTCTGTTAATTCATCTCACACAGTTACTTCTTTCCCTTCAAGAAGCCTTTCGCTAAGGCTGTTCTTGTGGAATTGGCAAAGGGATATTTGAAAGCCCTTAGAGGGCTATGGTGAAAAAGGAAATATCTTCCGTTCAAAACTGGAAAGAAGCTTTCTGAGAAACTGCTCTGTGTTCTGTTAATTCATTTCACAGAGTTACATCTTTCCCTTCAAGAAGCCTTTCGCTAAGGCTGTTCTTGTGGAATTGGCAAAGGGATATTTGGAAGCCCATAGAATGCTATGGTGAAAAAGGAAATATCTTCCGTTGAAAACTGGAAAGATGCTTTCTGAGAAACTGCTCTGTGTTCTGTTAATTCATCTCACACAGTTACATCTTTCCCTTCAAGAAGCCTTTCGCTAAGGCTGTTCTTGTGGAATTGGCAAAGGGATATTTGGAAGTCCATAGAGGGCTACGTTGAAAAAGGAAATATCTTCCGTTCAAAACTGGAAAGAAGCTTTCTGAGAAACTGCTCTGTGTTCTGTTAGTTCTTCTCACAGAGTTACATCTTTCCCTTTAAGAAGCCTTTCGCTAAGGCTGTTCTTGTGGAAATGGCAAAGGGATATTTGGAAGCCCATAGAGGGCTATGTTGAAAAAGGAAATATCTTCCGTTCAAAACTGGAAAGAAGCTTTCTGAGAAACTGCTCTGTGTTCTGTTAATTCATCTCACACAGTTACATCTTTCCCTTCAAGAAGTCTTTCGCTAAGGCCTTTCTTGTGGAATTGGCAAAGGGATATTTGGAAGCCCATAGAGGGCTATGGTGAAAAAGGAAGTATCTTCCGTTCAAAACTGGAAAGAAGCTTTCTGAGAAACAGCTCTGTGTTCTCTGAATTCATCTCACAGAGTTACATCCTTCCCTTCAAGAAGCCTTTCGCTAAGGCTGTTTTTGTGGAATTGGCAAAGGGATATTTGGAAGCCCATAGAGGGCTATGGTGAAAAAGGAAATATCTTCCGTTCAAACCTGGAAAGAAGCTTTCTGAAAAACTGCTCTGTGTTCTGCTATTCATCTCACACAGTTACATCTTTCCCTTCAAGAAGCCTTTCGCTAAGGCTGTTTTTGTGGAATTTGCAAAGGGATATTTGGAAGCCCGTAGAGGACTATATTGAAAAAGGAAATATCTTCCGTTCAAAACTGGAAAGAAGCTTTCTGAGAAACTGCTCTGTGTTCTCTGAATTCATCTCACAGAGTTACATCCTTCCCTTCAAGAAGCCTTTCGCTAAGGCTGTTCTTGTGGAATTGGCAAAGGGATATTTGGAAGCCCATAAAGGTCTATGGTGAAAAAGGAAATATCTTCCGTTCAAAACTGGAAAGAAGCTTTCTGAGAATCTGCTCTGTGTTCTGTTAATTCATCTCACAGAGTTACATCTTTCCCTTCAAGAAGCCTTTGGCTAAGGCTGTTCTTGTGGAATTGGCAAAGGGATATTTGGAAGCCCATAGAGGGCTATGGTGAAAAAGGAAATATCTTCCGTTCAAAACTGGAAAGAAGCTTTCTGAGAAACTGCTCTGTGTTCTGTTAGTTCAACTCACAGAGTTACATCTTTCCCTTCAAGAAGCCTTTCTCTAAGGCTGTTCTTGTGGAATTGGCAAAGGGATATTTGGAAGCCCATAGAGGGCTATGGTGAAAAAGGAAATATCTTCCGTTGAAAACTGGAAAGAAGCTTTCTGAGAAACTGCTCTGTGTTCTGTTAGTTCATCTCACAGAGTTACATCTTTCCCTTCAAGAAGCCTTTCCTTAAGGCTGTTCTTGTGGAATTGGCAAAGGGATATTTGGAAGCCCATAGTGGGCTATGGTGCAAAAGGAAATATCTTCCGTTCAAAACTGGAAAGAAGCTTTCTGAGAAACTATTCTGTGTTCTGTTAATTCATCTCACACAGTTACTTCTTTCCTTCAAGAAGCCTTTTGCTAAGGCTGTTCTTGTGGAATTGGCAAAGGGATATTTGGAAGCCCATAGGGGCTATGGTGAAAAAGGAAATATCTTCCGTTCAAAACTGGAAAGAAGCTTTCTGAGAAACTGCTCTGTGTTCTGTTAATTCATCTCACACAGTTACATCTTTCCCTTCAAGAAGCCTTTCGCTAAGGCTGTTCTTGTGGAATTGGCAAAGGGATATTTGGAAGTCCATAGAGGGCTATGTTGAAAAAGGAAATATCTTCCGTTCAACACTGGAAGGAAGCTTTCTGAGAAACTGCTCTGTGTTCTGTTAGTTCATCTCACACAGTTACATCTTTCCCTTCAAGAAGCCTTTCGCTAAGGCCTTTCTTGTGGATTTGGCAAAGGGATATTTGGAAGCCCATAGAGGGCTATGGTGAAAAAGGAAATATCTTCCGTTCAAAACTGGAAAGAAACTTTCTGAGAAACAGCTCTGTGTTATCTGAATTCATCTCACAGAGTTACATCCTTCCCTTCAAGAAGCCTTTCGCTAAGGCTGTTTTTGTGGAATTGGCAAAGGGATATTTGGAAGCCCATAGAGGGCTATGGTGAAAAAGGAAATATCTTCCGTTCAAACCTGGAAAGAAGCTTTCTGAGAAACTGCTCTGTGTTCTGTTAATTCATCTCACACAGTTACATCTTTTCCTTCAAGAAACCTTTCGCTAAGGCTGTTCTTGTGGAATTTGCAAAGGCATATTTGGAAGCCCATAGAGGGCTCTGGTGAAAAAGGAATTATCTTCCATTCAAAACTGGAAAGAAGCTTTCTGAGAAACTGCTCTGTGTTCTGTTAATTCATCTCACAGAGTTACATCTTTCCTTTCAAGAAGCCTTTCGCTATGGCTGTTCTTGTGGAATTGGCAAAGGGATATTGGAAAGCCCATAGAGGGCTATAGTGAAAAAGGAAATATCTTCCGTTCAAAACTGGAAAGAAGCTTTCTGAGAAACTAATCTGTGTTCTGTTAATTCATTTCACAGAGTTACATCTTCCCCTTCAAGAAGCCGTTCGGTAAGGCTGTTCTTGTGGAAGTGGCAAAGGGATATTTGGAAGACCATAGAGGGCTATGGTGAAAAAGGAAATATCTTCCGTTGAAAACTGGAAAGAAGCTTTCTGAGAAACTGCTCTGTGTTCTCTGAATTCATCTCACAGAGTTACATCCTTCCCTTCAAGAAGCCTTTCGCTAAGGCTGTTTTTGTGGAATTTGCAAAGGGATATTTGGAAGCCAATAGAGGGCTATGGTGAAAAAGGAAATATCTTCCGTTCAAAACTGGAAAGAAACTTTCTGAGAAAGTGCTCTGTGTTCTGTTAGTTCATCTCACAGAGTTACATCTTTCCCTTCAAGAAGCCTTTCGCTAAGGCTGTTCTTGTGGAATTGGCAAAGGGATATTTGGAAGCCCATAGAGGGCTATGGTGAAAAAGGAAATATCTTCCGTGGAAAACTGGAAAGAAGCTTTCTGAGAAACTGCTCTGTGTTCTGTTAGTTCATCTCACATAGTTACATCTTTCCCTTCAAGAAGCCTTTCCTTAAGGCTGTTCTTGTGAAACTGGAAAAGGGATATTTGGAAGCCCGTAGAGGGCTATGGTGCAAAAGGAAATATCTTCCGTTCAAAACTGGAAAGAAGCTTTCTGAGAAACTGCTCTGTGTTCTTTTAAATCATCTCACACAGTTACATCTTTCCCTTCAAGAAGCCTTTCGCTAATGCTTTTCTTGTGGAATTGGCAAGGGGATATTTGGAAGCCCTTAGAGGGCTATGGTGAAAAAGGTAATATCTTCCGTTCAATACTGGAAAGAAGCTTTCTGAGAAACTGCTCTGTGTTCTATTAGTTAATCTCACAGAGTTACATCTTTCCCTTCAAGAAGACTTTCGCTAAGGCTGTTCTTGTGGAATTGGCAAAGGGATATTTGGAAGCCCCTAGAGGGCTATGGTGAAAAAGGAAATATCTTCCGTTGAAAACTGGAAAGACGCTTTCTGAGAAACACCTCTGTGTTCTGTTAATTCATCTCTCAGAGTTACATCTTTCCCTTCAAGAAGCCTTTCGCTAAGGCTGTTCTTGTGAAACTGGCATAGGGATATTTGGAAGCCCTTAGTGGGCTATGGTGCAAAAAGAAATATCTTCCGTTCAAAACTGGAAAGAAGCTTTCTGAGAAACTGCTCTGTGTTCTGTTAATTGATCTCACAGAGTTACACCTTTCCCTTCAAGAAGCCTTTAGCTAAGGCTGTTCTTGTGGAATTGGCAAAGGGATATTTGGAAGCCCATAGGGGCTATGGTGAAAAAGGAAATATCTTCCGTTCAAAACTGGAAAGAAGCTTTCTGAGAAAGTGCTCTGTGTTCTGTTAATTCATCTCACACAGTTACATCTTTCCCTTCAAGAAGCCTTTCGCTAAGGCCTTTCTTGTGGAATTGGCAAAGGGATATTTGGAAGCCCATAGAGGGCTATGGTGAAAAAGGAAATATCTTCCGTTCAAAACTGGAAAGAAGCTTTCTGAGAAACTGCTCTGTGTTCTCTGAATTCATCTCACAGAGTTACATCCTTCCCTTCAAGAAGCCTTTCGCAAAGGCTGTTTTTGTGGAATTGGCAAAGGGATATTTGGAAGCCCATAGAGGGCTATGGTGAAAAAGGGAATATCTTCCGTTTAAAACTAGAAAGAAGCTTTCTGAGAAACTGCTCTGTGTTCTGTTAATTCATCTCACACAGTTACATCTTTCCCTTCAAGAAGCCTTTCGCTAAGGCTGTTCTTGTGGAATTGGCAAAGGGATATTTGGAAGCCCATAAAGGTCTATGGTGAAAAAGGAAATATCTTCCGTTCAAAACTGGAAAGAAGCTTTCTGAGAATCTGCTCTGTGTTCTGTTAATTCATCTCACAGAGTTACATCTTTCCCTTCAAGAAGCCTTTGGCTAAGGCTGTTCCTGTGGAATTGGCAAAGGGATATTTGGAAGCCCATAGAGGGCTATGGTGAAAAAGGAAATATCTTCCGTTCAAAACTGGAAAGAAGCTTTCTGAGAAACTGCTCTGTGTTCTCTGAATTCATCTCACAGAGCTACATCTTTCCCTTCAAGAAGCCTTTCGCTAAGGCTGTTCTTGTGGAATTGGCAAAGGGATATTTGGAAGCCCATAGTGGCTATGGTGAAAAAGGAAATATCTTCCGTTCAAAACTGGAAAGAAGCTTTCTGAGAAACTGCTCTGTGTTCTGCTAATTCATCTCACACAGTTAATTCTTTCCCTTCAAGAAGCCTTTCGCTAAGGCTGTTCTTGTGGTATTGGCAAAGGGATATTTGGAAGCCCTTAGGAGTTTATGGTGAAAAAGGAAATATCTTCCGTTCAAAACTGGAAAGAAGCTTTCTGAGAAACTGCTCTGTGTTCTGTTAGTTCAACTCACAGAGTTACATCTTTCCCTTCAAGAAGCCTTTCTCTAAGGCTGTTCTTGTGGAATTTGCAAAGGGATATTTGGAAGCCCGTAGAGGGCTATGGTGAAAAAGGAATTATCTTCCGTTGAAAACTGGAAAGAAGCTTTCTGAGAAACTGCTCTGTGTTCTGTTAGTTCATCTCACAGAGTTACATCTTTCCCTTCAAGAAGCCTTTCCTTAAGGCTGTTCTTGTGGAATTGGCAAAGGGATATTTGGAAGCCCATAGTGGGCTATGGTGCAAAAGGAAATATCTTCCGTTCAAAACTGGAAAGAAGCTTTCTGAGAAACTACTCTGTGTTCTGTTAATTCATCTCACACAGTTACTTCTTTCCTTCAAGAAGCCTTTTGCTAAGGCTGTTCTTGTGGAATTGGCAAAGGGATATTTGGAAGCCCATAGGGGCTATGGTGAAAAAGGAAATATCTTCCGTTCAAAACTGGAAAGAAGCTTTCTGAGAAACTGCTCTGTGTTCTGTTAATTCATCTCACACAGTTACTTCTTTCCCTTCAAGAAGCCTTTCGCTAAGGCTGTTCTTGTGGAATTGGCAAAGGGATATTTGAAAGCCCTTAGAGGGCTATGGTGAAAAAGGAAATATCTTCCGTTCAAAACTGGAAAGAAGCTTTCTGAGAAACTGCTCTGTGTTCTGTTAATTCATTTCACAGAGTTACATCTTTCCCTTCAAGAAGCCTTTCGCTAAGGCTGTTCTTGTGGAATTGGCAAAGGGATATTTGGAAGCCCATAGAATGCTATGGTGAAAAAGGAAATATCTTCCGTTGAAAACTGGAAAGATGCTTTCTGAGAAACTGCTCTGTGTTCTGTTAATTCATCTCACACAGTTACATCTTTCCCTTCAAGAAGCCTTTCGCTAAGGCTGTTCTTGTGGAATTGGCAAAGGGATATTTGGAAGTCCATAGAGGGCTACGTTGAAAAAGGAAATATCTTCCGTTCAAAACTGGAAAGAAGCTTTCTGAGAAACTGCTCTGTGTTCTGTTAGTTCATCTCACAGAGTTACATCTTTCCCTTTAAGAAGCCTTTCGCTAAGGCTGTTCTTGTGGAAATGGCAAAGGGATATTTGGAAGCCCATAGAGGGCTATGGTGAAAAAGGAAATATCTTCCGTTCAAAACTGGAAAGAAGCTTTCTGAGAAACTGCTCTGTGTTCTGTTAATTCATCTCACACAGTTACATCTTTCCCTTCAAGAAGTCTTTCGCTAAGGCCTTTCTTGTGGAATTGGCAAAGGGATATTTGGAAGCCCATAGAGGGCTATGGTGAAAAAGGAAGTATCTTCCGTTCAAAACTGGAAAGAAGCTTTCTGAGAAACAGCTCTGTGTTCTCTGAATTCATCTCACAGAGTTACATCCTTCCCTTCAAGAAGCCTTTCGCTAAGGCTGTTTTTGTGGAATTGGCAAAGGGATATTTGGAAGCCCATAGAGGGCTATGGTGAAAAAGGAAATATCTTCCGTTCAAACCTGGAAAGAAGCTTTCTGAAAAACTGCTCTGTGTTCTGCTATTCATCTCACACAGTTACATCTTTCCCTTCAAGAAGCCTTTCGCTAAGGCTGTTTTTGTGGAATTTGCAAAGGGATATTTGGAAGCCCGTAGAGGACTATATTGAAAAAGGAAATATCTTCCGTTCAAAACTGGAAAGAAGCTTTCTGAGAAACTGCTCTGTGTTCTCTGAATTCATCTCACAGAGTTACATCCTTCCCTTCAAGAAGCCTTTCGCTAAGGCTGTTCTTGTGGAATTGGCAAAGGGATATTTGGAAGCCCATAAAGGTCTATGGTGAAAAAGGAAATATCTTCCGTTCAAAACTGGAAAGAAGCTTTCTGAGAATCTGCTCTGTGTTCTGTTAATTCATCTCACAGAGTTACATCTTTCCCTTCAAGAAGCCTTTGGCTAAGGCTGTTCTTGTGGAATTGGCAAAGGGATATTTGGAAGCCCATAGAGGGCTATGGTGAAAAAGGAAATATCTTCCGTTCAAAACTGGAAAGAAGCTTTCTGAGAAACTGCTCTGTGTTCTGTTAGTTCAACTCACAGAGTTACATCTTTCCCTTCAAGAAGCCTTTCTCTAAGGCTGTTCTTGTGGAATTGGCAAAGGGATATTTGGAAGCCCATAGAGGGCTATGGTGAAAAAGGAAATATCTTCCGTTGAAAACTGGAAAGAAGCTTTCTGAGAAACTGCTCTGTGTTCTGTTAGTTCATCTCACAGAGTTACATCTTTCCCTTCAAGAAGCCTTTCCTTAAGGCTGTTCTTGTGGAATTGGCAAAGGGATATTTGGAAGCCCATAGTGGGCTATGGTGCAAAAGGAAATATCTTCCGTTCAAAACTGGAAAGAAGCTTTCTGAGAAACTATTCTGTGTTCTGTTAATTCATCTCACACAGTTACTTCTTTCCTTCAAGAAGCCTTTTGCTAAGGCTGTTCTTGTGGAATTGGCAAAGGGATATTTGGAAGCCCATAGGGGCTATGGTGAAAAAGGAAATATCTTCCGTTCAAAACTGGAAAGAAGCTTTCTGAGAAACTGCTCTGTGTTCTGTTAATTCATCTCACACAGTTACATCTTTCCCTTCAAGAAGCCTTTCGCTAAGGCTGTTCTTGTGGAATTGGCAAAGGGATATTTGGAAGTCCATAGAGGGCTATGTTGAAAAAGGAAATATCTTCCGTTCAACACTGGAAAGAAGCTTTCTGAGAAACTGCTCTGTGTTCTGTTAGTTCATCTCACACAGTTACATCTTTCCCTTCAAGAAGCCTTTCGCTAAGGCCTTTCTTGTGGATTTGGCAAAGGGATATTTGGAAGCCCATAGAGGGCTATGGTGAAAAAGGAAATATCTTCCGTTCAAAACTGGAAAGAAACTTTCTGAGAAACAGCTCTGTGTTATCTGAATTCATCTCACAGAGTTACATCCTTCCCTTCAAGAAGCCTTTCGCTAAGGCTGTTTTTGTGGAATTGGCAAAGGGATATTTGGAAGCCCATAGAGGGCTATGGTGAAAAAGGAAATATCTTCCGTTCAAACCTGGAAAGAAGCTTTCTGAGAAACTGCTCTGTGTTCTGTTAATTCATCTCACACAGTTACATCTTTTCCTTCAAGAAACCTTTCGCTAAGGCTGTTCTTGTGGAATTTGCAAAGGCATATTTGGAAGCCCATAGAGGGCTCTGGTGAAAAAGGAATTATCTTCCATTCAAAACTGGAAAGAAGCTTTCTGAGAAACTGCTCTGTGTTCTGTTAATTCATCTCACAGAGTTACATCTTTCCTTTCAAGAAGCCTTTCGCTATGGCTGTTCTTGTGGAATTGGCAAAGGGATATTGGAAAGCCCATAGAGGGCTATAGTGAAAAAGGAAATATCTTCCGTTCAAAACTGGAAAGAAGCTTTCTGAGAAACTAATCTGTGTTCTGTTAATTCATTTCACAGAGTTACATCTTCCCCTTCAAGAAGCCGTTCGGTAAGGCTGTTCTTGTGGAAGTGGCAAAGGGATATTTGGAAGACCATAGAGGGCTATGGTGAAAAAGGAAATATCTTCCGTTGAAAACTGGAAAGAAGCTTTCTGAGAAACTGCTCTGTGTTCTCTGAATTCATCTCACAGAGTTACATCCTTCCCTTCAAGAAGCCTTTCGCTAAGGCTGTTTTTGTGGAATTTGCAAAGGGATATTTGGAAGCCAATAGAGGGCTATGGTGAAAAAGGAAATATCTTCCGTTCAAAACTGGAAAGAAACTTTCTGAGAAAGTGCTCTGTGTTCTGTTAGTTCATCTCACAGAGTTACATCTTTCCCTTCAAGAAGCCTTTCGCTAAGGCTGTTCTTGTGGAATTGGCAAAGGGATATTTGGAAGCCCATAGAGGGCTATGGTGAAAAAGGAAATATCTTCCGTGGAAAACTGGAAAGAAGCTTTCTGAGAAACTGCTCTGTGTTCTGTTAGTTCATCTCACATAGTTACATCTTTCCCTTCAAGAAGCCTTTCCTTAAGGCTGTTCTTGTGAAACTGGAAAAGGGATATTTGGAAGCCCGTAGAGGGCTATGGTGCAAAAGGAAATATCTTCCGTTCAAAACTGGAAAGAAGCTTTCTGAGAAACTGCTCTGTGTTCTTTTAAATCATCTCACACAGTTACATCTTTCCCTTCAAGAAGCCTTTCGCTAATGCTTTTCTTGTGGAATTGGCAAGGGGATATTTGGAAGCCCTTAGAGGGCTATGGTGAAAAAGGTAATATCTTCCGTTCAATACTGGAAAGAAGCTTTCTGAGAAACTGCTCTGTGTTCTATTAGTTAATCTCACAGAGTTACATCTTTCCCTTCAAGAAGACTTTCGCTAAGGCTGTTCTTGTGGAATTGGCAAAGGGATATTTGGAAGCCCCTAGAGGGCTATGGTGAAAAAGGAAATATCTTCCGTTGAAAACTGGAAAGAAGCTTTCTGAGAAACTGCTCTGTGTTCTGTTAATTCATCTCTCAGAGTTACATCTTTCCCTTCAAGAAGCCTTTCGCTAAGGCTGTTCTTGTGAAACTGGCATAGGGATATTTGGAAGCCCTTAGTGGGCTATGGTGCAAAAAGAAATATCTTCCGTTCAAAACTGGAAAGAAGCTTTCTGAGAAACTGCTCTGTGTTCTGTTAATTGATCTCACAGAGTTACACCTTTCCCTTCAAGAAGCCTTTAGCTAAGGCTGTTCTTGTGGAATTGGCAAAGGGATATTTGGAAGCCCATAGGGGCTATGGTGAAAAAGGAAATATCTTCCGTTCAAAACTGGAAAGAAGCTTTCTGAGAAAGTGCTCTGTGTTCTGTTAATTCATCTCACACAGTTACATCTTTCCCTTCAAGAAGCCTTTCGCTAAGGCCTTTCTTGTGGAATTGGCAAAGGGATATTTGGAAGCCCATAGAGGGCTATGGTGAAAAAGGAAATATCTTCCGTTCAAAACTGGAAAGAAGCTTTCTGAGAAACTGCTCTGTGTTCTCTGAATTCATCTCACAGAGTTACATCCTTCCCTTCAAGAAGCCTTTCGCAAAGGCTGTTTTTGTGGAATTGGCAAAGGGATATTTGGAAGCCCATAGAGGGCTATGGTGAAAAAGGGAATATCTTCCGTTTAAAACTAGAAAGAAGCTTTCTGAGAAACTGCTCTGTGTTCTGTTAATTCATCTCACACAGTTACATCTTTCCCTTCAAGAAGCCTTTCGCTAAGGCTGTTCTTGTGGAATTGGCAAAGGGATATTTGGAAGCCCATAAAGGTCTATGGTGAAAAAGGAAATATCTTCCGTTCAAAACTGGAAAGAAGCTTTCTGAGAATCTGCTCTGTGTTCTGTTAATTCATCTCACAGAGTTACATCTTTCCCTTCAAGAAGCCTTTGGCTAAGGCTGTTCCTGTGGAATTGGCAAAGGGATATTTGGAAGCCCATAGAGGGCTATGGTGAAAAAGGAAATATCTTCCGTTCAAAACTGGAAAGAAGCTTTCTGAGAAACTGCTCTGTGTTCTCTGAATTCATCTCACAGAGCTACATCTTTCCCTTCAAGAAGCCTTTCGCTAAGGCTGTTCTTGTGGAATTGGCAAAGGGATATTTGGAAGCCCATAGTGGCTATGGTGAAAAAGGAAATATCTTCCGTTCAAAACTGGAAAGAAGCTTTCTGAGAAACTGCTCTGTGTTCTGCTAATTCATCTCACACAGTTAATTCTTTCCCTTCAAGAAGCCTTTCGCTAAGGCTGTTCTTGTGGTATTGGCAAAGGGATATTTGGAAGCCCTTAGGAGTTTATGGTGAAAAAGGAAATATCTTCCGTTCAAAACTGGAAAGAAGCTTTCTGAGAAACTGCTCTGTGTTCTGTTAGTTCAACTCACAGAGTTACATCTTTCCCTTCAAGAAGCCTTTCTCTAAGGCTGTTCTTGTGGAATTTGCAAAGGGATATTTGGAAGCCCGTAGAGGGCTATGGTGAAAAAGGAATTATCTTCCGTTGAAAACTGGAAAGAAGCTTTCTGAGAAACTGCTCTGTGTTCTGTTAGTTCATCTCACAGAGTTACATCTTTCCCTTCAAGAAGCCTTTCCTTAAGGCTGTTCTTGTGGAATTGGCAAAGGGATATTTGGAAGCCCATAGTGGGCTATGGTGCAAAAGGAAATATCTTCCGTTCAAAACTGGAAAGAAGCTTTCTGAGAAACTACTCTGTGTTCTGTTAATTCATCTCACACAGTTACTTCTTTCCTTCAAGAAGCCTTTTGCTAAGGCTGTTCTTGTGGAATTGGCAAAGGGATATTTGGAAGCCCATAGGGGCTATGGTGAAAAAGGAAATATCTTCCGTTCAAAACTGGAAAGAAGCTTTCTGAGAAACTGCTCTGTGTTCTGTTAATTCATCTCACACAGTTACTTCTTTCCCTTCAAGAAGCCTTTCGCTAAGGCTGTTCTTGTGGAATTGGCAAAGGGATATTTGAAAGCCCTTAGAGGGCTATGGTGAAAAAGGAAATATCTTCCGTTCAAAACTGGAAAGAAGCTTTCTGAGAAACTGCTCTGTGTTCTGTTAATTCATTTCACAGAGTTACATCTTTCCCTTCAAGAAGCCTTTCGCTAAGGCTGTTCTTGTGGAATTGGCAAAGGGATATTTGGAAGCCCATAGAATGCTATGGTGCAAAAGGAAATATCTTCCGTTGAAAACTGGAAAGATGCTTTCTGAGAAACTGCTCTGTGTTCTGTTAATTCATCTCACACAGTTACATCTTTCCCTTCAAGAAGCCTTTCGCTAAGGCTGTTCTTGTGGAATTGGCAAAGGGATATTTGGAAGTCCATAGAGGGCTACGTTGAAAAAGGAAATATCTTCCGTTCAAAACTGGAAAGAAGCTTTCTGAGAAACTGCTCTGTGTTCTGTTAGTTCATCTCACAGAGTTACATCTTTCCCTTTAAGAAGCCTTTCGCTAAGGCTGTTCTTGTGGAAATGGCAAAGGGATATTTGGAAGCCCATAGAGGGCTATGGTGAAAAAGGAAATATCTTCCGTTCAAAACTGGAAAGAAGCTTTCTGAGAAACTGCTCTGTGTTCTGTTAATTCATCTCACACAGTTACATCTTTCCCTTCAAGAAGTCTTTCGCTAAGGCCTTTCTTGTGGAATTGGCAAAGGGATATTTGGAAGCCCATAGAGGGCTATGGTGAAAAAGGAAGTATCTTCCGTTCAAAACTGGAAAGAAGCTTTCTGAGAAACAGCTCTGTGTTCTCTGAATTCATCTCACAGAGTTACATCCTTCCCTTCAAGAAGCCTTTCGCTAAGGCTGTTTTTGTGGAATTGGCAAAGGGATATTTGGAAGCCCATAGAGGGCTATGGTGAAAAAGGAAATATCTTCCGTTCAAACCTGGAAAGAAGCTTTCTGAAAAACTGCTCTGTGTTCTGCTATTCATCTCACACAGTTACATCTTTCCCTTCAAGAAGCCTTTCGCTAAGGCTGTTTTTGTGGAATTTGCAAAGGGATATTTGGAAGCCCGTAGAGGACTATATTGAAAAAGGAAATATCTTCCGTTCAAAACTGGAAAGAAGCTTTCTGAGAAACTGCTCTGTGTTCTCTGAATTCATCTCACAGAGTTACATCCTTCCCTTCAAGAAGCCTTTCGCTAAGGCTGTTCTTGTGGAATTGGCAAAGGGATATTTGGAAGCCCATAAAGGTCTATGGTGAAAAAGGAAATATCTTCCGTTCAAAACTGGAAAGAAGCTTTCTGAGAATCTGCTCTGTGTTCTGTTAATTCATCTCACAGAGTTACATCTTTCCCTTCAAGAAGCCTTTGGCTAAGGCTGTTCTTGTGGAATTGGCAAAGGGATATTTGGAAGCCCATAGAGGGCTATGGTGAAAAAGGAAATATCTTCCGTTCAAAACTGGAAAGAAGCTTTCTGAGAAACTGCTCTGTGTTCTGTTAGTTCAACTCACAGAGTTACATCTTTCCCTTCAAGAAGCCTTTCTCTAAGGCTGTTCTTGTGGAATTGGCAAAGGGATATTTGGAAGCCCATAGAGGGCTATGGTGAAAAAGGAAATATCTTCCGTTGAAAACTGGAAAGAAGCTTTCTGAGAAACTGCTCTGTGTTCTGTTAGTTCATCTCACAGAGTTACATCTTTCCCTTCAAGAAGCCTTTCCTTAAGGCTGTTCTTGTGGAATTGGCAAAGGGATATTTGGAAGCCCATAGTGGGCTATGGTGCAAAAGGAAATATCTTCCGTTCAAAACTGGAAAGAAGCTTTCTGAGAAACTATTCTGTGTTCTGTTAATTCATCTCACACAGTTACTTCTTTCCTTCAAGAAGCCTTTTGCTAAGGCTGTTCTTGTGGAATTGGCAAAGGGATATTTGGAAGCCCATAGGGGCTATGGTGAAAAAGGAAATATCTTCCGTTCAAAACTGGAAAGAAGCTTTCTGAGAAACTGCTCTGTGTTCTGTTAATTCATCTCACACAGTTACATCTTTCCCTTCAAGAAGCCTTTCGCTAAGGCTGTTCTTGTGGAATTGGCAAAGGGATATTTGGAAGTCCATAGAGGGCTATGTTGAAAAAGGAAATATCTTCCGTTCAACACTGGAAAGAAGCTTTCTGAGAAACTGCTCTGTGTTCTGTTAGTTCATCTCACACAGTTACATCTTTCCCTTCAAGAAGCCTTTCGCTAAGGCCTTTCTTGTGGATTTGGCAAAGGGATATTTGGAAGCCCATAGAGGGCTATGGTGAAAAAGGAAATATCTTCCGTTCAAAACTGGAAAGAAACTTTCTGAGAAACAGCTCTGTGTTATCTGAATTCATCTCACAGAGTTACATCCTTCCCTTCAAGAAGCCTTTCGCTAAGGCTGTTTTTGTGGAATTGGCAAAGGGATATTTGGAAGCCCATAGAGGGCTATGGTGAAAAAGGAAATATCTTCCGTTCAAACCTGGAAAGAAGCTTTCTGAGAAACTGCTCTGTGTTCTGTTAATTCATCTCACACAGTTACATCTTTTCCTTCAAGAAACCTTTCGCTAAGGCTGTTCTTGTGGAATTTGCAAAGGCATATTTGGAAGCCCATAGAGGGCTCTGGTGAAAAAGGAATTATCTTCCATTCAAAACTGGAAAGAAGCTTTCTGAGAAACTGCTCTGTGTTCTGTTAATTCATCTCACAGAGTTACATCTTTCCTTTCAAGAAGCCTTTCGCTATGGCTGTTCTTGTGGAATTGGCAAAGGGATATTGGAAAGCCCATAGAGGGCTATAGTGAAAAAGGAAATATCTTCCGTTCAAAACTGGAAAGAAGCTTTCTGAGAAACTAATCTGTGTTCTGTTAATTCATTTCACAGAGTTACATCTTCCCCTTCAAGAAGCCGTTCGGTAAGGCTGTTCTTGTGGAAGTGGCAAAGGGATATTTGGAAGACCATAGAGGGCTATGGTGAAAAAGGAAATATCTTCCGTTGAAAACTGGAAAGAAGCTTTCTGAGAAACTGCTCTGTGTTCTCTGAATTCATCTCACAGAGTTACATCCTTCCCTTCAAGAAGCCTTTCGCTAAGGCTGTTTTTGTGGAATTTGCAAAGGGATATTTGGAAGCCAATAGAGGGCTATGGTGAAAAAGGAAATATCTTCCGTTCAAAACTGGAAAGAAACTTTCTGAGAAAGTGCTCTGTGTTCTGTTAGTTCATCTCACAGAGTTACATCTTTCCCTTCAAGAAGCCTTTCGCTAAGGCTGTTCTTGTGGAATTGGCAAAGGGATATTTGGAAGCCCATAGAGGGCTATGGTGAAAAAGGAAATATCTTCCGTGGAAAACTGGAAAGAAGCTTTCTGAGAAACTGCTCTGTGTTCTGTTAGTTCATCTCACATAGTTACATCTTTCCCTTCAAGAAGCCTTTCCTTAAGGCTGTTCTTGTGAAACTGGAAAAGGGATATTTGGAAGCCCGTAGAGGGCTATGGTGCAAAAGGAAATATCTTCCGTTCAAAACTGGAAAGAAGCTTTCTGAGAAACTGCTCTGTGTTCTGTTAATTCATCTCACACAGTTACATCTTTCCTTCAAGAAGCCTTTTTCTAAGGCTGTTCTTGTGGAATTGGCAAAGGGATATTTGGAAGCCCATAGGGGCTATGGTGAAAAAGGAAATATCTTCCGTTCAACACTGGAAAGAAGCTTTCTGAGAAACTGCTCTGTGTTCTGTTAATTCATCTCACAGAGTTACTTCTTTCCCTTCAAGAAGCCTTTCGCTAAGGCTATTCTTGTGGAATTGGCATAGGGATAATTGGAAGCCCATAAAGGGCTATGGTGAAAAAGGAAATATCTTCCGTTCAAAACTGGAAAGAAGCTTTCAGAGAAACTGCTCTGTGTTCTGTTAATTCATCTCACACAGTTAATTCTTTCCCTTCAAGAAGCCTTTGGCTAAGGCTGTTCTTGTGGAATTGGCAAAGGGATATTTGGAAGCCTATAGAGGGCTATGGTGAAAAAGGAAATATCTTCCGTTCAAAACTGGAAAGAAGCTTTCTGAGAAACTGCTCTGTGTTCTCTGAATTCATCTCACAGAGCTACATCTTTCCCTTCAAGAAGCCTTTCGCTAAGGCTGTTCTTGTGGAATTGGCAAAGGGATATTTGGAAGCCCATAGTGGCTATGGTGAAAAAGGAAATATCTTCCGTTCAAAACTGGAAAGAAGCTTTCTGAGAAACTGCTCTGTGTTCTGCTAATTCATCTCACACAGTTAATTCTTTCCCTTCAAGAAGCCTTTCGCTAAGGCTGTTCTTGTGGAATTGGCAAAGGGATATTTGGAAGCCCTTAGGAGTTTATGGTGAAAAAGGAAATATCTTCCGTTCAAAACTGGAAAGAAGCTTTCTGAGAAACTGCTCTGTGTTCTGTTAGTTCAACTCACAGAGTTACATCTTTCCCTTCAAGAAGCCTTTCTCTAAGGCTGTTCTTGTGGAATTTGCAAAGGGATATTTGGAAGCCCATAGAGGGCTATGGTGAAAAAGGAAATATCTTCCGTTGAAAACTGGAAAGAAGCTTTCTGAGAAACTGCTCTGTGTTCTGTTAGTTCATCTCACAGAGTTACATCTTTCCCTTCAAGAAGCCTTTCCTTAAGGCTGTTCTTGTGGAATTGGCAAAGGGATATTTGGAAGCCCATAGTGGGCTATGGTGCAAAAGGAAATATCTTCCGTTCAAAACTGGAAAGAAGCTTTCTGAGAAACTGCTCTGTGTTCTCTGAATTCATCTCACAGAGCTACATCTTTCCCTTCAAGAAGCCTTTCGCTAAGGCTGTTCTTGTGGAATTGGCAAAGGGATATTTGGAAGCCCATAGTGGCTATGGTGAAAAAGGAAATATCTTCCGTTCAAAACTGGAAAGAAGCTTTCTGAGAAACTGCTCTGTGTTCTGCTATTCATCTCACACAGTTACATCTTTCCCTTCAAGAAGCCTTTCGCTAAGGCTGTTTTTGTGGAATTTGCAAAGGGATATTTGGAAGCCCGTAGAGGGCTATATTGAAAAAGGAAATATCTTCCGTTCAAAACTGGAAAGAAGCTTTCTGAGAAACTGCTCTGTGTTCTGTTAATTCATCTCACACAGTTACATCTTTCCCTTCAAGAAGCCTTTCGCTAAGGCTGTTCTTGTGGAATTGGCAAAGGGATATTTGGAAGCCCATAGAGGGCTATGTTGAAAAAGGAAATATCTTCCGTTCAAAACTGGAAAGAAGCTTTCTGAGAAACTGCTCTGTGTACTGTTAGTTCATCTCACAGAGTTACATCTTTCCCTTTAAGAAGCCTTTGGCTAAGGCTGTTCTTGTGGAAATGGCAAAGGGATATTTGGAAGCCCATAGAGGGCTATGGTGAAAAAGGAAATATCTTCCGTTCAAAACTGGAAAGAAGCTTTCTGAGAAACTGCTCTGTGTTCTGTTAATTCATCTCACACAGTTACATCTTTCCCTTCAAGAAGCCTTTCGCTAAGGCCTTTCTTGTGGAATTGGCAAAGGGATATTTGGAAGCCCATAGAGGGCTATGGTGAAAAAGGAAATATCTTCCGTTCAAAACTGGAAAGAAACTTTCTGAGAAACAGCTCTGTGTTATCTGAATTCATCTCACAGAGTTACATCCTTCCCTTCAAGAAGCCTTTCGCTAAGGCTGTTTTTGTGGAATTGGCAAAGGGATATTTGGAAGCCCATAAAGGTCTATGGTGAAAAAGGAAATATCTTCCGTTCAAAACTGGAAAGAAGCTTTCTGAGAATCTGCTCTGTGTTCTGTTAATTCATCTCACAGAGCTACATCTTTCCCTTCAAGAAGCCTTTCGCTAAGGCTGTTCTTGTGGAATTGGCAAAGGGATATTTGGAAGCCCATAGTGGCTATGGTGAAAAAGGAAATATCTTCCGTTCAAACCTGGAAAGAAGCTTTCTGAGAAACTGCTCTGTGTTCTGCTATTCATCTCACACAGTTACATCTTTCCCTTCAAGAAGCCTTTCGCTAAGGCTGTTTTTGTGGAATTTGCAAAGGGATATTTGGAAGCCCGTAGAGGGCTATATTGAAAAAGGAAATATCTTCCGTTCAAAACTGGAAAGAAGCTTTCTGAGAAACTGCTCTGTGTTCTGTTAATTCATCTCACACAGTTACATCTTTCCCTTCAAGAAGCCTTTCGCTAAGGCTGTTCTTGTGGAATTGGCAAAGGGATATTTGGAAGCCCATAGAGGGCTATGTTGAAAAAGGAAATATCTTCCGTTCAAAACTGGAAAGAAGCTTTCTGAGAAACTGCTCTGTGTACTGTTAGTTCATCTCACAGAGTTACATCTTTCCCTTTAAGAAGCCTTTGGCTAAGGCTGTTCTTGTGGAAATGGCAAAGGGATATTTGGAAGCCCATAGAGGGCTATGGTGAAAAAGGAAATATCTTCCGTTCAAAACTGGAAAGAAACTTTCTGAGAAACAGCTCTGTGTTATCTGAATTCATCTCACAGAGTTACATCCTTCCCTTCAAGAAGCCTTTCGCTAAGGCTGTTTTTGTGGAATTGGCAAAGGGATATTTGGAAGCCCATACAGGGCTCTGGTGAAAAAGGAATTATCTTCCATTCAAAACTGGAAAGAAGCTTTCTGAGAAACTGCTCTGTGTTCTGTTAATTCATCTCACAGAGTTACATCTTTCCTTTCAAGAAGCCTTTCGCTATGGCTGTTCTTGTGGAATTGGCAAAGGGATATTGGAAAGCCCATAGAGGGCTATAGTGAAAAAGGAAATATCTTCCGTTCAAAACTGGAAAGAAGCTTTCTGAGAAACTAATCTGTGTTCTGTTAATTCATTTCACAGAGTTACATCTTCCCCTTCAAGAAGCCGTTCGGTAAGGCTGTTCTTGTGGAAGTGGCAAAGGGATATTTGGAAGACCATAGAGGGCTATGGTGAAAAAGGAAATATCTTCCGTTGAAAACTGGAAAGAAGCTTTCTGAGAAACTGCTCTGTGTTCTCTGAATTCATCTCACAGAGTTACATCCTTCCCTTCAAGAAGCCTTTCGCTAAGGCTGTTTTTGTGGAATTTGCAAAGGGATATTTGGAAGCCAATAGAGGGCTATGGTGAAAAAGGAAATATCTTCCGTTCAAAACTGGAAAGAAACTTTCTGAGAAAGTGCTCTGTGTTCTGTTAGTTCATCTCACAGAGTTACATCTTTCCCTTCAAGAAGCCTTTCGCTAAGGCTGTTCTTGTGGAATTGGCAAAGGGATATTTGGAAGCCCATAGAGGGCTATGGTGAAAAAGGAAATATCTTCCGTGGAAAACTGGAAAGAAGCTTTCTGAGAAACTGCTCTGTGTTCTGTTAGTTCATCTCACATAGTTACATCTTTCCCTTCAAGAAGCCATTCCTTAAGGCTGTTCTTGTGAAACTGGAAAAGGGATATTTGGAAGCCCGTAGAGGGCTATGGTGCAAAAGGAAATATCTTCCGTTCAAAACTGGAAAGAAGCTTTCTGAGAAACTGCTCTGTGTTCTGTTAATTCATCTCACACAGTTACATCTTTCCTTCAAGAAGCCTTTTTCTAAGGCTGTTCTTGTGGAATTGGCAAAGGGATATTTGGAAGCCCATAGGGGCTATGGTGAAAAAGGAAATATCTTCCGTTCAACACTGGAAAGAAACTTTCTGAGAAACTGCTCTGTGTTCTGTTAATTCATCTCACAGAGTTACTTCTTTCCCTTCAAGAAGCCTTTCGCTAAGGCTATTCTTGTTGAATTGGCATAGGGATAATTGGAAGCCCATATAGGGCTATGGTGAAAAAGGAAATATCTTCCGTTCAAAACTGGAAAGAAGCTTTCTGAGAAACTGCTCTGTGTTCTGTTAGTTCATCTCACAGAGTTACATCTTTCCCTTCAAGAAGCCTTTCGCTAATGCTGTTCTTGTGGAATTGGGAAGGGGATATTTGGAAGCCCTTAGAGGGCTATGGTGAAAAAGGTAATATCTTCCGTTCAATACTGGAAAGAAGCTTTCTGAGAAACTGCTCTGTGTTCTATTAGTTAATCTCACAGAGTTACCACTTTCCCTTCAAGAAGACTTTCGCTAAGGCTGTTCTTGTGGAATTGGCAAAGGGATATTTGGAAGCCCATAGAGGGCTATGGTGAAAAAGGAAATATCTTCCGTTGAAAACTGGAAAGAAGCTTTCTGAGAAACTAATCTGTGTTCTGTTAATTCATCTCTCAGAGTTACATCTTTCCCTTCAAGAAGCCTTTCGCTAAGGCTGTTCTTGTGAAACTGGCATAGGGATATTTGGAAGCCCATAGTGGGCTATGGTGCAAAAAGAAATATCTTCCGTTCAAAACTGGAAAGAAGCTTTCTGAGAAACTGCTCTGTGTTCTGTTAATTGATCTCACAGAGTTACACCTTTCCCTTCAAGAAGCCTTTAGCTAAGGCTGTTCTTGTGGAATTGGCAAAGGGATATTTGGAAGCCCATAGGGGCTATGGTGAAAAAGGAAATATCTTCCGTTCAATACTGGAAAGAAGCTTTCTGAGAAAGTGCTCTGTGTTCTGTTAATTCATCTCACACAGTTACATCTTTCCCTTCAAGAAGCCTTTCGCTAAGGCCTTTCTTGTGGAATTGGCAAAGGGATATTTGGAAGCCCATAGAGGGCTATGGTGAAAAAGGAAATATCTTCCGTTCAAAACTGGAAAGAAGCTTTCTGAGAAACTGCTCTGTGTTCTCTGAATTCATTTCACAGAGTTACATCCTTCCCTTCAAGAAGCCTTTCGCTAAGGCTGTTTTTGTGGAATTGGCAAAGGGATATTTGGAAGCCCATAGAGGGCTATGGTGAAAAAGGAATATCTTCCGTTTAAAACTAGAAAGAAGCTTTCTGAGAAACTGCTCTGTGTTCTGTTAATTCATCTCACACAGTTACATCTTTCCCTTCAAGAAGCCTTTCGCTAAGGCTGTTCTTGTGGAATTGGCAAAGGGATATTTGGAAGCCCATAGAGGGCTATGGTGAAAAAGGAAATATCTTCCGTTCAAAACTGGAAAGAAGCTTTCTGAGAAACTGCTCTTTGTTCTGTTAATTCATCTCACAGAGTTGCATCTTTCCCTTCAAGAAGCCTTTCGATAAGCCTGTTCTTGTGGAATTGGCAAAGGGATATTTGGAAGCCCATAGAGGGCTATGGTGAAAAAGGAAATATCTTCCGTTCAAAACTGGAAAGAAACTTTCTGAGAAAGTGCTCTGTGTTCTGTTAGTTCATCTCACAGAGTTACATCTTTCCCTTCAAGAAGCCTTTCGCTAAGGCTGTTCTTGTGGAATTGGCAAAGGGATATTTGGAAGCCCATAGAGGGCTATGGTGAAAAACGAAATATCTTCCGTGGAAAACTGGAAAGAAGCTTTCTGAGAAACTGCTCTGTGTTCTGTTAGTTCATCTCACATAGTTACATCTTTCCCTTCAAGAAGCCTTTCTTAAGGCTGTTCTTGTGAAACTGGAAAAGGGATATTTGGAAGCCCGTAGAGGGCTATGGTGCAAAAGGAAATATCTTCCGTTCAAAACTGGAAAGAAGCTTTCTGAGAAACTGCTCTGTGTTCTGTTAATTCATCTCACACAGTTACATCTTTCCTTCAAGAAGCCTTTCGCTAAGGCTGTTCTTGTGGAATTGGCAAAGGGATATTTGGAAGCCCATAGAGGGCTATGGTGAAAAAGGAAATATCTTCCGTTCAAAACTGGAAAGAAGCTTTCTGAGAAACTGCTCTGTGTTCTCTGAATTCATCTCACAGAGCTACATCTTTCCCTTCAAGAAGCCTTTCGCTAAGGCTGTTCTTGTGGAATTGGCAAAGGGATATTTGGAAGCCCATAGTGGCTATGGTGAAAAAGGAAATATCTTCCGTTCAAAACTGGAAAGAAGCTTTCTGAGAAACTGCTCTGTGTTCTGCTAATTCATCTCACACAGTTAATTCTTTCCCTTCAAGAAGCCTTTCGCTAAGGCTGTTCTTGTGGAATTGGCAAAGGGATATTTGGAAGCCCTTAGGAGTTTATGGTGAAAAAGGAAATATCTTCCGTTCAAAACTGGAAAGAAGCTTTCTGAGAAACTGCTCTGTGTTCTGTTAGTTCAACTCACAGAGTTACATCTTTCCCTTCAAGAAGCCTTTCTCTAAGGCTGTTCTTGTGGAATTTGCAAAGGGATATTTGGAAGCCCATAGAGGGCTATGGTGAAAAAGGAAATATCTTCCGTTGAAAACTGGAAAGAAGCTTTCTGAGAAACTGCTCTGTGTTCTGTTAATTCATCTCACACAGTTACATCTTTCCCTTCAAGAAGCCTTTCGCTAAGGCTGTTCTTGTGGAATTGGCAAAGGGATATTTGGAAGTCCATAGAGGGCTATGTTGAAAAAGGAAATATCTTCCGTTCAAAACTGGAAAGAAGCTTTCTGAGAAACTGCTCTGTGTTCTGTTAGTTCATCTCACAGAGTTACATCTTTCCCTTCAAGAAGCCTTTCGCTAAGGCTGTTCTTGTGGAAATGGCAAAGGGATATTTGGAAGCCCATAGAGGGCTATGGTGAAAAAGGAAATATCTTCCGTTCAAAACTGGAAAGAAGCTTTCTGAGAAACTGCTCTGTGTTCTCTGAATTCATCTCACAGAGTTACATCCTTCCCTTCAAGAAGCCTTTCGCTAAGGCTGTTTTTGTGGAATTGGCAAAGGGATATTTGGAAGCCCATAGAGGGCTATGGTGAAAAAGGAAATATCTTCCGTTCAAACCTGGAAAGAAGCTTTCTGAGAAACTGCTCTGTGTTCTGCTATT
The DNA here is from genome assembly GCF_047675955.1 of Chlorocebus sabaeus. NCBI lineage: Eukaryota > Metazoa > Chordata > Mammalia > Primates > Cercopithecidae > Chlorocebus > Chlorocebus sabaeus. The sequence continues at coordinate 34,946,861 of NC_132909.1, read as the reverse complement.
CATCTCACACAGTTACATCTTTCCCTTCAAGAAGCCTTTCGCTAAGGCTGGTTTTGTGGAATTTGCAAAGGGATATTTGGAAGCCCGTAGAGGGCTATATTGAAAAAGGAAATATCTTCCGTTCAAAACTGGAAAGAAGCTTTCTGAGAAACTGCTCTGTGTTCTGTTAATTCATCTCACACAGTTACATCTTTCCCTTCAAGAAGCCTTTCGCTAAGGCTGTTCTTGTGGAATTGGCAAAGGGATATTTGTAAGCCCATAGAGGGCTATGTTGAAAAAGGAAATATCTTCCGTTCAAAACTGGAAAGAAGCTTTCTGAGAAACTGCTCTGTGTACTGTTAGTTCATCTCACAGAGTTACATCTTTCCCTTTAAGAAGCCTTTGGCTAAGGCTGTTCTTGTGGAAATGGCAAAGGGATATTTGGAAGCCCATAGAGGGCTATGGTGAAAAAGGAAATATCTTCCATTCAAAACTGGAAAGAAGCTTTCTGAGAAACTGCTCTGTGTTCTGTTAATTCATCTCACACAGTTACATCTTTCCCTTCAAGAAGCCTTTCGCTAAGGCCTTTCTTGTGGAATTGGCAAAGGGATATTTGGAAGCCCATAGAGGGCTATGGTGAAAAAGGAAATATCTTCCGTTCAAAACTGGAAAGAAACTTTCTGAGAAACAGCTCTGTGTTATCTGAATTCATCTCACAGAGTTACATCCTTCCCTTCAAGAAGCCTTTCGATAAGGCTGTTTTTGTGTAATTGGCAAAGGGATATTTATAAGCCCATAGAGGGCTATGGTGAAAAAGGAATTATCTTCCATTCAAAACTGGAAAGAAGCTTTCTGAGAAACTGCTCTGTGTTCTGTTAATTCATCTCACAGAGTTACATCTTTCCTTTCAAGAAGCCTTTCCCTATGGCTGTTCTTGTGGAATTGGCAAAGGGATATTGGAAAGCCCATAGAGGGCTATAGTGTAAAAGGAAATATCTTCCGTTCAAAACTGGAAAGAAGCTTTCTGAGAAACTAATCTGTGTTCTCTTAATTCATTTCACAGAGTTACATCTTCCCCTTCAAGAAGCCGTTCGGTAAGGCTGTTCTTGTGGAAGTGGCAAAGGGATATTTGGAAGACAATATAGGGCTATGGTGAAAAAGGAAATATCTTCCGTTGAAAACGGGAAAGAAGCTTTCTGAGAAACTGCTCTGTGTTCTCTGAATTCATCTCACAGAGTTACATCCTTCCCTTCAAGAAGCCTTTCGCTAAGGCTGTTTTTGTGGAATTTGCAAAGGGATATTTGGAAGCCAATAGAGGGCTATGGTGAAAAAGGAAATATCTTCCGTTCAAAACAGGAAAGAAACTTTCTGAGAAAGTGCTCTGTGTTCTGTTAGTTCATCTCACAGAGTTACATCTTTCCCTTCAAGAAGCCTTTCGCTAAGGCTGTTCTTGTGGAATTGGCAAAGGGATATTTGGAAGCCCATAGAGGGCTATGGTGAAAAAGGAAATATCTTCCGTGGAAAACTGGAAAGAAGCTTTCTGAGAAACTGCTCTGTGTTCTGTTAGTTCATCTCACATAGTTACATCTTTCCCTTCAAGAAGCCATTCCTTAAGGCTGTTCTTGTGAAACTGGAAAAGGGATATTTGGAAGCCCGTAGAGGGCTATGGTGCAAAAGGAAATATCTTCCGTTCAAAACTGGAAAGAAGCTTTCTGAGAAACTGCTCTGTGTTCTGTTAATTCATCTCACACAGTTACATCTTTCCTTCAAGAAGCCTTTTTCTAAGGCTGTTCTTGTGGAATTGGCAAAGGGATATTTGGAAGCCCATAGGGGCTATGGTGAAAAAGGAAATATCTTCCGTTCAACACTGGAAAGAAACTTTCTGAGAAACTGCTCTGTGTTCTGTTAATTCATCTCACAGAGTTACTTCTTTCCCTTCAAGAAGCCTTTCGTTAAGGCTATTCTTGTGGAATTGGCATAGGGATAATTGGAAGCCCATAAAGGGCTATGGTGAAAAAGGAAATATCTTCCGTTCAAAACTGGAAAGAAGCTTTCTGAGAAACTGCTCTGTGTTCTGTTAGTTCATCTCACAGAGTTACATCTTTCCCTTCAAGAAGCCTTTCGCTAATGCTGTTCTTGTGGAATTGGCAAGGGGATATTTGGAAGCCCTTAGAGGGCTATGGTGAAAAAGGTAATATCTTCCGTTCAATACTGGAAAGAAGCTTTCTGAGAAACTGCTCTGTGTTCTATTAGTTAATCTCACAGAGTTACATCTTTCCCTTGAAGAAGACTTTCGCTAAGGCTGTTCTTGTGGAATTGGCAAAGGGATATTTGGAAGCCCATAGAGGGCTATGGTGAAAAAGGAAATATCTTCCGTTGAAAACTGGAAAGAAGCTTTCTGAGAAACTGCTCTGTGTTCTGTTAATTCATCTCTCAGAGTTACATCTTTCCCTTCAAGAAGCCTTTCGCTAAGGCTGTTCTTGTGAAACTGGCATAGGGATATTTGGAAGCCCATAGTGGTCTATGGTGCAAAAAGAAATATCTTCCGTTCAAAACTGGAAAGAAGCTTTCTGAGAAACTGCTCTGTGTTCTGTTAATTGATCTCACAGAGTTACACCTTTCCCTTCAAGAAGCCTTTAGCTAAGGCTGTTCTTGTGGAATTGGCATAGGGATAATTGGAAGCCCATAAAGGGCTATGGTGAAAAAGGAAATATCTTCCGTTCAAAACTGGAAAGAAGCTTTCAGAGAAACTGCTCTGTGTTCTGCTAATTCATCTCACACAGTTAATTCTTTCCCTTCAAGAAGCCTTTGGCTAAGGCTGTTCTTGTGGAATTGGCAAAGGGATATTTGGAAGCCTATAGAGGGCTATGGTGAAAAAGGAAATATCTTCCGTTCAAAACTGGAAAGAAGCTTTCTGAGAAACTGCTCTGTGTTCTCTGAATTCATCTCACAGAGCTACATCTTTCCCTTCAAGAAGCCTTTCGCTAAGGCTGTTCTTGTGGAATTGGCAAAGGGATATTTGGAAGCCCATAGTGGCTATGGTGAAAAAGGAAATATCTTCCGTTCAAAACTGGAAAGAAGCTTTCTGAGAAACTGCTCTGTGTTCTGCTAATTCATCTCACACAGTTAATTCTTTCCCTTCAAGAAGCCTTTCGCTAAGGCTGTTCTTGTGGAATTGGCAAAGGGATATTTGGAAGCCCTTAGGAGTTTATGGTGAAAAAGGAAATATCTTCCGTTCAAAACTGGAAAGAAGCTTTCTGAGAAACTGCTCTGTGTTCTGTTAGTTCAACTCACAGAGTTACATCTTTCCCTTCAAGAAGCCTTTCTCTAAGGCTGTTCTTGTGGAATTTGCAAAGGGATATTTGGAAGCCCATAGAGGGCTATGGTGAAAAAGGAAATATCTTCCGTTGAAAACTGGAAAGAAGCTTTCTGAGAAACTGCTCTGTGTTCTGTTAGTTCATCTCACAGAGTTACATCTTTCCCTTCAAGAAGCCTTTCCTTAAGGCTGTTCTTGTGGAATTGGCAAAGGGATATTTGGAAGCCCATAGTGGGCTATGGTGCAAAAGGAAATATCTTCCGTTCAAAACTGGAAAGAAGCTTTCTGAGAAACTGCTCTGTGTTCTCTGAATTCATCTCACAGAGCTACATCTTTCCCTTCAAGAAGCCTTTCGCTAAGGCTGTTCTTGTGGAATTGGCAAAGGGATATTTGGAAGCCCATAGTGGCTATGGTGAAAAAGGAAATATCTTCCGTTCAAAACTGGAAAGAAGCTTTCTGAGAAACTGCTCTGTGTTCTGCTATTCATCTCACACAGTTACATCTTTCCCTTCAAGAAGCCTTTCGCTAAGGCTGTTTTTGTGGAATTTGCAAAGGGATATTTGGAAGCCCGTAGAGGGCTATATTGAAAAAGGAAATATCTTCCGTTCAAAACTGGAAAGAAGCTTTCTGAGAAACTGCTCTGTGTTCTGTTAATTCATCTCACACAGTTACATCTTTCCCTTCAAGAAGCCTTTCGCTAAGGCTGTTCTTGTGGAATTGGCAAAGGGATATTTGGAAGCCCATAGAGGGCTATGTTGAAAAAGGAAATATCTTCCGTTCAAAACTGGAAAGAAGCTTTCTGAGAAACTGCTCTGTGTACTGTTAGTTCATCTCACAGAGTTACATCTTTCCCTTTAAGAAGCCTTTGGCTAAGGCTGTTCTTGTGGAAATGGCAAAGGGATATTTGGAAGCCCATAGAGGGCTATGGTGAAAAAGGAAATATCTTCCGTTCAAAACTGGAAAGAAGCTTTCTGAGAAACTGCTCTGTGTTCTGTTAATTCATCTCACACAGTTACATCTTTCCCTTCAAGAAGCCTTTCGCTAAGGCCTTTCTTGTGGAATTGGCAAAGGGATATTTGGAAGCCCATAGAGGGCTATGGTGAAAAAGGAAATATCTTCCGTTCAAAACTGGAAAGAAACTTTCTGAGAAACAGCTCTGTGTTATCTGAATTCATCTCACAGAGTTACATCCTTCCCTTCAAGAAGCCTTTCGCTAAGGCTGTTTTTGTGGAATTGGCAAAGGGATATTTGGAAGCCCATAAAGGTCTATGGTGAAAAAGGAAATATCTTCCGTTCAAAACTGGAAAGAAGCTTTCTGAGAATCTGCTCTGTGTTCTGTTAATTCATCTCACAGAGCTACATCTTTCCCTTCAAGAAGCCTTTCGCTAAGGCTGTTCTTGTGGAATTGGCAAAGGGATATTTGGAAGCCCATAGTGGCTATGGTGAAAAAGGAAATATCTTCCGTTCAAACCTGGAAAGAAGCTTTCTGAGAAACTGCTCTGTGTTCTGCTATTCATCTCACACAGTTACATCTTTCCCTTCAAGAAGCCTTTCGCTAAGGCTGTTTTTGTGGAATTTGCAAAGGGATATTTGGAAGCCCGTAGAGGGCTATATTGAAAAAGGAAATATCTTCCGTTCAAAACTGGAAAGAAGCTTTCTGAGAAACTGCTCTGTGTTCTGTTAATTCATCTCACACAGTTACATCTTTCCCTTCAAGAAGCCTTTCGCTAAGGCTGTTCTTGTGGAATTGGCAAAGGGATATTTGGAAGCCCATAGAGGGCTATGTTGAAAAAGGAAATATCTTCCGTTCAAAACTGGAAAGAAGCTTTCTGAGAAACTGCTCTGTGTACTGTTAGTTCATCTCACAGAGTTACATCTTTCCCTTTAAGAAGCCTTTGGCTAAGGCTGTTCTTGTGGAAATGGCAAAGGGATATTTGGAAGCCCATAGAGGGCTATGGTGAAAAAGGAAATATCTTCCGTTCAAAACTGGAAAGAAACTTTCTGAGAAACAGCTCTGTGTTATCTGAATTCATCTCACAGAGTTACATCCTTCCCTTCAAGAAGCCTTTCGCTAAGGCTGTTTTTGTGGAATTGGCAAAGGGATATTTGGAAGCCCATACAGGGCTCTGGTGAAAAAGGAATTATCTTCCATTCAAAACTGGAAAGAAGCTTTCTGAGAAACTGCTCTGTGTTCTGTTAATTCATCTCACAGAGTTACATCTTTCCTTTCAAGAAGCCTTTCGCTATGGCTGTTCTTGTGGAATTGGCAAAGGGATATTGGAAAGCCCATAGAGGGCTATAGTGAAAAAGGAAATATCTTCCGTTCAAAACTGGAAAGAAGCTTTCTGAGAAACTAATCTGTGTTCTGTTAATTCATTTCACAGAGTTACATCTTCCCCTTCAAGAAGCCGTTCGGTAAGGCTGTTCTTGTGGAAGTGGCAAAGGGATATTTGGAAGACCATAGAGGGCTATGGTGAAAAAGGAAATATCTTCCGTTGAAAACTGGAAAGAAGCTTTCTGAGAAACTGCTCTGTGTTCTCTGAATTCATCTCACAGAGTTACATCCTTCCCTTCAAGAAGCCTTTCGCTAAGGCTGTTTTTGTGGAATTTGCAAAGGGATATTTGGAAGCCAATAGAGGGCTATGGTGAAAAAGGAAATATCTTCCGTTCAAAACTGGAAAGAAACTTTCTGAGAAAGTGCTCTGTGTTCTGTTCGTTCATCTCACAGAGTTACATCTTTCCCTTCAAGAAGCCTTTCGCTAAGGCTGTTCTTGTGGAATTGGCAAAGGGATATTTGGAAGCCCATAGAGGGCTATGGTGAAAAAGGAAATATCTTCCGTGGAAAACTGGAAAGAAGCTTTCTGAGAAACTGCTCTGTGTTCTGTTAGTTCATCTCACATAGTTACATCTTTCCCTTCAAGAAGCCATTCCTTAAGGCTGTTCTTGTGAAACTGGAAAAGGGATATTTGGAAGCCCGTAGAGGGCTATGGTGCAAAAGGAAATATCTTCCGTTCAAAACTGGAAAGAAGCTTTCTGAGAAACTGCTCTGTGTTCTGTTAATTCATCTCACACAGTTACATCTTTCCTTCAAGAAGCCTTTTTCTAAGGCTGTTCTTGTGGAATTGGCAAAGGGATATTTGGAAGCCCATAGGGGCTATGGTGAAAAAGGAAATATCTTCCGTTCAACACTGGAAAGAAACTTTCTGAGAAACTGCTCTGTGTTCTGTTAATTCATCTCACAGAGTTACTTCTTTCCCTTCAAGAAGCCTTTCGCTAAGGCTATTCTTGTTGAATTGGCATAGGGATAATTGGAAGCCCATATAGGGCTATGGTGAAAAAGGAAATATCTTCCGTTCAAAACTGGAAAGAAGCTTTCTGAGAAACTGCTCTGTGTTCTGTTAGTTCATCTCACAGAGTTACATCTTTCCCTTCAAGAAGCCTTTCGCTAATGCTGTTCTTGTGGAATTGGGAAGGGGATATTTGGAAGCCCTTAGAGGGCTATGGTGAAAAAGGTAATATCTTCCGTTCAATACTGGAAAGAAGCTTTCTGAGAAACTGCTCTGTGTTCTATTAGTTAATCTCACAGAGTTACCACTTTCCCTTCAAGAAGACTTTCGCTAAGGCTGTTCTTGTGGAATTGGCAAAGGGATATTTGGAAGCCCATAGAGGGCTATGGTGAAAAAGGAAATATCTTCCGTTGAAAACTGGAAAGAAGCTTTCTGAGAAACTGCTCTGTGTTCTGTTAATTCATCTCTCAGAGTTACATCTTTCCCTTCAAGAAGCCTTTCGCTAAGGCTGTTCTTGTGAAACTGGCATAGGGATATTTGGAAGCCCATAGTGGGCTATGGTGCAAAAAGAAATATCTTCCGTTCAAAACTGGAAAGAAGCTTTCTGAGAAACTGCTCTGTGTTCTGTTAATTGATCTCACAGAGTTACACCTTTCCCTTCAAGAAGCCTTTAGCTAAGGCTGTTCTTGTGGAATTGGCAAAGGGATATTTGGAAGCCCATAGGGGCTATGGTGAAAAAGGAAATATCTTCCGTTCAATACTGGAAAGAAGCTTTCTGAGAAAGTGCTCTGTGTTCTGTTAATTCATCTCACACAGTTACATCTTTCCCTTCAAGAAGCCTTTCGCTAAGGCCTTTCTTGTGGAATTGGCAAAGGCATATTTGGAAGCCCATAGAGGGCTATGGTGAAAAAGGAAATATCTTCCGTTCAAAACTGGAAAGAAGCTTTCTGAGAAACTGCTCTGTGTTCTCTGAATTCATCTCACAGAGTTACATCCTTCCCTTCAAGAAGCCTTTCGCTAAGGCTGTTTTTGTGGAATTGGCAAAGGGATATTTGGAAGCCCATAGAGGGCTATGGTGAAAAAGGAATATCTTCCGTTTAAAACTAGAAAGAAGCTTTCTGAGAAACTGCTCTGTGTTCTGTTAATTCATCTCACACAGTTACATCTTTCCCTTCGAGAAGCCTTTCGCTAAGGCTGTTCTTGTGGAATTGGCAAAGGGATATTTGGAAGCCCATAAAGGTCTATGGTGAAAAAGGAAATATCTTCCGTTCAAAACTGGAAAGAAGCTTTCTGAGAATCTGCTCTGTGTTCTGTTAGTTCATCTCACAGCGTTACATCTTTCCCTTCAAGAAGCCTTTGGCTAAGGCTGTTCTTGTGGAATTGGCAAAGGGATATTTGGAAGCCCATAGAGGGCTATGGTGAAAAAGGAAATATCTTCCGTTCAAAACTGGAAGAAGCTTTCTGAGAAACTGCTCTGTGTTCTCTGAATTCATCTCACAGAGCTACATCTTTCCCTTCAAGAAGCCTTTCGCTAAGGCTGTTCTTGTGGAATTGGCAAAGGGATATTTGGAAGACCATAGAGGGCTATGGTGAAAAAGGAATTATCTTCCGTTCAAAACTGGAAAGAAGCTTTCTGAGAAACTGCTCTGTGTTCTGTTAGTTCATCTCACAGAGTTACATCTTTCCCTTCAAGAAGCCTTTCGCTAAGGCTGTTCTTGTGGAATTGGCAAAGGGATATTTGGAAGCTCATAGAGGGCTATGGTGAAAAAGGAAATATCTTCCGTTCAAAACTGGAAAGAAGCTTTCTGAGAAACTGCTCTTTGTTCTGTTAATTCATCTCACAGAGTTGCATCTTTCCCTTCAAGAAGCCTTTCGATAAGCCTGTTCTTGTGGAATTGGCAAAGGGATATTTGGAAGCCCATTGAGGGCTATGGTGAAAAAGGAAATATCTTCCGTTCAAAACTGGAAAGAAGCTTTCTGAGAAACTGCTCTGTGTTCTGTTAGTTCATCTCACGGAGTTACATCTTTCCCTTCAAGAAGCCTTTCGCTAAGGCTGTTCTTGTGAAACTGGCATAGGGATATTTGGAAGCCCATAGAGGGCCATGGTGAAAAAGGAAATATCTTCCGTTCAAAACTGGAAAGAAGCTTTCTGAGAAACTGCTCTGTGTTCTGCTAATTCATCTCACACAGTTACTTCTTTCCCTTCAAGAAGCCTTTCGCTAAGGCTGTTCTTGTGGAACTGGCAAAGGGATATTTGGAAGCAGATAGGGGGTTATGATGAAAAAGGAAATATCTTCCGTTCAAAACTGGAAAGAAGCTTTCTGAGAAACTGCTCTGTGTTCTGTTAATTCATCTCACACAGTTACATCTTTCCCTTCAAGAAGCCTTTCGCTAAGGCCTTTCTTGTGGAATTGGCAAAGGGATATTTGGAAGCCCATAGAGGGCTATGGTGAAAAAGGAAATATCTTCCGTTCAAAACTGGAAAGAAGCTTTCTGAGAAACTGCTCTGTGTTCTCTGAATTCATCTCACAGAGTTACATCCTTCCCTTCAAGAAGCCTTTCGCTAAGGCTGTTTTTGTGGAATTTGCAAAGGGATATTTGGAAGCCCATAGAGGGCTATGGTGAAAAAGGAAACATCTTCCGTTCAAAACTGGAAACAAGCTTTCTGAGAAACTGCTCTGTGTTCTGTTAGTTCATCTCACGGAGTTACATCTTTCCCTTCAAGAAGCCTTTCGCTAAGGCTGTTCTTGTGAAACTGGCATAGGGATATTTGGAAGCCCATAGAGGGCTATGGTGAAAAAGGAAATATCTTCCGTTCAAAACTGGAAAGAAGCTTTCTGAGAAACTGCTCTGTGTTCTGCTAATTCATCTCTCACAGTTACTTCTTTCCCTTAAGAAGCCTTTCGCTAAGGCTGTTATTGTGGAATTGGCAAAGGGATATTTGGAAGCCCTTAGGAGGTTATTGTGAAAAAGGAAATATCTTCCGTTCAAAACTGGAAAGAAGCTTTCTGAGAAACTGCTCTGTGTTCTGTTAATTCATCTCACAGAGTTACATCTTTCCCTTCAAAAAGCCTTTCGCTAAGGCTGTTCTTGTGGAATTGGCAAAGGGATATTGGAAAGCCCATAGAGGGCTATGGTGAAAAAGGAAATATCTTCCGTTCAAAACTGGAAAGAAGCTTTCTGAGAAACTGCTCTGTGTTCTGTTAATTCATTTCACAGAGTTACATCTTTCCCTTCAAGAAGCCTTTCAGTAAGGCTGTTCTTGTGGAATTGGCAAAGGGATATTTGGAAGCCCATAGAGGGCTATGGTGAAAAAGGAAATATCTTCCGTTGAAAACTAGAAAGAAGCTTCCTGAGAAACTGCTCTGTGTTCTCTGAATTCATCTCACAGTGTTACATCCTTCCCTTCAAGAAGCCTTTCGCTAAGGCTGTTTTTGTGGAATTTGCAAAGGGATATTTGGAACCCCATAAAGGGCTATGGTGAAAAAGGAAATAACTTCCGTTCAAAACTGGAAAGAAGCTTTCTGAGAAACTGCTCTGTGTTCTGTTAATTCATCTCACACAGTTACATCTGTCCCTTCAAGAAGCCTTTCGCTAAGGCTGTTCTTGTGGAATTGACAAAGGGATATTTGGAAGCCCATAGAGGGCTATGGTGAAAAAGGAAATATCTTCCGTTCAAAACTGGAAAGAAGCTTTCTGAGAAACTGCTCTGTGTTCTGTTAGTTCATCTCACAGAGTTACATCTTTCCCTTCAAGAAGCCTTTCGCTAAGGCTGTTCTTGTGGAATTGGCAAAGGGATATTTGGAAGCCCATAGAGGGCTATGGTGAAAAAGGAAATATCTTCCGTTCAAAACTGGAAAGAAGCTTTCTGAGAAACTGCTCTTTTTTCTGTTAATTCATCTCACGCAGTTGCATCTTTCCCTTCAAGAAGCCTTTCGATAAGGCTGTTCTTGTGGAATTGGCAAAGGGATATTTGGAAGCCCATAGAGGGCTATGGTGAAAAAGGAAATATCTTCCGTTCAAAATTGGAAAGAAGCTTTCTGAGAAACTGCTCTGTGTTCTGTTACTTCATCTCACAGTGTTACATCTTTCCCTTCAAGAACCCTTTCGCTAAGGCTGTTCTTGTGAAACTGGCATAGGGATATTTGGAAGCCCATAGAGGGCTATGGTGCAAAAGGAAATATCTTCCGTTCAAAACTGTAAAGAAGCTTTCTGAGAAACTGCTCTGTGTTCTGTTAATTCATCTCACACAGTTACATCTTTCCCTTCAAGAAGCCTTTTGCTAAGGCTGTTCTTGTGGAATTGGCATAGGGATATTTGGAAGCCCATAGGGGCTATTGTGAAAAAGGAAATATCTTCCGTTCAAAACTGGAAAGAAGCTTTCTGAGAAACTGCTCTGTGTTCTGTTAATTCATCTCACACAGTTACTTCTTTCCCTTCAAGAAGCCTTTCGCTAAGGCTGTTCTTGTGGAATTTGCAAAGGGATATTTGGAAGCCCATAAAGGTCTATGGTGAAAAAGGAAATATCTTCCGTTCAAAGCTGGAAAGAAGCTTTCTGAGAAACTGCTCTGTGTTCTGTTAGTTCATCTCACAGAGTTACATCTTTCCCTTCAAGAAGCCTTTCGCTAAGGCTGTTCTTGTGGAATTGGCAAAGGGATATTTGGAAGCCCATAGAGGGCTATGGTGAAAAAGGAAATATCTTCCGTTCAAAATTGGAAAGAAGATTTCTGAGAAACTGCTCTGTGTTCTCTGAATTCATCTCACAGAGCTACATCTTTCCCTTCAAGAAGCCTTTCGCTAAGGCTGTTCTTGTGGAATTGGCGAAGGGATATTTGGAAGCCCATAGAGGGCTATGGTGAAAAAGGAAATATCTTCCGTTCAAAACTGGAAAGAAGCTTTCTGAGAAAGTGCTCTGTGTTCTCTGAATTCATCTCACAGTGTTACATCTTTCCCTTCAAGAACCCTTTCGCTAAGGCTGTTCTTGTGGAATTGGCAAGGGGATATTTGGAAGCCCTTAGAGGGCTATGGTGAAAAAGGTAATATCTTCCGTTCAATACTGGAAAGAAGCTTTCTGAGAAACTGCTCTGTGTTCTGTTAGTTAATCTGACAGAGTTGCATCCTTCCCTTCAAGAAGCCTTTCGCTAAGGCTGTTCTTGTGGAATTGGCAAAGGGATATTTGGAAGCCCATAGAGGGCTATGGTGAAAAAGGAAATATCTTCCGTTGAAAACAGGAAAGAAGCTTTCTGAGAAACTGCTCTGTGTTCTGTTAATTAATCTCACAGAGTTACATCTTTCCCTTCAAGAAGCCTTTCGCTAAGGCTGTTACTGTGAAACTGGCAAAGGGATATTTGGAAGCCCATAGAGGGCTATGGTGCAAAAGGAAATATCTTCCGTTCAAAACTGGAAAGAAGCTTTCCGAGAAACTGCTCTGCGTTCTGTTAATTCATCTGACAGAGTTACATCTTTCCCTTCAAGAAGCCTTTCACTAAGGCTGTTCTTGTGGAATTGGCAAAGGGATATTTGGAAGCCCAAAGGGGCTATGGTGAAAAAGGAAATATCTTCCGTTCAAAACTGGAAAGAAGCTTTCTGAGCAACTGCTCTGTGTTCTGCTAATTCATCTCACACAGGTACTTCTTTCCCTTCAAGAAGTCTTTCGCTAAGGCTGTTCTTGTGGAATTGGCAAAGGGATATTTGGAGGCCCTTAGAGGGCTATGGTGAAAAAGGAAATATCTTCCGTTTAAAACTGGAAAGAAGCTTTCTGAGAAACTGCTCTGTGTTCTGTTAGTTCATCTCACAGAGTTACATCTTTCCCTTCAAGAAGCCTTTCCTTAAGGTTGTTCTTGTGAAACTGGCAAAGGGATACTTGGAAGCCCATAGAGGGCTATGGTGCAAAAGGAAATATCTTCCGTTCAAAACTGGAAAGAAGCTTTCTGAAAAACTGCTCTGTGTTATGTCAATTCATCTCACACAGTTACATCTTTCCCTTCAAGAAGCCTTTCGCTAAGGCTGTTCTTGTGGAATTAGCAAAGGGATATTTGGAAACCCATAGGGGCTATGGTGAAAAAGGAAATATCTTCCGTTCAAAACTGGAAAGAAGCTTTCTGAGAAACTGCTCTGTGTTCTGCTAATTCATCTCACACAGTTACTTCTTTCCCTTCAAGAAGCCTTTCGCTAAGGCTGTTCTTGTGGAATTGCCAAAGGGATATTTGGAAGCCCATAGGGGGTTATGGTGAAAAATTAAATATCTTCCGTTCGAAACTGGAAAGAAGCTTTCTGAGAAACTGCTCTGTGTTCTGTTAATTCATCTCACAGAGTTACATCTTTCCCTTCAAGAAGCCTTTCGCTAAGGCTGTTCTTGTGGAATTGGCAAAGGGATATTTGAAAGCCCATAGAGGGCTATGGTGAAAAAGGAAATATCTTCCGTTCAAAACTGGAAAGAAGCTTTCTGAGAAACTGCTCTGTGTTCTGTTAATTCATTTCACAGAGTTGCATCTTTCCCTTCAAGAAGCCTTTCGGTAAGGCTGTTCTTGTGGAATTGGCAAAGGGATATTTGGAAGCCCATAGAGGGCTATGGTGAAAAAGGAAATATTTTCCGTTGAAAACTAGAAAGAAGCTTTCTGAGAAACTGTTCTGTGTTCTCTGAATTCATCTCACAGAGTTACATCCTTCCCTTCAAGAAGCCTTTCGCTGAGGCTGTTTTTGTGGAATTTGCAAAGGGATATTTGGAAGCCCATAGAGGGCTATGGTGAAAAAGGAAATATCTTCCGTTCAAAACTGGAAAGAAGCTTTCTGAGAAACTGTTCTGTGTTCTGTTAGTTCATCTCACAGAGTTACATCTTTCCCTTCAAGAAGCCTTCCGCCATGGGTGTTCTTGTGGAATTGGCAAAGGGATATTTGGAAGCCCATAGAGGGCTATGGTGAAAAAGGAAATATCTTCCGTTCAAACCTGGAAAGAAACTTTCTGAGAAACTGCTCTGTGTTCAGTTAGTTCATCTCACAGAGTTACATCTTCCCTTCAAGAAGCCTTTCGCTAAGGCTGTTCTTGTGGAACTGGCAAAGGGATATTTGGAAGTCCTTAGAGGGCTATGGTGAAAAAGGAAATATCTTCCGTTCAAAACTGGAAAGAAGCTTTGTGAGAAACTGCTCCGTGTTCTCTGAATTCATCTCACAGAGTTACAATTTTCCCTTCAAGAAGCCTTTCGCTAAGGCTGTTCTTGTGGAATTGGCAAAGGAATATTTGGAACCCCATAAAGGGCTATGGTGAAAAAGGAAATATCTTCCGTTCAAAACTTGAAAGAAGCTTTCTGAGAAACTGCTCTGTGTTCTGTAAATTCATCTCACAGAGTTACATCTTTCTCTTCAAGAAGAGTTTCGGTAAGGCTGTTCTTGTGGAATTGTCAAAGGGATATTTGGAAGCCCATAGAGGGCTATGGTGAAAAAGGAAATATCTTCCGTTCAAAACTGGAAAGAAGCTTTCTGAGAAACTGCTCTGTGTTCTGTTAATTCATCTCACAGAGTTACATCTTTCCCTTCAATAAGCCTTTCTCCAAGGCTGTTCTTGTGGAATTGCCAAAGGGATATTTGGAAGCCCATAGAGGGCTATGGTGAAAAAGGAAATATCTTCCGTTCAAAACTGGAAAGAAGCTTTCTGAGAAACTGCTCTGTGTTCTGTTAATTCATCTCACAGAGTTACATCTTTCCCTTCAAGAAGCCTTTCGCTAAGGCTGTTCATGTGGAATTGGCAAAGGGATATTTTGAAGCCTATAGAGGGCTATGGTGAAAAAGGAAATATCTTCCGTTCAAAACAGGAAAGAAGGTTTCTGAGAAACTGCTCTGTGTTCTGTTAATTCATCTCACAGAGTTACATCTTTCCCTTCAAGAAGCCTTTCGCTAAGGCTGTTCTTGTGGAATTGGCAAAGGCATATTTGGAAGCCCCTAGAGGTCTGTGGTGAAAAAGGAAGTATCTTCCGTTCAAAACTGGAAAGAAGCTTTCTGAGAAACTGCTCTGTGTTCTGTTAATTCATCTCACAGAGTTACATCTTTCCCTTCAAGAAGCCTTTCGCTAAGGCTGTTCTTGTGGAATTGGCAAAGGGATATTTGGAAGCCCATAGATGGCTATGGTGAAAAAGGAAATATCTTCCGTTCAAAACTGGAAAGAAGCTTTCTGAGAAACTCTTCTGTGTTCTGTTAGTTCATTTCACAGATTTACATCTTTCCCTTCAAGAAGCCTTTCGCTAAGGCTGTTCTTGTGGAATTGGCAAAGGGATATTTGGAAGGCCCTAGAGGGCTATGGTGAAAAAGGAAATATCTTCCATTCAAAACTGGAAAGAAGCTTTCAGAGAAACTGCTCTGTGTTCTGTTAATTCATCTCAGAGAGTTACATCTTTCCCTTCAAGAAGCCTTCGCTAAGGCTGTTCTTGTGGAATTGGCAAAGGGATATTTGGAAGCCCATAGAGGGCTATGGTGAAAAAGGAAATATCTTCCGTTCAAAACTGGAAAGAAGCTTTCTGAGAAACTGCTCTGTGTTCTGTTAATTCATCTCACATAGTTACATCTTTCCCTTCAAGAAGCCTTTCGCTAAGGCTGTTCTTGTGGAATTGGAAAAGGGATATTTGGAAGCCCATAGAGGGCTATGGTGAAAAAGGAAATATCTTCCGTTCAAAACTGGAAAGAAGCTTTCTGAGAAACTGCTCTGTGTTCTGTTAATTCATTTCACAGAGTTACATCTTTCTCTTCAAGAAGCCTTTCGGTAAGGGTGTTCTTGCGAATTGGCAAAGGGATATTTGGAATTCCATAGACGGCTGTGGTGAAAAAGGAAATATCTTCCGTTCAAAACTGGAAAGAAGCTTTCTGAGAAACTGCTCTGTGTTCTGTTAATTCATCTCACAGAGTTACATCTTTCCATTCAAGAAGCCTTTCGCTAAGGCTGTTCTTGTGGAAATGGCAAAGGGATATATGGAAGCCCTTAGAGGGCTATGGTGAAAAATGAAATATCTTCCGTTCAAAACTGCAAAGAAGCTTTCTGAGAAACTGTTCTGTGTTCTGTTAATTCATCTCACAGAGTTACATCCTTCCCTTCAAGAAGCCTTTCGCTAAGGCTGTTCTTGTGGAATTGGAAAAGAGATATTTGGAAGCCCATAGAGGGATATGGTGAAAAAGGAAATATCTTCCGTTCAAAACTGGAAAGAAGCTTTCTGAGAAACTGCTCTGGGTTCTGTTAATTCATCTCACAGAGTTACATCTTTCCCTTCAAGAAGCCTTTCGCTAAGGCTGTTGTGGTGGAACTGGCAAAGGGATATTTGGAAGCCCATAGACGGCTAAGGTGAAAAAGGAAATATCTTACGTTCAAAACTGGAAAGAAGCTTTCTGAGAAACTGCTCTGTGTTCTCTGAATTCATCTCCCAGTGTTACATCTTTCCCTTCAAGAAGCCTTTCGCTAAGGCTGTTCTTGTGGAACTGGCAAAGAGATATTTGGAAGCCCATAGAGTTCTATGGTGAAAAAGGAAATATCTTCCGTTCAAAACCGGAAACAAGCTTTCTGAGAAACTGCACTGTGTTCTCTGAATTCATCTCACTGCGTTACATCTTTCCCTTCAAGAAGCCTTTCGCCATGGCTGTTCTTGTGGAATTGGCAAAGGGATATTTGGAAGCCCATAGAGGGCTATGGTGAAAAAGGAAATATCTTCCGTTCAAAACTGGAAAGAAGCTTTCTGAGAAACTGCTCTGTGTTCTGTTAGTTCGTCTCACAGAGTTACATCTTTCCCTTCAAGAAGCCTTTCGCCAAGGCTGTTCTTGTGGAATTGGCAAGGGATATTTGGAAGCCCATAGAGGGCTATGGTGAAAAAGGAAATATCTTCCGTTCAAAACTGGAAAGAAGCTTTCTGAGAAACTGCTCAATGTTCTGTTAGTTCATCTCACAGAGTTACATCTTTCCCTTCAAGAAGCCTTTCGCTAAGGCTGTTGTTGTGGAACTGGCAAAGGGATATTTGGAAGCCCATAGACGGCTAAGGTGAAAAAGGAAATATCTTACGTTCAAAACTGGAAAGAAGCTTTCTGAGAAACTGCTCTGTGTTCTCTGAATACATCTCACAGTGTTACATCTTTCCCTTCAAGAAGCCTTTCGCTAAGGCTGTTCTTGTGGTACTGGCAAAGGGATATTTGGAAGCCCATAGAGGGCTATGGTGAAAAAGGAAATATCTTCCGTTCAAAACCGGAAACAAGCTTTCTGAGAAACTGCTCTGTGTTCTCTGAATTCATCTCACAGCGTTACATCTTTCCCTTCAAGAAGCCTTTCGCTAAGGCTGTTCTTGTGGAAATGGCAAAGGGATATTTGGAAGCCCATAGAGGGCTATGGTGAAAAAGGAAATATCTTCCGTTCAAAACTGGAAAGAAGCTTTCTGAGAAACTGCTCTGTGTTCTGTTAGTTCATCTCACAGAGTTACATCTTGCCCTTCAGAAGCCTTTCGCTAAGGCTGTTCTTGTGGAACTGGCAAAGGGATATTTTGAAGCCCATAGAGGGCTATGGTGAAAAAGGAAATATCTTCCGTTCAAAACTGGAAAGAAGCTTTCTGAGAAACTGCTCTGTGTTCTGTTAGTTCATCTCACTGAGTTA
The DNA here is from genome assembly GCF_047675955.1 of Chlorocebus sabaeus. NCBI lineage: Eukaryota > Metazoa > Chordata > Mammalia > Primates > Cercopithecidae > Chlorocebus > Chlorocebus sabaeus. The sequence goes on along the minus strand of NC_132909.1, from coordinate 34,929,667 downwards.
CATCTTTCCCGTCAAGAAACCTTTCGCTAAGGCTGTTCTTGTGGAACTGGGAAAGGGATATTTGGAAGCCCATAGAGGGCTATGGTGAAAAAGGAAATGTCTTCCGTTAAAAACTGGAAAGAAGCTTTCTGAGAAACTGCTCTGTGTTCTCTGAACTAATCTCAAAGTGTTACATCTTTCCCTTCAAGAAGCCTTTCGCTAAGGCTGTTCTTGTGGAACTGGCAAAGGGATATTTGGAAGAACATAGAGGGCTATGGTGAAAAAGGAAATATCTTCCGTTCAAAACTGGAAAGAAGCTTTCTGAGAAACTGCTCTGTGTTCTCTGAATTCATCTCACAGCGTTACATCTTTCCCTTCAAGAAGCCTTTCGCCAAGGCTGTTCTTGTTGAATTGGCAAAGGGATATTTGGAATCCCCTAGAGGGCTGTGGTGAAAAAGGAAGTATCTTCCGTTCAAAACTGGAAAGAAGCTTTCTGAGAAACTGCTCTGTGTGCTGTTAATTCATCTCACAGAGTTACATCTTTCCCATCAAGAAGCCTTTCGCTAAGGCTGTTCTTGTGGAATTGGCAAAGGGATATTTGGAAGCCCATAGACGGCTATGGTGAAAAAGGAAATATCTTCCGTTCAAAACTGGAAAGATGCTTTCTGAGAAACTGCTCTGTGTTCTGTTAGTTCATCTCAAAGAGTTACATCTTTCCCTTGAAGAAGCCTTTCGCTAAGGCTGTTTATGTGGAATTGGCAAAGGCATATTTGGAAGCCCTTAGATGTCTATGGTGAAAAAGGAAATATCTTCCGTTCAAAACTGGAAAGAAGCTTTCTGAGAAACTCCTCTGTGTTCTCTGAATTCATCTCACAGTGTTACATCTTTCCCTTCAAGAAGCCTTTCGCTAAGGCTGTTCTTGTGGAACTGGCAAAGGGATATTTGGAAGCCCATAGAGGGCTATGGTGAAAAAGGAAATATCTTCCGTTCAAAACTGGATAGAAGCTTTCTGAGAAACTGCTCTGTGTTCTGTTAGTTCATCTCACAGAGTTACATCTTTCCCTTCAAGAAGCATTTCGCTAAGGCTGTTCTTGTGGAACTGGCAAAGGGATATTTGGTAGCCCATAGAGGGCTATGGTGAAAAAGGAAATATCTTCCGTTCAAAACCAGAAAGAAGCTTTCTGAGAAACTGCTCTGTGTTCTCTGATTTCATCTCACAGCGTTACATCTTTCCCTTCAAGAAGCCTTTCGCCAAGGCTGTTCTTGTGGAATTGGCAAAGGGATATTTGGAAGCCCATAGAGGGCTATGGTGAAAAAGGAAATATCTTCCGTTCAAAACTGGAAAGAAGCTTTCTGAGAAACTGCTCTGTGTTCTGTTGATTCATCGCACACAGTTACATCTTTCCCTTCAAGAAGCCTTTCGCTAAGGCCTTTCTTGTGGAATTGGCAAAGGGATATTTGGAAGCCCATAGAGGGCTATGGTGAAAAAGGAAATATCTTCCGTTCAAAACTGGAAAGAAGCTTTCTGAGAATCTGCTCTGTGTTCTCTGAATTCATCTCACAGAGTTACATCCTTCCCTTCAAGAAGCCTTTCGCTAAGGCTGTTTTTGTGGAATTTGAAAGGGATATTTGGAAGCCCATAGAGGGCTATGGTGAAAAAGGAAACATCTTCCGTTCAAAACTGGAAACAAGCTTTCTGAGAAACTGCTCTGTGTTCTGTTAATTCATCTCACACAGTTACATCTTTCCCTTCAAGAAGCCTTTCGCTAAGGCTGTTCTTTTGGAATTGGCAAAGGGATATTTGGAAGCCCATAGAGGGCTATGTTGAAAAAGGAAATATCTTCCGTTCAAAACTGGAAAGAAGCTTTCTGAGAAACTGCTCTGTGTTCTGTTAGTTCATCTCACAGAGTTACATCTTTCCCTTCAAGAAGCCTTTCGCTAAGGCTGTTCTTGTGGAATTGGCAAAGGGATATTTGGAAGCCCATAGAGGGCTATGGTGAAAAAGGAAATATCTTTCGTTCAAAACTGGAAAGAAGCTTTCTGAGAAACTGCTCTGTGTTCTATTAGTTCATCTCACGGAGTTACATCTTTCCCTTCAAGAAGCCTTTCGCTAAGGCTGTTCTTGTGAAACTGGCATAGGGATATTTGGAAGCCCATAGAGGGCTATGGTGAAAAAGGAAATATCTTCCGTTCAAAACTGGAAAGAAGCTTTCTGAGAAACTGCTCTGTGTTCTGCTAATTCATCTCACACAGTTACTTGTTTCCCTTAAGAAGCCTTTCGCTAAGGCTGTTCTTGTGGAATTGGCAAAGGGATATTTGGAAGCCCTTAGGAGGTTATGGTGAAAAAGGAAATATCTTCCGTTCAAAACTGGATAGAAGCTTTCTGAGAAACTGCTCTGTGTTCTGTTAATTCATCTCACAGAGTTACATCTTTCCCTTCAAGAAGCCTTTCGCTAAGGCTGTTCTTGTGGAACTGGCAAAGGGATATTTGGAAGCAGATAGGGGGTTATGATGAAAAAGGAAATATCTTCCGTTCAAAACTGGAAAGAAGCTTTCTGAGAAACTGCTCTGTGTTCTGTTAGTTCATCTCACAGAGTTACATCTTTCCCTTCAAGAAGCCTTTCGCTAAGGCTGTTCTTGTGGAATTGGCAAAGGGATATTTGGAAGCCCATAGAGGGCTATGGTGAAAAAGGAAATATCTTCCGTTCAAAATTGGAAAGAAGATTTCTGAGAAACTACTCGGTGTTCTCTGAATTCATCTCACAGAGCTACATCTTTCCCTTCAAGAAGCCTTTCGCTAAGGCTGTTCTTGTGGAATTGGCAAAGGGATATTTGGAAGCCCATAGAGGGCTATGGTGAAAAAGGAAATATCTTCCGTTCAAAACTGGAAAGAATCTTTCTGAGAAACTGCTCTGTGTTCTCTGAATTCATCTCACAGAGTTACATCTTTCCCTTCAAGAACCCTTTCGCTAAGGCTGTTCTTGTGGAATTGGCAAGGGGATATTTGGAAGCCCTTAGAGGGCTATTGTGAAAAAGGTAATATCTTCCGTTCAATACTGGAAAGAAGCTTTCTGAGAAACTGCTCTGTGTTCTTTTAGTGAATCTGACAGAGTTGCATCTTTCCCTTCAATAAGCCTTTCGCCAAGGCTGTTGTTGTGGAATTGGCAAAGGGATATTTGGAAACCCATAGAGGGCTATGGTAAAAAAGGAAATATCTTCCGTTCAAAACTGGAAAGAAGCTTTCTGAGAAACTGCTCTGTGTTCTCTGAATTCATCTCACAGAGTTACATCTTTCCCTTAAAGAAGCCTTTCGCTAAGGCTGTTCTTGTGGAATTGGCAAAGTGATATTTGGAAGCCCATAGAGGGCTATGGTGAAAAAGGAAATATCTTCCGTTCAAAACTGGAAAGAAGCTTTCTGAGAAACTGCTCTGTGTTCTGTTAGTTCATCTCACAGAGTTACATCTTTCCCTTTAAGAAGCCTATCGCTAAGGCTGTTCGTGTGGAATTGACAAAGGGATATTTAGAAGCCCATAGAAGGCTATGGTGAAAAAGGAAATATTTTCCCTTCAAAACGGGAAAGAAGCTTTCTGAGAAACTGCTCTGGGTTCTGTTAATTCATCTCACAGATTTACATCTTTCCCTTCAAGAAGCCTTTCGGTAAGGCTGTTCTTGTGTAATTGGCAAAGGGATATTTGGAAGCAACATAGAGGGCCAGGTGAAAAAGGAAATATCTTCCCTTCAAAACTGGAAAGAAGCTTTCTGAGAAACTGTTCTGTGTTCTGTTAATACATCTCACAGAGTTACATCTTCCCCTTCAAGAAGCCATTCGCTAAGGCTGTTCTTGTGGAGTTGGCAAAGGGATATTTGGAAGCCCATAGAAGGCTATGGTGAAAAAGGAAATATCTTCCGTTCAAAACTGGAAAGAAGCTTTCTGAGAAACTGCTCTGTGTTCTGTTAATTCATCTCACAGAGTTACATCTTTCCCTTCAAGAGGCCTTTCGCTAAGGCTGTTCTTGTGGAATTGGCAAAGGGATATTTGGAAGCCCATAGAGGGCTATGGTGAAAAAGGAAATATCTTCCGTTCAAAACTGGAAAGAAGCTTTCAGAGAAACTGCTCTGTGTTCTGTTAGTTCATCTCACAGAGTTACATCTTTCCCTTCAAGAAGCCTTTCGCTAAGGCTGTTCTTGTGGAATTGGCAAAGGGATATTTTGAAGCCCATAGAGGGCTATGGTGAAAAAGGAAATATCTTCCGTTCAAAACTGGATAGAAGCTCTCTGAGAAACTGCTCTGTGTTCTGTTAGTTCATCTCACAGAGTTACATCTTTCCCTTCAAGAAGCGTTTCGCTAAGGCTGTTCTTGTGGAATTGGCAAAGGGATATTTGGAATTCCATAGAGGGCTGTGGTGAAAAAGGAAATATCTTCCGTTCAAAACTGGAAAGAAGCTTTCTGAGAAACTGCTCTGTGTTCTGTTAATTCATCTCACAGAGTTACATCTTTCCCTTCAAGAAGCCTTTCGCTAAGGCTGTTCTTGTGGAATTCGCAAAGGGATATTTGGAAGCCCATAGAGGGCTATGGTGAAAAAGGAAATATCTTCCGTTCAAAACTGCAAAGGAACTTTCTGAGAAACTGTTGTGTGTTCTGTTAATTCATCTCACAGAGTTACATCCTTCCCTTCAAGAAGCCTTTCGCTAAGGCTGTTCTTGTGGAATTGGAAAAGGGATATTTGGAAGCCCATAGAGGGCTATGGTGAAAAAGGAAATATCTTCCGTTCAAAACTGGAAAGAAGCTTTCTGAGAAACTGCTCTGTGTTCTCTGAATTCATCTCACAGAGTTACATCTTTCCCTTCAAGAAGCCTTTCTCTAAGGCTGTTCTTGTGGAATTGGCAAAGGGATATTTGGAAGCCCATAGAGGGCTATGGTGAAAAAGGAAATATCTTCCGTTCAAAACTGGAAAGAAGCTTTCTGAGAAACTGCTCTGTGTTCTGTTAGGTCATCTCACAGAGTTACATCTTTCCCTTCAAGAACCCTTTCGCTAAGGCTGTTCTTGTGGAATTGGCAAAGGGATATTTTGAAGCCCTTAGATAGCTATGGTGAAAAAGGAAATATCTTCCGTTCAAAACTGGAAAGAAGCTTTCTGAGAAACTCCTCTGTGTTCTCTGAATTCAACTCACAGTGTTACATCTTTCCCTTCAAGAAGCCTTTCGCTAAGTCTGTTCTTGTGGAACTGGCAATGGGATATTTGGAAGCCCATAGAGGGCTATGGTGAAAGAGGAAATATCTTCCGTTCAAAACTGGAAAGAAGCTTTCTGAGAAACTGCTTTGTGTTCTCTGAATCCATCTCAAAGAGTTACATCTTCCCCTTCAAGAAGCCTTTCGCTAAGTCTGTTCTTGTGGAACTGGCAAAGGGATATTTGGAAGCCCTTAGAGGGCTATGGAGAAAAAGGAAATATCTTCCGTTCAAAACTGGAAAGAAGCTTTCTGAGAAACTGCTCTGTGTTCTGTTAGTTCATCTCACAGAGTTACATCTTTCCCTTCAAGAAGCCTTTCGCTAAGGCTGTTCTTGTGGAATTGGCAAAGGGATATTTGGAAGCCCATAGAGGGCTATGGTGAAAAAGGAAATATCTTCCGTTCAAAACTGGAAAGAAGCTTTCTGAGAAACTGTTATGTGTTCTGTTAATTCATCTCACAGAGTTACATCTTTCCCTTCAAGAAGCCTTTCGCTAAGGCTGTTCTTTTGGAAGTGGCAAACGGATAGTTGGAAGCCCATAGAGGGCTATGGTGAAAAAGGAAATATCTTCCGTTCAATACAGGAAAGAAGCTTTCTGAGAAACTGCTCTGTGTTCTGTTAGTTCATCTCACAGAGTTACATCTTTCCCTTCAAGAAGCCTTTCGCTAAGGCTGTTCTTGTGGAACTGGCAAAGGGATATTTGGAAGCCCTTAGAGGGCTATGGTGAAAAAGGAAATATCTTCCGTTCAAAACTGGAACGAAGCTTTCTGAGAAACTGCTCTGTGTTCTCTGAATTCATCTCACAGCGTTACATTTTTCCTTTCAAGAAGCCATTCGCCAAGGCTGTTCTTGTGGAATTGTCAAAGGGATATTTGCAAGCCCATAGAAGGCTATGGTGAAAAAGGGAATATCTTCCGTTCAAAACTGTAAAGAAACTTTCTGAGAACCTGCTCTGTGTTCTGTTAATTCATCTCACAGAGTTACATCTTTCCCTTCAAGAAGCCTTTCGCTAAGGCTGTTTTTGTGGAATTGGCAAAGGGATATTTGGAAGCCCATAGAGGGCTATGGTGAAAAATGAAATATCTTCCGTTCAAAACTAGAAAGAAGCTTTCTGAGAAACTGCTCTTTGTTCTGTTAATTCATCTCACAGAGTTACATCTTTCCCTTCAAGAAGCCTTTCGCTAAGGCTGTTCTTTTGGAATTGGCAAAGGGATATTTGGAAGAACATAGAGGGCTATGGTGAAAAAGGAAATATCTTCCATTCAAAACTGGAAAGACGCTTTCTGAGAAACTGCTCTGTGTTCTGTTAATTCATCTCACAGAGTTACATCTTTTACTTCAAGAAGGGTTTCGCTAAGGCTGTTCTTGTGGAATTGGTAAAGGGATATTTGGAAGCCCATAGAGGGCTATGGTGAAAATGGAAATATCTTCCGTTCAAAACTGTAAAGAAGCTTTCTGAGAAACTGTTCTGTGTTCTGTTAATTCATCTCACAGAGTTACATCTTTCCCTTCAAGAAGCCTTTCGCTAAGGCTGTTCTTGTGGAATTGGCAAAGGGATATTTGGAAGCCCTTAGAGGGCTATGGTGAAAAAGGAAATATCTTCCGTTCAAAACTGGAAAGAAGCTTTCTGAGAAACTGCTCTGTGTTCTGTTAATTCATCTCACAGAGTTACATCTTTCCCTTCAAGAAGCCTTTCGCTAAGCTGTTCTTGTGGAATTGGCAAAGGGATATTTGGAAGCCCATAGAGGGCTATGGTGAAAAAGGAAATATCTTCCGTTCAAAACTGGAAAGAAGCTTTCTGAGAAACTCCTCTGTGTTCTCTGAATTCATCTCACACAGTTACATCTTTTCCTTCAAGAAGCCTTTCGCTAAGGCCTTTCTTGTGGAATTGGCAAAGGGATATTTGGAAGCCCATAGAGGGCTATGGTGAAAAAGGAAATATCTTCCGTTCAAAACTGGAAAGAAACTTTCTGAGAAACAGCTCTGTGTTATCTGAATTCATCTCACAGAGTTACATCCTTCCCTTCAAGAAGCCTTTCGCTAAGGCTGTTTATGTGGAATTGGCAAAGGGATATTTGGAAGCCCATAGAGGGCTATGGTGAAAAAGGAAATATCTTCCGTTCAAACCTGGAAAGAAGCTTTCTGAGAAACTGCTCTGTGTTCTGTTAATTCATCTCACACAGTTACATCTTTCCCTTCAAGAAACCTTTCGCTAAGGCTGTTCTTGTGGAATTTGCAAAGGCATATTTGGAAGCCCATAGAGGGCTATGGTGAAAAAGGAATTATCTTCCATTCAAAACTGGAAAGAAGCTTTCTGAGAAACTGCTCTGTGTTCTGTTAATTCATCTCACAGAGTTACATCTTTCCTTTCAAGAAGCCTTTCGCAATGGCTGTTCTTGTGGAATTGGCAAAGGGATATTGGAAAGCCCATAGAGGGCTATAGTGAAAAGGAAATATCTTCCGTTCAAAACTGGAAAGAAGCTTTCTGAGAAACTAATCTGTGTTCTGTTAATTCATTTCACAGAGTTACATCTTCCCCTTCAAGAAGCCGTTCGGTAAGGCTGTTCTTGTGGAAGTGGCAAAGGGATATTTGGAAGACCATAGAGGGCTATGGTGAAAAAGGAAATATCTTCCGTTGAAAACTGGAAAGAAGCTTTCTGAGAAACTGCTCTGTGTTCTCTGAATTCATCTCACAGAGTTACATCCTTCCCTTCAAGAAGCCTTTCGCTAAGGCTGTTTTTGTGGAATTTGCAAAGGGATATTTGGAAGCCAATAGAGGGCTATGGTGAAAAAGGAAATATCTTCCGTTCAAAACTGGAAAGAAACTTTCTGAGAAAGTGCTCTGTGTTCTGTTAGTTCATCTCACAGAGTTACATCTTTCCCTTCAAGAAGCCTTTCGCTAAGGCTGTTCTTGTGGAATTGGCAAAGGGATATTTGGAAGCCCATAGAGGGCTATGGTGAAAAAGGAAATATCTTCCGTGGAAAACTGGAAAGAAGCTTTCTGAGAAACTGCTCTGTGTTCTGTTAGTTCATCTCACATAGTTACATCTTTCCCTTCAAGAAGCCTTTCCTTAAGGCTGTTCTTGTGAAACTGGAAAAGGGATATTTGGAAGCCCGTAGAGGGCTATGGTGCAAAAGGAAATATCTTCCGTTCAAAACTGGAAAGAAGCTTTCTGAGAAACTGCTCTGTGTTCTGTTAATTCATCTCACACAGTTACATCTTTCCTTCAAGAAGCCTTTTTCTAAGGCTGTTCTTGTGGAATTGGCAAAGGGATATTTGGAAGCCCATAGTGGCTATGGTGTAAAAAGGAAATATCTTCCGTTCAACACTGGAAAGAAGCTTTCTGAGAAACTGCTCTGTGTTCTGTTAATTCATCTCACAGAGTTACTTCTTTCCCTTCAAGAAGCCTTTCGCTAAGCCTATTCTTGTGGAATTGGCATAGGGATAATTGGAAGCCCATAAAGGGCTATGGTGAAAAAGGAAATATCTTCCGTTCAAAACTGGAAAGAAGCTTTCTGAGAAACTGCTCTGTGTTCTGTTAGTTCATCTCACAGAGTTACATCTTTCCCTTCAAGAAGCCTTTCGCTAATGCTGTTCTTGTGGAATTGGCAAGGGGATATTTGGAAGCCCTTAGAGGGCTATGGTGAAAAAGGTAATATCTTCCGTTCAATACTGGAAATAAGCTTTCTGAGAAACTGCTCTGTGTTCTATTAGTTAATCTCACAGAGTTACATCTTTCCCTTCAAGAAGACTTTCGCTAGGGCTGTTCTTGTGGAATTGGCAAAGGGATATTTGGAAGCCCATAGAGGGCTATGGTGAAAAAGGAAATATCTTCCGTTGAAAACTGGAAAGAAGCTTTCTGAGAAACTGCTCTGTGTTCTGTTAATTCATCTCTCAGAGTTACATCTTTCCCTTCAAGAAGCCTTTCGCTAAGGCTGTTCTTGTGAAACTGGCATAGGGATATTTGGAAGCCCATAGTGGGCTATGGTGCAAAAAGAAATATCTTCCGTTCAAAACTGGAAAGAAGCTTTCTGAGAAACTGCTCTGTGTTCTGTTAATTGATCTCACAGAGTTACAGCTTTCCCTTCAAGAAGCCTTTAGCTAAGGCTGTTCTTGTGGAATTGGCAAAGGGATATTTGGAAGCCCATAGGGGCTATGGTGAAAAAGGAAATATCTTCCGTTCAAAACTGGAAAGAAGCTTTCTGAGAAAGTGCTCTGTGTTCTGTTAATTCATCCCACACAGTTACATCTTTCCCTTCAAGAAGCCTTTCGCTAAGGCCTTTCTTGTGGAATTGGCAAAGGGATATTTGGAAGCCCATAGAGGGCTATGGTGAAAAAGGAAATATCTTCCGTTCAAAACTGGAAAGAAGCTTTCTGAGAAACTGCTCTGTGTTCTCTGAATTCATCTCACAGAGTTACATCCTTCCCTTCAAGAAGCCTTTCGCTAAGGCTGTTTTTGTGGAATTGGCAAAGGGATATTTGGAAGCCCATAGAGGGCTATGGTGAAAAAGGGAATATCTTCCGTTTAAAACTAGAAAGAAGCTTTCTGAGAAACTGCTCTGTGTTCTGTTAATTCATCTCACACAGTTACATCTTTCCCTTCAAGAAGCCTTTCGCTAAGGCTGTTCTTGTGGAATTGGCAAAGGGATATTTGGAAGCCCATAAAGGTCTCTGGTGAAAAAGGAAATATCTTCCGTTCAAAACTGGAAAGAAGCTTTCTGAGAATCTGCTCTGTGTTCTGTTAGTTCATCTCACAGAGTTACATCTTTCCCTTCAAGAAGCCTTTGGCTAAGGCTGTTCTTGTGGAATTGGCAAAGGGATATTTGGAAGCCCATAGAGGGCTATGGTGAAAAAGGAAATATCTTCCGTTCAAAACTGGAAGAAGCTTTCTGAGAAACTGCTCTGTGTTCTCTGAATTCATCTCACAGAGCTACATCTTTCCCTTCAAGAAGCCTTTCGCTAAGGCTGTTCTTGTGGAATTGGCAAAGGGATATTTGGAAGACCATAGAGGGCTATGGTGAAAAAGGAATTATCTTCCGTTCAAAACTGGAAAGAAGCTTTCTGAGAAACTGCTCTGTGTTCTGTTAGTTCATCTCACAGAGTTACATCTTTCCCTTCAAGAAGCCTTTCGCTAAGGCTGTTCTTGTGGAATTGGCAAAGGGATATTTGGAAGCCCATAGAGGGCTATGGTGAAAAAGGAAATATCTTCCGTTCAAAACTGGAAAGAAGCTTTCTCAGAAACTGCTCTTTGTTCTGTTAATTCATCTCACAGAGTTGCATCTTTCCCTTCAAGAAGCCTTTCGATAAGCCTGTTCTTGTGGAATTGGCAAAGGGATATTTGGAAGCCCATAGAGGGCTATGGTGAAAAAGGAAATATCTTCCGTTCAAAACTGGAAAGAAGCTTTCTGAGAAACTGCTCTGTGTTCTGTTAGTTCATCTCACGGAGTTACATCTTTCCCTTCAAGAAGCCTTTCGCTAAGGCTGTTCTTGTGAAACTGCCATAGGGATATTTGGAAGCCCATAGAGGGCCATGGTGAAAAAGGAAATATCTTCCGTTCAAAACTGGAAAGAAGCTTTCTGAGAAACTGCTCTGTGTTCTGCTAATTCATCTCACACAGTTACTTCTTTCCCTTCAAGAAGCCTTTCGCTAAGGCTGTTCTTGTGGAACTGGCAAAGGGATATTTGGAAGCAGAGAGGGGGTTATGATGAAAAAGGAAATATCTTCCGTTCAAAACTGGAAAGAAGCTTTCTGAGAAACTGCTCTGTGTTCTGTTAATTCATCTCACACAGTTACATCTTTCCCTTCAAGAAGCCTTTCGCTAAGGCCTTTCTTGTGGAATTGGCAAAGGGATATTTGGAATCCCATAGAGGGCTATGGTGAAAAAGGAAATATCTTCCGTTCAAAACTGGAAAGAAGCTTCCTGAGAATCTGCTCTGTGTTCTCTGAATTCATCTCACAGAGTTACATCCTTCCCTTCAAGAAGCCTTTCGCTAAGGCTGTTTTTGTGGAATTTGCAAAGGGATATTTGGAAGCCCATAGAGGGCTATGGTGAAAAAGGAAACATCTTCCGTTCAAAACTGGAAACAAGCTTTCTGAGAAACTGCTCTGTGTTCTGTTAATTCATCTCACACAGTTACATCTTTCCCTTCAAGAAGCCTTTCGCTAAGGCTGTTCTTTTGGAATTGGCAAAGGGATATTTGGAAGCCCATAGAGGGCTATGTTGAAAAAGGAAATATCTTCCGTTCAAAACTGGAAAGAAGCTTTCTGAGAAACTGCTCTGTGTTCTGTTAGTTCATCTCACAGAGTTACATCTTTCCCTTCAAGAAGCCTTTCGCTAAGGCTGTTCTTGTGGAATTGGCAAAGGGATATTTGGAAGCCCATAGAGGGCTATGGTGAAAAAGGAAATATCTTCCGTTCAAAACTGGAAAGAAGCTTTCTCAGAAACTGCTCTTTGTTCTGTTAATTCATCTCACAGAGTTGCATCTTTCCCTTCAAGAAGCCTTTCGATAAGCCTGTTCTTGTGGAATTGGCAAAGGGATATTTGGAAGCCCATAGAGGGCTATGGTGCAAAAGGAAATATCTTCCGTTCAAAACTGGAAAGAAGCTTTCTGAGAAACTGCTCTGTGTTCTGTTAGTTCATCTCACGGAGTTACATCTTTCCCTTCAAGAAGCCTTTCGCTAAGGCTGTTCTTGTGAAACTGCCATAGGGATATTTGGAAGCCCATAGAGGGCCATGGTGAAAAAGGAAATATCTTCCGTTCAAAACTGGAAAGAAGCTTTCTGAGAAACTGCTCTGTGTTCTGCTAATTCATCTCACACAGTTACTTCTTTCCCTTCAAGAAGCCTTTCGCTAAGGCTGTTCTTGTGGAACTGGCAAAGGGATATTTGGAAGCAGAGAGGGGGTTATGATGAAAAAGGAAATATCTTCCGTTCAAAACTGGAAAGAAGCTTTCTGAGAAACTGCTCTGTGTTCTGTTAATTCATCTCACACAGTTACATCTTTCCCTTCAAGAAGCCTTTCGCTAAGGCCTTTCTTGTGGAATTGGCAAAGGGATATTTGGAATCCCATAGAGGGCTATGGTGAAAAAGGAAATATCTTCCGTTCAAAACTGGAAAGAAGCTTCCTGAGAATCTGCTCTGTGTTCTCTGAATTCATCTCACAGAGTTACATCCTTCCCTTCAAGAAGCCTTTCGCTAAGGCTGTTTTTGTGGAATTTGCAAAGGGATATTTGGAAGCCCATAGAGGGCTATGGTGAAAAAGGAAACATCTTCCGTTCAAAACTGGAAACAAGCTTTCTGAGAAACTGCTCTGTGTTCTGTTAATTCATCTCACACAGTTACATCTTTCCCTTCAAGAAGCCTTTCGCTAAGGCTGTTCTTTTGTAATTGGCAAAGGGATATTTGGAAGCCCATAGAGGGCTATGTTGAAAAAGGAAATATCTTCCGTTCAAAACTGGAAAGAAGCTTTCTGAGAAACTGCTCTGTGTTCTGTTAGTTCATCTCACAGAGTTACATCTTTCCCTTCAAGAAACCTTTCGCTAAGGCTGTTTTTGTGGAATTGGCAAAGGGATATTTGGAAGCCCATAGAGGGCTATGGTGAAAAAGGAAATATCTTTCGTTCAAAACTGGAAAGAAGCTTTCTGAGAAACTGCTCTGTGTTCTATTAGTTCATCTCACGGAGTTACATCTTTCCCTTCAAGAAGCCTTTCGCTAAGGCTGTTCTTGTGAAACTGGCATAGGGATATTTGGAAGCCCATAGAGGGCTATGGTGAAAAAGGAAATATCTTCCGTTCAAAACTGGAAAGAAGCTTTCTGAGAAACTGCTCTGTGTTCTGCTAATTCATCTCACACAGTTACTTGTTTCCCTTAAGAAGCCTTTCGCTAAGGCTGTTCTTGTGGAATTGGCAAAGGGATATTTGGAAGCCCTTAGGAGGTTATGGTGAAAAAGGAAATATCTTCCGTTCAAAACTGGAAAGAAGCTTTCTGAGAAACTGCTCTGTGTTCTGTTAATTCATCTCACAGAGTTACATCTTTCCCTTCAAGAAGCCTTTCGCTAGGCTGTTCTTGTGGAACTGGCAAAGGGATAGTTGGAAGCAGATAGGGGGTTATGATGAAAAAGGAAATATCTTCCGTTCAAAACTGGAAAGAAGCTTTCTGAGAAACTGCTCTGTGTTCTGTTAGTTCATCTAACAGAGTTACATCTTTCCCTTCAAGAAGCCTTTCGCTAAGGCTGTTCTTGTGGAATTGGCAAAGGGATATTTGGAAGCCCATAGAGGGCTATGGTGAAAAAGGAAATATCTTCCGTTCAAAATTGGAAAGAAGATTTCTGAGAAACTACTCGGTGTTCTCTGAATTCATCTCACAGAGCTACATCTTTCCCTTCAAGAAGCCTTTCGCTAAGGCTGTTCTTGTGGAATTGGCAAAGGGATATTTGGAAGCCCATAGAGGGCTATGGTGAAAAAGGAAATATCTTCCGTTCAAAACTGGAAAGAATCTTTCTGAGAAACTGCTCTGTGTTCTCTGAATTCATCTCACAGAGTTACATCTTTCCCTTCAAGAACCCTTTCGCTAAGGCTGTTCTTGTGGAATTGGCAAGGGGATATTTGGAAGCCCTTAGAGGGCTATTGTGAAAAAGGTAATATCTTCCGTTCAATACTGGAAAGAAGCTTTCTGAGAAACTGCTCTGTGTTCTGTTAGTTAATCTGACAGAGTTGCATCTTTCCCTTCAAGAAGCCTTTCGCTAAGGCTGTTCTTGTGGAATTGGCAAAGGGATATTTGGAAGCCCATAGAGGGCTATGGTGAAAAAGGAAATATCTTCCGTTGAAAACAGGAAAGAAGCTTTCTGAGAAACTGCTCTGTGTTCTGTTAATTCATCTCACAGAGTTACATCTTTCCCTTCAAGAAGCCTTTCGCTAAGGCTGTTACTGTGAAACTGGCAAAGGGATATTTGGAAGCCCATAGAGGGCTATGGTGCAAAAGGAAATATCTTCCGTTCAAAACTGGAAAGAAGCTTTCTGAGAAACTGCTCTGCGTTCTGTTAATTCATCTCACAGAGTTACATCTTTCCCTTCAAGAAGCCTTTCACTAAGGCTGTTCTTGTGGAATTGGCAAAGGGATATTTGGAAGCCCAAAGGGGCTATGGTGAAAAAGGAAATATCTTCCGTTCAAAACTGGAAAGAAGCTTTCTGAGCAACTGCTCTGTGTTCTGCTAATTCATCTCACACAGTTACTTCTTTCCCTTCAAGAAGTCTTTCGCTAAGACTGTTCTTGTGGAATTGGCAAAGGGATATTTGGAGACCCTTAGAGGGCTATGGTGAAGAAGGAAATATCTTCCGTTTAAAACTGGAAAGAAGCTTTCTGAGAAACTGCTCTGTGTTCTGTTAGTTCATCTCACAGAGTTACATCTTTCCCTTCAAGAAGCCTTTCCTTAAGGCTGTTCTTGTGAAACTGGCAAAGGGATACTTGGAAGCCCATAGAGGGCTATGGTGCAAAAGGAAATATCTTCCGTTCAAAACTGGAAAGAAGCTTTCTGAGAAACTGCTCTGTGTTATGTCAATTCATCTCACACAGTTACATCTTTCCCTTCAAGAAGACTTTCGCTAAGGCTGTTCTTGTGGAATTAGCAAAGGGATATTTGGAAACCCATAGGGGCTATGGTGAAAAAGGAAATATCTTCCGTTCAAAACTGGAAAGAAGCTTTCTGAGAAACTGCTCTGTGTTCTGCTAATTCATCTCACACAGTTACTTCTTTCCCTTCAAGAAGCCTTTCGCTAAGGCTGTTCTTGTGGAATTGCCAAAGGGATATTTGGAAGCCCATAGGGGGTTACGGTGAAAAATTAAATATCTTCCGTTCAAAACTGGAAAGAAGCTTTCTGAGAAACTGCTCTGTGTTCTGTTAATTCATCTCACAGAGTTACATCTTTCCCTTCAAGAAGCCTTTCGCTAAGGCTGTTCTTGTGGAATTGGCAAAGGGATATTTGAAAGCCCATAGAGGGCTATGCTGAAAAAGGAAATGTCTTCCGTTCAAAACTGGAAAGAAGCTTTCTGAGAAACTGCTCTGTGTTCTGTTAATTCATTTCACAGAGTTGCATCTTTCCCTTCAAGAAGCCTTTCGGTAAGGCTGTTCTTGTGGAATTGGCAAAGGGATATTTGGAAGCCCATAGACGGCTATGGTGAAAAAGGAAATATCTTCCGTTCAAAACTGGAAAGATGCTTTCTGAGAAACTGCTCTGTGTTCTGTTAGTTCATCTCACAGAGTTACATCTTTCCCTTGAAGAAGCCTTTCGCTAAGGCTGTTCTTGTGGAATTGGCAAAGGCATATTTGGAAGCCCTTAGATGGCTATGGTGAAAAAGGAAATATCTTCCGTTCAAAACTGGAAAGAAGCTTTCTGAGAAACTCCTCTGTGTTCTCTGAATTCATCTCACAGTGTTACATCTTTCCCTTCAAGAAGCCTTTCGCTAAGGCTGTTCTTGTGGAACTGGCAAAGGGATATTTGGAAGCCCATAGAGGGCTATGGTGAAAAAGGAAATATCTTCCGTTCAAAACTGGATAGAAGCTTTCTGAGAAACTGCTCTGTGTTCTGTTAGTTCATCTCACAGAGTTACATCTTTCCCTTCAAGAAGCATTTCGCTAAGGCTGTTCTTGTGGAACTGGCAAAGGGATATTTGGTAGCCCATAGAGGGCTATGGTGAAAAAGGGAATATCTTCCGTTCAAAACCAGAAAGAAGCTTTCTGAGAAACTGCTCTGTGTTCTCTGATTTCATCTCACAGCGTTACATCTTTCCCTTCAAGAAGCCTTTCGCCAAGGCTGTTCTTGTGGAATTGGCAAAGGGATATTTGGAAGCCCATAGAGGGCTATGGTGAAAAAGGAAATATCTTCCGTTCAAAACTGGAAAGAAGCTTTCTGAGAAACTGCTCTGTGTTCTGTTAATTCATCTCACAGAGTTACATCTTTCCCTTCAAGAAGCCTTTCGCTAAAGCTGTTCTTGTGGAATTGGCAAAGGGATATTTGGAAGCCCATAGAGGGCTATGGTGAAAAAGGAAATATCTTCCGTTCAAAACTGGAAAGAAGCTTTCTGAGAAACTGCTCTGTGTTCTGCTAATTCATCTCACAGAGTTACATCTTTCCCTTCAAGAAGCCTTTCGCTAAGGGTGTTCTTGTGGAATTGGCAAAGAGATATTTGGAAGCCAATAGAGGGCTAGGGTGAAAAAGGAAATATCTTGCGTTCAAAACCGGAAAGAAGCTTTCTGAGAAGCTGCTCTGTGTTCTCTGAATTCATCTCACAGCGTTACATCTTTCCTTTCAAGAAGCCTTTCGCCAAGGCTGTTCTTGTGGAATTGACAAAGGGATATTTGGAAGCCCATAGAGGGCTATGGTGAAAAAGGAAATATCTTCCGTTCAAAACTGGAAAGAAGCTTTCTGAGAAACTGCTCTGTGTTCTGTTAGTTCATCTCACAGAGTTACATCTTTCCCTTCAATAAGCCTTTCGCCAAGGCTGTTCTTGTGGAATTGGCAAAGTGATATTTGCAAGCCCATAGACGGCTATGGTGTAAAAGGAAATATCTCCCGTTCAAAACTGGAAAGAAGCTTTCTGAGAAACTGCTCTGTGTTCTGTTAGTTCATCTCACAGAGTTACATCTTTCCCTTTAAGAAGCCTATCGCTAAGGCTGTTCGTGTGGAATTGACAAAGGGATATTTAGAAGCCCATAGAAGGCTATGGTGAAAAAGGAAATATTTTCCCTTCAAAACGGGAAAGAAGCTTTCTGAGAAACTGCTCTGGGTTCTGTTAATTCATCTCACAGATTTACATCTTTCCCTTCAAGAAGGCTTTCGGTAAGGCTGTTCTTGTGTAATTGGCAAATTGATATTTGGAAGCAACATAGAGGGCCATGGTGAAAAAGGAAATATCTTCCCTTCAAAACTGGAAAGAAGCTTTCTGAGAAACTGTTCTGTGTTCTGTTAATACATCTCACAGAGTTACATCTTCCCCTTCAAGAAGCCATTCGCTAAGGCTGTTCTTGTGGAGTTGGCAAAGGGATATTTGGAAGCCCATAGAAGGCTATGGTGAAAAAGGAAATATCTTCCGTTCAAAACTGGAAAGAAGCTTTCTGAGAAACTGCTCTGTGTTCTGTTAATTCATCTCACAGAGTTACATCTTTCCCTTCAAGAGGCCTTTCGCTAAGGCTGTTCTTGTGGAATTGGCAAAGGGATATTTGGAAGCCCATAGAGGGCTATGGTGTAAAAGGAAATATCTTCCGTTCATAACTGGAAAGAAGCTTTCAGAGAAACTGCTCTGTGTTCTGTTAGTTCATCTCACAGAGTTACATCTTTCCCTTTAAGAAGCCTTTCGCTAAGGCTGTTCTTGTGGAATTGGCAAAGGGATATTTTGAAGCCCATAGAGGGCTATGGTGAAAAAGGAAATATCTTCCGTTCAAAACTGGAAAGAAGCTTTCTGAGAAACTGTTCTGTGTTCTGTTAGTTCATCTCACAGAGTTACATCTTTCCCTTCAAGAAGCCTTCCGCCAAGGGTGTTCTTGTGGAATTGGCAAAGGGATATTTGGAAGCCCATAGAGGGCTATGGTGAAAAAGGAAATATCTTCCGTTCAAACCTGGAAAGAAACTTTCTGAGAAACTGCTCTGTGTTCAGTTAGTTCATCTCACAGAGTTACATCTTCCCTTCAAGAAGCCTTTCGCTAAGGCTGTTCTTGTGGAACTGGCAAAGGGTTATTTGGAAGAACATAGAGGGCTATGGTGAAAAAGGAAATATCTTCCGTTCAAAACTGGAAAGAAGCTTTCTGAGAAACTCCTCTGTGTTCTCTGAATTCATCTCACAGTGTTACATCTTTCCCTTCAAGAAGCCTTTCGCTAAGGCTGTTCTTGTGGAACTGGCAAAGGGATATTTGGAAGCCCATAGAGGGCTATGGTGAAAAAGGAAATATCTTCCGTTCAAAACTGGATAGAAGCTTTCTGAGAAACTGCTCTGTGTTCTGTTAGTTCATCTCACAGAGTTACATCTTTCCCTTCAAGAAGCATTTCGCTAAGGCTGTTCTTGTGGAACTGGCAAAGGGATATTTGGTAGCCCATAGAGGGCTATGGTGAAAAAGGGAATATCTTCCGTTCAAAACCAGAAAGAAGCTTTCTGAGAAACTGCTCTGTGTTCTCTGATTTCATCTCACAGCGTTACATCTTTCCCTTCAAGAAGCCTTTCGCCAAGGCTGTTCTTGTGGAATTGGCAAAGGGATATTTGGAAGCCCATAGAGGGCTATGGTGAAAAAGGAAATATCTTCCGTTCAAAACTGGAAAGAAGCTTTCTGAGAAACTGCTCTGTGTTCTGTTAATTCATCTCACAGAGTTACATCTTTCCCTTCAAGAAGCCTTTCGCTAAGGCTGTTCTTGTGGAATTGGCAAAGGGATATTTGGAAGCCCATAGAGGGCTATGGTGAAAAAGGAAATATCTTCCGTTCAAAACTGGAAAGAAGCTTTCTGAGAAACTGCCCTGTGTTCTGCTAATTCATCTCACAGAGTTACATCTTTCCCTTCAAGAAGCCTTTCGCTAAGGGTGTTCTTGTGGAATTGGCAAAGAGATATTTGGAAGCCAATAGAGGGCTATGGTGAAAAAGGAAATATCTTGCGTTCAAAACCGGAAAGAAGCTTTCTGAGAAGCTGCTCTGTGTTCTCTGAATTCATCTCACAGCGTTACATCTTTCCCTTCAAGAAGCCTTTCGCCAAGGCTGTTCTTGTGGAATTGACAAAGGGATATTTGGAAGCCCATAGAGGGCTATGGTGAAAAAGGAAATATCTTCCGTTCAAAACTGGAAAGAAGCTTTCTGAGAAACTGCTCTGTGTTCTGTTAGTTCATCTCACAGAGTTACATCTTTCCCTTCAATAAGCCTTTCGCCATGGCTGTTCTTGTGGAATTGGCAAAGTGATATTTGCAAGCCCATAGACGGCTATGGTGTAAAAGGAAATATCTCCCGTTCAAAACTGGAAAGAAGCTTTCTGAGAAACTGCTCTGTGTTCTGTTAGTTCATCTCACAGAGTTACATCTTTCCCTTTAAGAAGCCTATCGCTAAGGCTGTTCGTGTGGAATTGACAAAGGGATATTTAGAAGCCCATAGAAGGCTATGGTGAAAAAGGAAATATTTTCCCTTCAAAACGGGAAAGAAGCTTTCTGAGAAACTGCTCTGGGTTCTGTTAATTCATCTCACAGATTTACATCTTTCCCCTCAAGAAGCCTTTCGGTAAGGCTGTTCTTGTGTAATTGGCAAAGGGATATTTGGAAGCAACATAGAGGGCCATGGTGAAAAAGGAAATATCTTCCCTTCAAAACTGGAAAGAAGCTTTCTGAGAAACTGTTCTGTGTTCTGTTAATACATCTCACAGAGTTACATCTTCCCCTTCAAGAAGCCATTCGCTAAGGCTGTTCTTGTGGAGTTGGCAAAGGGATATTTGGAAGCCCATAGAAGGCTATGGTGAAAAAGGAAATATCTTCCGTTCAAAACTGGAAAGAAGCTTTCTGAGAAACTGCTCTGTGTTCTGTTAATTCATCTCACAGAGTTACATCTTTCCCTTCAAGAGGCCTTTCGCTAAGGCTGTTCTTGTGGAATTGGCAAAGGGATATTTGGAAGCCCATAGAGGGCTATGGTGTAAAAGGAAATATCTTCCGTTCAAAACTGGAAAGAAGCTTTCAGAGAAACTGCTCTGTGTTCTGTTAGTTCATCTCACAGAGTTACATCTTTCCCTTTAAGAAGCCTTTCGCTAAGGCTGCTCTTGTGGAATTGGCAAAGGGATATTTTGAAGCCCATAGAGGGCTATGGTGAAAAAGGAAATATCTTCCGTTCAAAACTGGATAGAAGCTCTCTGAGAAACTGCTCTGTGTTCTGTTAGTTCATCTCACAGAGTTACATCTTTCCCTTCAAGAAGCCTTTCGCTAAGGCTGTTCTTGTGGAACTGGCAAAGGGATATTTGGAAGCCCATAGATGGCTATGGTGAAAAAGGAAATATCTTTCGTTCAAAACTGGAAAGAAGCTTTCTGAGAAACTGTTCTGTGTTCTGTTAGTTCATCTCTCAGAGTTACATCTTTCCCTTCAAGAAACCTTTCGCTAAGGCTGTTCTTGTGGAATTGGCAAAGGGATATTTGGAAGCCCCTATAGGGCTATGGTGAAAAAGGAAATATCTTCCGTTCAAAACTGGAAAGAAGCTTTCTGAGAAACTGCTCTGTGTTCTCTGAATTCATCTCACAGAGTTACATCTTTCCCTTCAAGAAGCCTTTCGCTAAGTGTGTTCTTGTGGAATTGGAAAAGGGATATTTGGAAGCCCATTGAGGGCTATGGTGAAAAAGGAAATATCTTCCGCTCAAAACTGGAAAGAAGCTTTCTGAGAAACTGCTCTGTGTTCTGTTAATTCATCTCACAGAGTTACATCTTTCCCTTCAAGAAGATTTTCGCTAAAGCTGTTCTTGTGGTGTTGGCAAAGGGATATTTGGAACACCATAGAGGGCTATGGTGGAAACGGAAATATCTTCCGTTCAAAACTGGAAAGAAGCTTTCTGAGAAACTGCTCTGTGTTCTGTTAATTCATCTCACAAAGTTACATCTTTATCTTCAGGAAGCCTTTCGCTAAGGGTGTTCTTGTGGAATTGGCAAAGGGATATTTGGAATTCCATAGAGGGCTGTGGTGAAAAAGGAAATGTCTTCCGTTCAAAACTGGAAAGAAGCTTTCTGAGAAACTGCTCTGTGTTCTGTTAATTCATCTCACAGAGTTACATCTTTCCCTTCAAGAAGCCTTTCGCTAAGGCTGTTCTTGTGGAATTCGCAAATGGATATTTGGAAGCCCATAGAGGGCTATGGTGAAAAAGGAAATATCTTCCGTTCAAAACTGCAAAGGAACTTTCTGAGAAACTGTTGTGTGTTCTGTTAATTCATCTCACAGAGTTACATCCTTCCCTTCAAGAAGCCTTTCGCTAAGGCTGTTCTTGTGGAATTGGAAAAGGGATATTTGGAAGCCCATAGAGGGCTATGGTGAAAAAGGAAATATCTTCCGTTCAAAACTGGAAAGAAGCTTTCTGAGAAACTGCTCTGTGTTCTCTGAATTCATATCACAGAGTTACATCTTTCCCTTCAAGAAGCCTTTCGCTACGTCTGTTCTTGTGGAACTGGCAATGGGATATTTGGAAGCCCATAGAGGGCTATGGTGAAAGAGGAAATATCTTCCGTTCAAAACTGGAAAGAAGCTTTCTGAGAAACTGCTTTGTGTTCTCTGAATCCATCTCACAGAGTTACATCTTCCCCTTCAAGAAGCCTTTCGCTAAGTCTGTTCTTGTGGAACTGGCAAAGGGATATTTGGAAGCCCTTAGAGGGCTATGGTGAAAAAGGAAATATCTTACGTTCAAAACTGGAAAGAAGCTTTCTTAGAAACTGCTCTGTGTTCTCTGAATTCATCTCACAGAGTTACATCTTTCCCTTCAAGAAGCCTTTCGCTAAGGCTGTTCTTGTGGAATTGGCAAAGGGATATTTGGAAGCCCATAGAGGGCTATGGAGAAAAAGGAAATATCTTCCGTTCAAAACTGGAAAGAAGCTTTCTGAGAAACTGCTCTGTGTTCTGTTAGTTCATCTCACAGAGTTACATCTTTCCCTTCAAGAAGCCTTTCGCTAAGGCTGTTCTTGTGGAATTGGCAAAGGGATATTTGGAAGCCCATAGAGGGCTATGGTGAAAAAGGAAATATCTTCCGTTCAAAACTGGAAAGAAGCTTTCTGAGAAACTGTTATGTGTTCTGTTAATTCATCTCACAGAGTTACATCTTTCCCTTCAAGAAGCCTTTCGCTAAGGCTGTTCTTGTGGAAGTGGCAAACGGATATTTGGAAGCCCATAGAGGGCTATGGTGAAAAAGGAAATATCTTCCGTTCAATACAGGAAAGAAGCTTTCTGAGAAACTGCTCTGTGTTCTGTTAGTTCATCTCACAGAGTTACATCTTTCCCTTCAAGAAGCCTTTCGCTAAGGCTGTTCTTGTGGAACTGGCAAAGGGATATTTGGAAACCCTTAGAGGGCTATGGTGAAAAAGGAAATATCTTCCGTTCAAAACTGGAAAGAAGCTTTCTGAGAAACTGCTCTGTGTTCTCTGTATTCATCTCACAGCGTTACATTTTTCCTTTCAAGAAGCCATTCGCCAAGGCTGTTCTTGTGGAATTGTCAAAGGGATATTTGCAAGCCCATAGAAGGCTATGGTGAAAAAGGGAATATCTTCCGTTCAAAACTGTAAAGAAACTTTCTGAGAACCTGCTCTGTGTTCTGTTAATTCATCTCACAGAGTTACATCTTTCCCTTCAAGACGCCTTTCGCTAAGGCTGTTTTTGTGGAATTGGCAAAGGGATATTTGTATGCCCATAGAGGGCTATGGTGAAAAATGAAATATCTTCCGTTCAAAACTAGAAAGAAGCTTTCTGAGAAACTGCTCTTTGTTCTGTTAATTCATCTCACAGAGTTACATCTTTCCCTTCAAGAAGCCTTTCGCTAAGGCTGTTCTTTTGGAATTGGCAAAGGGATATTTGGAAGAACATAGAGGGCTATGGTGAAAAAGGAAATATCTTCCATTCAAAACTGGAAAGACGCTTTCTGAGAAACTGCTCTGTGTTCTGTTAATTCATCTCACAGAGTTACATCTTTTCTTTCAAGAAGGGTTTCGCTAAGGCTGTTCTTGTGGAATTGGTAAAGGGATATTTGGAAGCCCATAGAGGGCTATGGTGAAAATGGAAATATCTTCCGTTCAAAACTGTAAAGAAGCTTTCTGAGAAACTGTTCTGTGTTCTGTTAATTCATCTCACAGAGTTACATCTTTCCCTTCAAGAAGCCTTTCGCTAAGGCTGTTCTTGTGGAATTGGCAAAGGGATATTTGGAAGCCCTTAGAGGGCTATGGTGAAAAAGGAAATATCTTCCGTTCAAAACTGGAAAGAAGCTTTCTGAGAAACTGCTCTGTGTTCTGTTAATTCATCTCACAGAGTTACATCTTTCCCTTCAAGAAGCCTTTCGCTAAGCTGTTCTTGTGGAATTGGCAAAGGGATATTTGGAAGCCCATAGGGGGCTATGGTGAAAAAGGAAATATCTTCCGTTCAAAACTGGAAAGAACTTTCTGAGAAACTCCTCTGTGTTCTCTGAATTCATCTCACAGAGTTACATCGTTCCCTTCAAGAAGCCTTTCGCTACGGCTGTTCTTGTGGAATTGGCAAAAGGATATTTGGAAGCCTATAGAGGGCTATGGTGAAAAAGGAAATATCTTCCGTTCAAAACTGGAAAGTAGCTTTCTGAGAACCTGCTCTGTTTTCTCTGAATTCATCTCACAGAGTTACATCTTTCCTTCAAGAAGCCTTTTTCTAAGGCTGTTCTTGTGGAATTGGCAAAGGGATATTTGTAAGCCCATAGAGGGCTATGGTGAAAAAGGAAATATCTTCCGTTCAAAACTGGAAAGAAGCTTTCAGAGAAACTGCTCTGTGTTCTGTTAGTTCATCTCACAGAGTTACATCTTTCCCTTCAAGAAGCCTTTCGCTAAGGCTGTTCTTGTGGAATTGGCAAAGGGATATTTGGAAGCCCTTAGATGGCTATGGTGAAAAAGGAAATATCTTCCGTTCAAAACTGGAAAGAAGCTTTCTGAGAAACTGCTCTGTGTTCTGCTAATTCATCTCACAGAGTTACATCTTTCCCTTCAAAAAGCCTTTCGCTAAGGGTGTTCTTGTGGAATTGGCAAAGGGATATTTGGAAGCCCATAGAGTGCTATGGTGAAAAAGGAAATATCTTCCCTTCAAAACTGGAAAGAAGCTTTCTGAGAAACTGCTCTGTGTTCTGTTAATTCATCTCAAAGAGTTACATCTTTCCCTTCAAGAAGCCTTTCGCTAAGGCTGGTCTTGTGGAATTGGCAAAGGGATATTTGGAAGCCCATAGAGGGCTATGGTGAAAAAGGAAATATCTTCCGTTCAAAACTGGAAAGAAGCTTTCTGAGAAACTGCTCTGTATTCTCTGAATTCATCTCAAAGAGTTACATCTTTCCCTTCAAGAAGCCATTGGCAAAGGGATATTTGGAAGCCCATAGAGGGCTTGGTGAAAAAGGAAATATCTTCCGTTCAAAACTGTAAAGAAGCTTTCTGAGAAACTGCTCTGTGTTCTCTGAATTCATCTCACAGAGTTACATCTTTCCCTTCAAGAAGCCTTTCTCTAAGGCTGTTCTTGTGGAATTGGCAAAGGGATATTTGGAAGCCCATAGAGGGCTATGGTGAAAAAGCAAATATCTCCCGTTCAAAACTGGAAAGAAGCTTTCTGAGAAACTGCTCTGTGTTCTGTTAGTTCATCTCACAGAGTTACATCTTTCCCTTCAAGAAGCCTATCGCTAAGGCTGTTCTTGTGGAATTGACAAAGGGATATTTAGAAGCCCATAGAGGGCTATGGTGAAAAAGGAATTATTTTCCCTTCAAAACGGGAAAGAAGCTTTCTGAGAAACTGCTCTGGGTTCTGTTAATTCATCTCAGAGAGTTACATCTTTCCCTTCAAGAAGCCTTTCGGTAAGGCTGTTCTTGTGGAATTGGCAAATGGATATTTGGAAGCCCATACAGGTCTATGGTGAAAAATGAAATATCTTCCGTTCAAAACTGGAAAGAAGCTTTCTGAGAAACTGCTCTGTGTTCTGTTAGTTCATCTCACAGAGTTACATCTTTCCCTTCAAGAAGCCTTTCGCCAAGTCTCTTCTTCTGGAATTGGCAAAGGGATATTTGGAAGCCCATAGAGGGCTATGGTGAAAAAGGAAATATCTTCCGTTCAAAACTGGAAAGAAGCTTTCTGAGAAACACCTCTGTGTTCTCTGAATTCATCTCACAGTGTTACATCTTTCCCTTCAAGAAGTCTTTCGCTAAGGCTGTTCTTGTGGAACTGGCAAAGGGATATTTTGAAGCCCATAGAGGGCTATGGTGAAAAAGGAAATATCTTCCGTTCAAAACTGTAAAGAAGCTTTCTGAGAAACTGCTCTGTGTTCTGTTAATTCATCTCACACAGTTACATCTTTCCCTTCAAGAAGCCTTTCGCTAAGGCTGTTCTTGTGGAATTGGCAAAGGGATATTTGGAAGCCCATAGATGGCTATGGTGAAAAAGGAAATATCTTCCGTTCAAAACTGGAAAGAAGCTTTCTGAGAAACTGTTCTGTGTTCTGTTAATTCATCTCACAGAGTCACATCTTTCCCTTCAAGAAGCCATTCGCTAAGGCTGTTCTTGTGGAATTGGCAAAGGGATATTTGGAAGCCAATACAGGGCTATGGTGAAAAAGGAAATATCTTCCGTTCAAAACTGGAAAGAAGCTATCTGAGAAACTGCTCTGTGTTCTCTCAATTCATCTCACAGAGTTACATCTTTCCCTTCCAGAAGCCTTTCGCTAAGGCTGTTCTTGTGGAATTGGAAAAGGGATATTAGGAAGCCCATAGAGGGCTATGGTGAAAAAGGAAATATCTTCCGTTCAAAAGTGGAAAGAAGCTTTCTGAGAAACTGCTCTGTGTTCTGTTAATTCATCTCACAGAGTTACATCTTTCCCTTCAAGAAGCCTTTCTCTAAGGCTGTTCTTGTGGAATTGGCAAAGGGATATTTGGAAGCCCATAGAGGGCTATGGTGAAAAAGGAAATATCTTCCGTTCAAAACTGGAAAGAAGCTTTCAGAGAAACTGCTCTGTGTTCTGTTAGTTCATCTCACAGAGTTACATCTTTCCCTTCAAGAAGCCTTTCGCTAAGGCTGTTCTTGTGGAATTGGCAAAGGGATATTTGGAAGCCCTTAGATGGCTATGGTGAAAAAGGAAATATCTTCCGTTCAAAACTGGAAAGAAGCTTTCTGAGAAACTGCTCTGTGTTCTGCTAATTCATCTCACAGAGTTACATCTTTCCCTTCAAGAAGCCTTTCGCTAAGGGTGTTCTTTTGGAATTGGCCAAGAGATATTTGGAAGCCCCTAGAGGGCTATGGTGAAAAAGGAAATATCTTGCGTTCAAAACCGGAAAGAAGCTTTCTGAGAAGCTGCTCTGTGTTCTCTGAATTCATCTCACAGCGTTACATCTTTCCCTTCAAGAAGCCATTCGCCAAGGCTGTTCTTGTGGAATTGACAAAGGGATATTTGGAAGCCCATAGAGTGCTATGGTGAAAAAGGAAATATCTTCCGTTCAAAACTGGAAAGAAGCTTTCTGAGAAACTGCTCTGTGTTCTGTTAATTCATCTCACAGAGTTACATCTTTCCCTTCAAGAAGCCTTTCGCTAAGGCTGTTCTTGTGGAATTGGCAAAGGGATATTTGGAAGCCCATAGAGGGCTATGGTGAAAAAGGAAATATCTTCCGTTCAAAACTGGAAAGAAGCTTTCTGAGAAACTGCTCAGCGTTCTGTTAGTTCATCTCACAGAGTTACATCTTTCCCTTCAAGAAGCCTATCGCTAAGGCTGTTCTTGTGGAATTGACAAAGGGATATTTAGAAGCCCATAGAGGGCTATGGTGAAAAAGGAAATATTTTCCCTTCAAAACGGGAAAGAAGCTTTCTGAGAAACTGCTCTGGGTTCTGTTAATTCATCTCATAGAGTTACATCTTTCCCTTCAAGAAGCCTTTCGGTAAGGCTGTTCTTGTGGAATTGGCAAATGGTTATTTGGAAGCCCATACAGGTCTATGGTGAAAAATGAAATATCTTCCGTTCAAAACTGGAAAGAAGCTTTCTGAGAAACTGCTCTGTGTTCTGTTAGTTCATCTCACAGAGTTACATCTTTCCCTTCAAGAAGCCTTTCGCTAAGGGTGTTCTTGTGGAATTGGCAAAGGGATATTTGGAAGCCCATAGATGTCTATGGTGAAAAAGGAAATATCTTCCGTTCAAAACTGGAAAGAAGTTTTCTGAGAAACTGTTCTGTGTTCTGTTAATTCATCTCACAGAGTCACATCTTTCGCTTCAAGAAGCCATTCGCTAAGGCTGTTCTTGTGGAATTGGCAAAGGGATATTTGGAAGCCCATACAGGGCTATGGTGAAAAAGGAAATATCTTCCGTTCAAAACTGGAAAGAAGCTATCTGAGAAACTGCTGTGTGTTCTCTCAATTCATCTCACAGAGTTACATCTTTCCCTTCCAGAATCCTTTCGCTAAGGCTGTTCTTGTGGAATTGGAAAAGGGATATTAGGACGCCCATAGAGGGCTATGGTGAAAAAGGAAATATCTTCCGTTCAAAAGTGGAAAGAAGCTTTCTGAGAAACTGCTCTGTGTTCTCTTAATTCATCTCACAGTGTTACATCTTTCCCTTCAAGAAGAATTTCGCTAAGGCTGTTCTTGTGGAATTGGCAAAGGGATATTTGGAAGCCCATAGAGGGCTATAGTGTAAAAGGAAATATCTTCCGTTCAAAACTGGAAAGAAGCTTTCTGGAAACTGCTCTGTGTTCTGTTAATTCATCTCACAGAGTTACATCTTTCTCTTCAGGAAGCCTTTCGCTAAGGGTGTTCTTTTGGAATTTTCAAAGGGATATTTGGAATTCCATAGAGGGCTGTGGTGAAAAAGGAAATGTCTTCCGTTCAAAACTGGAAAGAAGCTTTCTGAGAAACTGCTCTGTGTTCTGTTATTTCATCTCACAGAGTTACATCTTTCCCTTCAAGAAGCCTTTCGCTAAGGCTGTTCTTGTGGAATTGGCAAAGGGATATTTGGAAGCCCATAGAGGGCTATGGTGAAAAAGGAAATATCTTCCGTTCAAAACTGGAAAGAAGCTTTCTGAGAAACTGCTCTGTGTTCTCTGAATTCATCTCAAAAAGTTACATCTTTCCCTTCAAGAAGCCATTGGCAAAGGGATATTTGGAAGCCCATAGAGGGCTATGGTGAAAAAGGAAATATCTTCCGTTCAAAACTGGAAAGAAGCTTTCTGAGAAAGTGCTCTGTGTTCTGTTAGTTCATCTCACAGAGTTACATCTTTCCCTTCAAGAAGCCTTTCGCTAAGGCTGTTCTTGTGGAACTGGCAAAGTGATATTTGGAAGCCTTTAGAGGGCTATAGTGAAAAAGGAAATATCTTCCGTTCAAAACGGGAAAGAAGCTTTGTGAGAATCTGCTCTGTGTTCTGTTAGTTCATCCCACAGAGTTACATCTTTCCCTTCAAGAAGCCTTTCGCCAAGGCTGTTGTTGTGGAATTGGCAAAGGGATATTTGGAAAGCAATAGTGGGCTATGGTGAAAAAGGAAATATCTTCCGTTCAAAACTGGAAAGAAGCTTTCTGAGAAACTGCTCTGTGTTCTCTGAATTCATCTCACAGAGTTACATCTTTCCCTTCAAGAAGCCTTTCGCTAAGAATGTTCTTGTGGAACTGGCAAAGGGATATTTGGAAGCCCATAGTGGGCTATGGTGAAAAAGGAAATATCTTCCGTTCAAAACTGGAAAGAAGCTTTCTGAGAAACTGCTCTGTGTTCTCTGAATTCATCTCACAGAGTTATATCTTTCCCTTCAAGAAGCCTTTCTCTAAGGCTGTTCTTGTGGAATTGGCAAAGGGATATTTGGAAGCCCATAGAGGGCTATGGTGAAAAAGCAAATATCTGCCGTTCAAAACTGGAAAGAAGCTTTCTGAGAAACTGCTCTGTGTTCTGTTAGTTCATCTCACAGAGTTACATCTTTCCCTTTAAGAAGCCTATCGCTAAGGCTGTTCTTGTGGAATTGACAAAGGGATATTTAGAAGCCCATAGAGGGCTATGGTGAAAAAGGAAATATTTTCCCTTCAAAACGGGAAAGAAGCTTTCTGAGAAACTGCTCTGGGTTCTGTTAATTCATCTTAGAGAGTTACATCTTTCCCTTCAAGAAGCCTTTCGGTAAGGCTGTTCTTGTGGAATTGGCAAATGGATATTTGGAAGCCCATACAGGTCTATGGTGAAAAATGAAATATCTTCCGTTCAAAACTGGAAAGAAGCTTTCTGAGAAACTGCTCTGTGTTCTGTTAGTTCATCTCACAGAGTTACATCTTTCCCTTCAAGAAGCCTTTCGCTAAGCCTGTTCTTGTGGAATTGGCAAAGGGATATTTGGAAGCCCATAGAGGGCTATGGTGAAAAAGGAAATATATTCCGTTCAAAACTGTAAAGAAGCTTTCTGAGAAACTGCTCTGTGTTCTGTTAATTCATCTCACACAGTTACATCTTTCCCTTCAAGAAGCCTTTCGCTAAGGCTGTTCTTGTGGAATTGGCAAAGGGATATTTGGAAGCTCATACAGGGCTATGGTGAAAAAGGAAATATCTTCCGTTCAAAACTGGAAAGAAGCTATCTGAGAAACTGCTCTGTGTTCTCTCAATTCAACTCACAGAGTTACATCTTTCCCTTCAAGAAGCCTTTCGCTAAGGCTGTTCTTGTGGAATTGGAAAAGGGATATTAGGAAGCCCATAGAGGGCTATGGTGAAAAAGGTAATATCTTCCGTTCAAAAGTGGAAAGAAGCTTTCTGAGAAACTGCTCTGTGTTCTGTTAGTTCATCTCACAGAGTTACATCTTTCCCTTCAAGAAGCCTTTCGCTAAGGCTGTTCTTGTGGAATTGGCAAAGGGATATTTGGAAGCCCTTAGATGGCTATGGTGAAAAAGGAAATATCTTCCGTTCAAAACTGGAAAGAAGCTTTCTGAGAAACTGCTCTGTGTTCTGCTAATTCATCTCACAGAGTTACATCTTTCACTTCAAGAAGCCTTTCGCTAAGGGTGTTCTTGTGGAATTGGCAAAGAGATATTTGGAAGCCCCTAGAGGGCTATGGTGAAAAAGGAAATATCTTGCCTTCAAAACCGGAAAGAAGCTTTCTGAGAAGCTGCTCTGTGTTCTCTGAATTCACCTCACGGCGTTACATCTTTCCCTTCAAGAAGCCTTTCGCCAAGGCTGTTCTTGTGGAATTGACAAAGGGATATTTGGAAGGCCATAGAGGGCTATGGTAAAAAAGGAAATATCTTCCTTTCAAAACTGGAAAGAAGCTTTCTGAGAAACTGCTCTGTGTTCTCTGAATTCATCTCAAAGAGTTACATCTTTCCCTTCAAGAAGCCATTGGCAAAGGGATATATGGAAGCCCATAGAGGGCTATGGTGAAAAAGGAAATATCTTCCGTTCAAAACTGGAAAGAAGCTTTCTGAGAAACTGCTCTGTGTTCTGTTAGTTCATCTCACAGAGTTACATCTTTCCCTTCAAGAAGACTTTCGCTAAGGCTGTTCTTGTGGAACTGGCAAAGTGATATTTGGAAGCCCTTAGAGGGCTATAGTGAAAAAGGAAATATCTTCCGTTCAAAACTGTAAAGAAGCTTTGTGAGAATCTGCTCTGTGTTCTGTTAGTTCATCTCACAGAGTTACATCTTTCCCTTCAAGAAGCCTTTCGCCAAGGCTGTTGTTGTGGAATAGGCAAAGGGATATTTGGAAACCCATAGAGGGCTATGGTGAAAAAGGAAATATCTTCCGTTCAAAACTGGAAAGAAGCTTTCTGAGAAACTGCTCTGTGTTCTCTGAATTCATCTCACAGAGTTACATCTTTCCCTTCAAGAAGCCTTTCGCTAAGAATGTTCTTGTGGACCTCTCAAAGGGATATTTGGAAGCCCATAGAGGGCTATGGTGAAAAAGGAAATATCTTCCGTTCAAAACTGGAAAGAAGCTTTCTGAGAAACTGCTCTGTGTTCTCTGAATTCATCTCACAGAATTACATCTTTCCCTTCAAGAAGCCTTTCTCTAAGGCTGTTCTTGTGGAATTGGCAAAGGGATATTTGGAAGCCCATAGAGGGCTATGGTGAAAAAGCAAATATCTCCCGTTCAAAACTGGAAAGAAGCTTTCTGAGAAACTGCTCTGTGTTCTGTTAGTTCATCTCACAGAGTTACATCTTTCCCTTCAAGAAGCCTATCGCTAAGGCTGTTCTTGTGGAATTGACAAAGGGATATTTAGAAGCCCATAGAGGGCTATGGTGAAAAAGGAAATATTTTCCCTTCAAAACGGGAAAGAAGCTTTCTGAGAAACTGCTCTGGGTTCTGTTAATTCATCTCAGAGAGTTACATCTTTCCCTTCAAGAAGCCTTTCGGTAAGGCTGTTCTTGTGGAATTGGCAAATGGATATTTGGAAGCCCATACAGGTCTATGGTGAAAAATGAAATATCTTCCGTTCAAAACTGGAAAGAAGCATTCTGAGAAACTGCTCTGTGTTCTGTTAGTTCATCTCACAGAGTTACATCTTTCCCTTCAAGAAGCCTTTCGCCAAGGCTCTTCTTGTGGAATTGGCAAAGGGATATTTGGAAGCCCGTACAGGGCTATGGTGAAAAAGGAAATATCTTCCGTTCAAAACTGGAAAGAAGCTTTCTGAGAAACTGCTCTGTGTTCTGTTAGTTCAACTCAAAGAGTGACATCTCTCCCTTCAAGAAGCCCTTCGCTAAGGCTGTCCCTGTGGAACTGGCAAAGGGATATTTGGAAGCCCATAGAAGGCTGTGGTGAGAAAGGAAATATCTTCCGTTCAAAATTGGAAAGAAGCTTTCTGAGAAACTGCTCTGTGTTCTCTGAATTCATCTCACAGAGTTACATCTTTCCCTTCAAGAAGCCTTTCGCTAAGCCTGTTCTTGTGGAATTGGCAAAGTAATATTTGGAAGCCCATAGAGGGCTATGGTGAAAAAGGAAATATCTTCCGTTCAAAACTGTAAAGAAGCTTTCTGAGAAACTGCTCTGTGTTCTGTTAATTCATCTCACACAGTTACATCTTTCCCTTCAAGAAGCCTTTCGCTAAGGCTGTTCTTGTGGAATTGGCAAAGGGATATTTGGAAGCCCATAGATGTCTATGGTGAAAAAGGAAATATCTTCCGTTCAAAACTGGAAAGAAGCTTTCTGAGAATCTGTTCTGTGTTCTGTTAATTCATCTCACAGAGTCACATCTTTGCCTTCAAGAAGCCTTTCGCTAAGGCTGTTCTTGTGGAATTGGCAAAGGGATATTTGGAAGCCCATACAGGGCTATGGTGAAAAAGGAAATATCTTCCGTTCAAAACTGGAAAGAAGCTTTCTGGAAACTGCTCTGTGTTCTGTTAATTCATCTCACAGAGTTACATCTTTCTCTTCAGGAAGCCTTTCGCTAAGGGTGTTCTTTTGGAATTTTCAAAGGGATATTTGGAATTCCATAGAGGGCTGTGGTGAAAAAGGAAATGTCTTCCGTTCAAAACTGGAAAGAAGCTTTCTGAGAAACTGCTCTGTGTTCTGTTAATTCATCTCACAGAGTTACATGTTTCCCTTCAAGAAGCCTTTCGCTAAGGCTGTTCTTGTGGAATTGGCAAAGGGATATTTGGAAGCAACATAGAGGGCTATGGTGAAAAAGGAAATATCTTCCCTTCAAAACTGGAAAGAAGCTTTCTGAGAAACTGCTCTGTGTTCTGTTAATACATCTCACAGAGTTACATCTTTCCCTTCAAGAAGCCATTCGCTAAGGCTGTTCTTGTGGAATTGGCAAAGGGATATTTGGAAGCCCATAGAAGGCTATGGTGAAAAAGGAAATATCTTCCGTTCAAAACTGGAAAGAAGCTTTCTGAGAAACTGCTCTGTGTTCTGTTAATTCATCTCACAGAGTTACAACTTTCCCTTCAAGAGGCCTTTGGCTAAGGCTGTTCTTGTGGAATTGGCAAAGGGATATTTGGAAGCCCATAGAGGGCTATGGTGAAAAAGGAAATATCTTCCGTTCAAAACTGGAAAGAAGCTTTCAGAGAAACTGCTCTGTGTTCTGTTAGTTCATCTCACAGAGTTACATCTTTCCCTTCAAGAAGCCTTTCGCTAAGGCTGTTCTTGTGGAATTGGCAAAGGGATATTTGGAAGCCCTTAGAGGGCTATGGTGAAAAAGGAAATATCTTCCATTCAAAACTGGAAAGAAGCTTTCTGAGAAACTCCTCTGTGTTCTCTGAATTCATCTCAGAGTGTTTCATCTTTCCCTTCAAGAAGCCTTTCGCTAAGGCTGTTCTTGTGGAACTGGCAAAGGGATATTTTGAAGCCCATAGAGGGCTATGGTGAAAAAGGAAATATCTTCCGTTCAAAACTGGATAGAAGCTTTCTGAGAAACAGCTCTGTGTTCTGTTAGTTCATCCCACAGAGTTACATCTTTCCCTTCAAGAAGCCTTTCGCTAAGGCTGTTCTTGTGGAACTGGAAAAGGGATATTTGGAAGCCCATAGAGGGCTATGGTGAAAAAGGAAATATTTTCCGTTCAAAACTGCAAAGAAACTTTCTGAGAAACTGTTGTGTGTTCTGTTAATTCATCTCACAGAGTTACATCCTTCCCTTCAAGTAGCCTTTCGCTAAGGCTGTTCTTGTGGAATTGGAAAAGGGATATTTGGAAGCCCTTAGAGGGCTATGGTGAAAAAGGAAATATCTTCCGTTCAAAACTGGAAAGAAGCTTTCTGAGAAACTGCTCTGTGTTCTCTGAATTCATCTCACAGAGTTACATCTTTCCCTTCAAGAATCCTTTCTCTAAGGCTGTTCTTGTGGAATTGGCAAAGGGATATTTGGAAGCCCATAGAGGGCTATGGTGAAAAAGGAAATATCTTCCGTTCAAAACTGGAAAGAAGCTTTCTGAGAAACTGCTCTGTGTTCTGTTAGTTCATCTCACAGAGTTACATCTTTCCCTTCAAGAAGCCTATCGCTAAGGCTGTTCTTGTGGAATTGGCAAAGGGATATTTTGAAGCCCTTAGATAGCTATGGTGAAAAAGGAAATATCTTCCGTTCAAAACTGGAAAGAAGCTTTCTGAGAAACTCCTCTGTGTTCTCTGAATTCATCTCACAGTGTTACATCTTTCCCTTCAAGAAGCCTTTCGCTAAGGCTGTTCTTGTGGAACTGGCAAAGGTATATTTTGAAGCCCATAGAGGGCTATGGTGAAAAAGGAAATATCTTCCGTTCAAAATTGGATAGAAGCTTTCTGAGAAACTGCTCTGTGTTCTGTTAGTTCATCTCACAGAGTTACATCTTTCCCTTCAAGAAGCCTTTCGCCAAGGCTGTTGTTGTGGAATTTGCAAAGGGATATTTGGAAACCCATAGAGGGCTATGGTGAAAAAGGAAGTATCTTCCGTACAAAACTGGAAAGAAGCTTTCTGAGAAACTGTTCTGTGTTCTGTTAGTTCATCTCACAGAGTTACATCCTTCCCTTCAAGAAACCTTTAGCTAAGGCTGTTCTTGTGGAACTGGCAATGTGATATTTGGAAGCCCATAGAGGGCTATGGTGAAAGAGGAAATATCTTCCGTTCAAAACTGGAAAGAAGCTTTCTGAGAAACTGCTTTGTGTTCTCTGAATTCATCTCACAGAGTTACATCTTCCCCTTCAAGAAGCCTTTCGCTAAGTCTGTTCTTGTGGAACGGGCAAAGGGATATTTGGAAGCCCATAGAGGGCTATGGTGAAACAGGAAATATCTTACGTTCAAAACTGGAAAGAAGCTTTCTTAGAAACTGCTCTGTGTTCTCTGAATTCATCTCACAGAATTACATCTTTCCCTTCAAGAAGCCTTTCGCTAAGGCTGTTCTTGTGGAATTGGCAAAGGGATATTTGGAAGCCCATAGAGGGCTATGGAGAAAAAGGAAATATCTTCCGTTCAAAACTGGAAAGAAGCTTTCTGAGAAACTGCTCTGTGTTCTGTTAGTTCATCTCACAGAGTTACATCTTTCCCTTCAAGAAGCCTTTCGCTAAGGCTGTTCTTGTGGAATTGGCAAAGGGATATTTGGAAGCCCATAGAGGGCTATGGTGAAAAAGGAAATATCTTCCGTTCAAAACTGGAAAGAAGCTTTCTGAGAAACTGTTATGTGTTCTGTTAATTCATCTCACAGAGTTACATCTTTCCCTTCAAGAAGCCTTTCGCTAAGGCTGTTCTTGTGGAAGTGGCAAAGGGATATTTGGAAGCCCATAGAGGGCTATGGTGAAAAAGGAAATATCTTCCGTTCAATACTGGAAAGAAGCTTTCTGAGAAACTGCTCTGTGTTCTGTTAGTTCATCTCACAGAGTGACATCTTTCCCTTCAAGAAGCCTTTCGCTAAGGCTGTTCTTGTCTAACTGGCAAAGGGATATTTGGAAGCCCATAGAAGGCTATGGTGAAAAAGGAAATATCTTCCGTTCAAAACTGGAAAGAAGCTTTCGGAGAAACTGCTCTGTGTTCTCTGAATTCATCTCAGAGAGTTACATCTTTCCCTTCAAGAAACCTTTCGCTAAGGCTGTTCTTGTGAAACTGGCAAAGGGATATTTGGAAGCCCTTAAAGGGCTATGGTGAAAAAGGAAATATCTTCCGTTCAAAACTGGAAAGAAGCTTTCTGAGAAACTGCTCTGTGTTCTCTGAATTCATCTCACAGCGTTACATTTTTCCTTTCAAGAAGCTATTCGCCAAGGCTGTTCTTGTGGAATTGTCAAAGGGATATTTGCAAGCCCATAGAGGGCTACGGTGAAAAAGGAAATATCTTCCGTTCAAAACTGTAAAGAAGCTTTCTGAGAAAGTGCTCTGTGTTCTGTGAATTCATCTCACAGAGTTACATCTTCCCCTTCAAGAAGCCTTTCGCTAAGGCTGTTCTTGTGGAATTGGCAAAGGGATATTTGAAAGCCCTTAGATGGCTATGGTGCAAAAGGAAATATCTTCCGTTCAAAACTGGAAAGAAGCTTTCTGAGAAACTGTTCTGTGTTCTGTTAGTTCATCTCACAGAGTTACATCCTTCCCTTCAAGAAGCCTTTCGCCAAGGCTGTTGTTGTGGAATTTGCAAAGGGATATTTGGAAACCCATAGAGGGCTATGGTGAAAAAGGAAGTATCTTCCGTTCAAAACTGGAAAGAAACTTTCTGAGAAACTGTTCTGTGTTCTGTTAGTTCATCTCACAGAGTTACATCCTTCCCTTCAAGAAACCTTTAGCTAAGGCTGTTCTTGTGGAACTGGCAATGGGATATTTGGAAGCCCATAGAGGGCTATGGTGAAAGAGGAAATATCTTCCGTTCAAAACTGGAAAGAAGCTTTCTGAGAAACTGCTTTGTGTTCTCTGAATTCATCTCACAGAGTTACATCTTCCCCTTCAAGAAGCCTTTCGCTAAGTCTGTTCTTGTGGAACGGGCAAAGGGATATTTGGAAGCCCATAGAGGGCTATGGTGAAACAGGAAATATCTTACGTTCAAAACTGGAAAGAAGCTTTCTTAGAAACTGCTCTGTGTTCTCTGAATTCATCTCACAGCGTTACATCTTTCCCTTCAAGAAGCCTTTCGCTAAGGCTGTTCTTGTGGAATTGGCAAAGGGATATTTGGAAGCCCATAGAGGGCTATGGAGAAAAAGGAAATATCTTCCGTTCAAAACTGGAAAGAAGCTTTCTGAGAAACTGCTCTGTGTTCTGTTAGTTCATCTCACAGAGTTACATCTTTCCCTTCAAGAAGCCTTTCGCTAAGGCTGTTCTTGTGGAATTGGCAAAGGGATATTTGGAAGCCCATAGAGGGCTATGGTGAAAAAGGAAATATCTTCCGTTCAAAACTGGAAAGAAGCTTTCTGAGAAACTGTTATGTGTTCTGTTAATTCATCTCACAGAGTTACATCTTTCCCTTCAAGAAGCCTTTCGCTAAGGCTGTTCTTGTGGAAGTGGCAAAGGGATATTTGGAAGCCCATAGTGGGCTATGGTGAAAAAGGAAATATCTTCCGTTCAATACTGGAAAGAAGCTTTCTGAGAAACTGCTCTGTGTTCTGTTAGTTCATCTCACAGAGTTACATCTTTCCCTTCAAGAAGCCTTTCGCTAAGGCTGTTCTTGTGGAATTGGCAAAGGGATATTTGGAAGCCCATAGAGGGCTATGGTGAAAAAGGAAATATCTTCCGTTCAAAACTGGAAAGAAGCTTTCTGAGAAACTGTTATGTGTTCTGTTAATTCATCTCACAGAGTTACATCTTTCCCTTCAAGAAGCCTTTCGCTAAGGCTGTTCTTGTGGAAGTGGCAAAGGGATATTTGGAAGCCCATAGAGGGTTATAGTGAAAAAGGAAATATCTTCCGTTCAAAACGGGAAAGAAGCTTTGTGAGAATCTGCTCTGTGTTCTGTTAGTTCATCCCACAGAGTTACATCTTTCCCTTCAAGAAGCCTTTCGCCAAGGCTGTTGTTGTGGAATTGGCAAAGGGATATTTGGAAAGCAATAGTGGGCTATGGTGAAAAAGGGAATATCTTCCGTTCAAAACTGGAAAGAAGCTTTCTGAGAAACTGCTCTGTGTTCTCTGAATTCATCTCACAGAGTTACATCTTTCCCTTCAAGAAGCCTTTCGCTAAGAATGTTCTTGTGGAACTGGCAAAGGGATATTTGGAAGCCCATAGTGGGCTATGGTGAAAAAGGAAATATCTTCCGTTCAAAACTGGAAAGAAGCTTTCTGAGAAACTGCTCTGTGTTCTCTGAATTCATCTCACAGAGTTATATCTTTCCCTTCAAGAAGCCTTTCTCTAAGGCTGTTCTTGTGGAATTGGCAAAGGGATATTTGGAAGCCCATAGAGGGCTATGGTG
This sequence comes from Chlorocebus sabaeus, assembly GCF_047675955.1. Classification (NCBI taxonomy): domain Eukaryota; kingdom Metazoa; phylum Chordata; class Mammalia; order Primates; family Cercopithecidae; genus Chlorocebus; species Chlorocebus sabaeus. The sequence continues at coordinate 34,891,999 of NC_132909.1, read as the reverse complement.
AAAAAGCAAATATCTGCCGTTCAAAACTGGAAAGAAGCTTTCTGAGAAACTGCTCTGTGTTCTGTTAGTTCATCTCACAGAGTTACATCTTTCCCTTTAAGAAGCCTATCGCTAAGGCTGTTCTTGTGGAATTGACAAAGGGATATTTAGAAGCCCATAGAGGGCTATGGTGAAAAAGGAAATATTTTCCCTTCAAAACGGGAAAGAAGCTTTCTGAGAAACTGCTCTGGGTTCTGTTAATTCATCTTAGAGAGTTACATCTTTCCCTTCAAGAAGCCTTTCGGTAAGGCTGTTCTTGTGGAATTGGCAAATGGATATTTGGAAGCCCATACAGGTCTATGGTGAAAAATGAAATATCTTCCGTTCAAAACTGGAAAGAAGCTTTCTGAGAAACTGCTCTGTGTTCTGTTAGTTCATCTCACAGAGTTACATCTTTCCCTTCAAGAAGCCTTTCGCCAAGGCTCTTCTTGTGGAATTGGCAAAGGGATATTTGGAAGCCCATAGAGGGCTATGGTGAAAAAGGAAATATCTTCCGTTCAAAACTGGAAAGAAGCTTTCTGAGAAGCTGCTCTGTGTTCTGTTAGTTCAAGTCAAAGAGTGACATCTTTCCCTTCAAGAAGCCCTTCGCTAAGGCTGTTCCTGTGGAACTGGCAAAGGGATATTTGGAAGCCCATAGAAGGCTGTGGTGAAAAAGGAAATATCTTCCGTTCAAAACTGGAAAGAAGCTTCCTGAGGAACTGCTCTGTGTTCTCTGAATTCATCTCACAGAGTTACATCTTTCCCTTCAAGAAGCCTTTCGCTAAGCCTGTTCTTGTGGAATTGGCAAAGGGATATTTGGAAGCCCATAGAGGGCTATGGTGAAAAAGGAAATATCTTCCGTTCAAAACTGTAAAGAAGCTTTCTGAGAAACTGCTCTGTGTTCTGTTAATTCATCTCACACAGTTACATCTTTCCCTTCAAGAAGCCTTTCGCTAAGGCTGTTCTTGTGGAATTGGCAAAGGGATATTTGGAAGCTCATACAGGGCTATGGTGAAAAAGGAAATATCTTCCGTTCAAAACTGGAAAGAAGCTATCTGAGAAACTGCTCTGTGTTCTCTCAATTCAACTCACAGAGTTACATCTTTCCCTTCAAGAAGCCTTTCGCTAAGGCTGTTCTTGTGGAATTGGAAAAGGGATATTAGGAAGCCCATAGAGGGCTATGGTGAAAAAGGTAATATCTTCCGTTCAAAAGTGGAAAGAAGCTTTCTGAGAAACTGCTCTGTGTTCTGTTAGTTCATCTCACAGAGTTACATCTTTCCCTTCAAGAAGCCTTTCGCTAAGGCTGTTCTTGTGGAATTGGCAAAGGGATATTTGGAAGCCCTTAGATGGCTATGGTGAAAAAGGAAATATCTTCCGTTCAAAACTGGAAAGAAGCTTTCTGAGAAACTGCTCTGTGTTCTGCTAATTCATCTCACAGAGTTACATCTTTCACTTCAAGAAGCCTTTCGCTAAGGGTGTTCTTGTGGAATTGGCAAAGAGATATTTGGAAGCCCCTAGAGGGCTATGGTGAAAAAGGAAATATCTTGCCTTCAAAACCGGAAAGAAGCTTTCTGAGAAGCTGCTCTGTGTTCTCTGAATTCACCTCACAGCGTTACATCTTTCCCTTCAAGAAGCCTTTCGCCAAGGCTGTTCTTGTGGAATTGACAAAGGGATATTTGGAAGGCCATAGAGGGCTATGGTAAAAAAGGAAATATCTTCCTTTCAAAACTGGAAAGAAGCTTTCTGAGAAACTGCTCTGTGTTCTCTGAATTCATCTCAAAGAGTTACATCTTTCCCTTCAAGAAGCCATTGGCAAAGGGATATTTGGAAGCCCATAGAGGGCTATGGTGAAAAAGGAAATATCTTCCGTTCAAAACTGGAAAGAAGCTTTCTGAGAAACTGCTCTGTGTTCTGTTAGTTCATCTCACAGAGTTACATCTTTCCCTTCAAGAAGACTTTCGCTAAGGCTGTTCTTGTGGAACTGGCAAAGTGATATTTGGAAGCCCTTAGAGGGCTATAGTGAAAAAGGAAATATCTTCCGTTCAAAACTGGAAAGAAGCTTTGTGAGAATCTGCTCTGTGTTCTGTTAGTTCATCTCACAGAGTTACATCTTTCCCTTCAAGAAGCCTTTCGCCAAGGCTGTTGTTGTGGAATAGGCAAAGGGATATTTGGAAACCCATAGAGGGCTATGGTGAAAAAGGAAATATCTTCCGTTCAAAACTGGAAAGAAGCTTTCTGAGAAACTGCTCTGTGTTCTCTGAATTCATCTCACAGAGTTACATCTTTCCCTTCAAGAAGCCTTTCGCTAAGAATGTTCTTGTGGAACTCTCAAAGGGATATTTGGAAGCCCATAGAGGGCTATGGTGAAAAAGGAAATATCTTCCGTTCAAAACTGGAAAGAAGCTTTCTGAGAAACTGCTCTGTGTTCTCTGAATTCATCTCACAGAATTACATCTTTCCCTTCAAGAAGCCTTTCTCTAAGGCTGTTCTTGTGGAATTGGCAAAGGGATATTTGGAAGCCCATAGAGGGCTATGGTGAAAAAGCAAATATCTCCCGTTCAAAACTGGAAAGAAGCTTTCTGAGAAACTGCTCTGTGTTCTGTTAGTTCATCTCACAGAGTTACATCTTTCCCTTCAAGAAGCCTATCGCTAAGGCTGTTCTTGTGGAATTGACAAAGGGATATTTAGAACCCCTAGAGGGCTATGGTGAAAAAGGAAATATTTTCCCTTCAAAACGGGAAAGAAGCTTTCTGAGAAACTGCTCTGGGTTCTGTTAATTCATCTCAGAGAGTTACATCTTTCCCTTCAAGAAGCCTTTCGGTAAGGCTGTTCTTGTGGAATTGGCAAATGGATATTTGGAAGCCCATACAGGTCTATGGTGAAAAATGAAATATCTTCCGTTCAAAACTGGAAAGAAGCATTCTGAGAAACTGCTCTGTGTTCTGTTAGTTCATCTCACAGAGTTACATCTTTCCCTTCAAGAAGCCTTTCGCCAAGGCTCTTCTTGTGGAATTGGCAAAGGGATATTTGGAAGCCCGTACAGGGCTATGGTGAAAAAGGAAATATCTTCCGTTCAAAACTGGAAAGAAGCTTTCTGAGAAACTGCTCTGTGTTCTCTGAATTCATCTCACAGAGTTACATCTTTCCCTTCAAGAATCCTTTCTCTAAGGCTGTTCTTGTGGAATTGGCAAAGGGATATTTGGAAGCCCATAGAGGGCTATGGTGAAAAAGGAAATATCTTCCGTTCAAAACTGGAAAGAAGCTTTCTGAGAAACTGCTCTGTGTTCTGTTAGTTCATCTCACAGAGTTACATCTTTCCCTTCAAGAAGCCTATCGCTAAGGCTGTTCTTGTGGAATTGGCAAAGGGATATTTTGAAGCCCTTAGATAGCTATGGTGAAAAAGGAAATATCTTCCGTTCAAAACTGGAAAGAAGCTTTCTGAGAAACTCCTCTGTGTTCTCTGAATTCATCTCACAGTGTTACATCTTTCCCTTCAAGAAGCCTTTCGCTAAGGCTGTTCTTGTGGAACTGGCAAAGGTATATTTTGAAGCCCATAGAGGGCTATGGTGAAAAAGGAAATATCTTCCGTTCAAAATTGGATAGAAGCTTTCTGAGAAACTGCTCTGTGTTCTGTTAGTTCATCTCACAGAGTTACATCTTTCCCTTCAAGAAGCCTTTCGCCAAGGCTGTTGTTGTGGAATTTGCAAAGGGATATTTGGAAACCCATAGAGGGCTATGGTGAAAAAGGAAGTATCTTCCGTACAAAACTGGAAAGAAGCTTTCTGAGAAACTGTTCTGTGTTCTGTTAGTTCATCTCACAGAGTTACATCCTTCCCTTCAAGAAACCTTTAGCTAAGGCTGTTCTTGTGGAACTGGCAATGTGATATTTGGAAGCCCATAGAGGGCTATGGTGAAAGAGGAAATATCTTCCGTTCAAAACTGGAAAGAAGCTTTCTGAGAAACTGCTTTGTGTTCTCTGAATTCATCTCACAGAGTTACATCTTCCCCTTCAAGAAGCCTTTCGCTAAGTCTGTTCTTGTGGAACGGGCAAAGGGATATTTGGAAGCCCATAGAGGGCTATGGTGAAAGAGGAAATATCTTCCGTTCAAAACTGGAAAGAAGCTTTCTGAGAAACTGCTTTGTGTTCTCTGAATTCATCTCACAGAGTTACATCTTCCCCTTCAAGAAGCCTTTCGCTAAGTCTGTTCTTGTGGAACGGGCAAAGGGATATTTGGAAGCCCATAGAAGGCTGTGGTGAAAAAGGAAATATCTTCCGTTCAAAATTGGAAAGAAGCTTTCTGAGAAACTGCTCTGTGTTCTCTGAATTCATCTCACAGAGTTACATCTTTCCCTTCAAGAAGCCTTTCGCTAAGCCTGTTCTTGTGGAATTGGCAAAGTAATATTTGGAAGCCCATAGAGGGCTATGGTGAAAAAGGAAATATCTTCCGTTCAAAACTGTAAAGAAGCTTTCTGAGAAACTGCTCTGTGTTCTGTTAATTCATCTCACACAGTTACATCTTTCCCTTCAAGAAGCCTTTCGCTAAGGCTGTTCTTGTGGAATTGGCAAAGGGATATTTGGAAGCCCATAGATGTCTATGGTGAAAAAGGAAATATCTTCCGTTCAAAACTGGAAAGAAGCTTTCTGAGAATCTGTTCTGTGTTCTGTTAATTCATCTCACAGAGTCACATCTTTGCCTTCAAGAAGCCATTCGCTAAGGCTGTTCTTGTGGAATTGGCAAAGGGATATTTGGAAGCCCATACAGGGCTATGGTGAAAAAGGAAATATCTTCCGTTCAAAACTGGAAAGAAGCTTTCTGGAAACTGCTCTGTGTTCTGTTAATTCATCTCACAGAGTTACATCTTTCTCTTCAGGAAGCCTTTCGCTAAGGGTGTTCTTTTGGAATTTTCAAAGGGATATTTGGAATTCCATAGAGGGCTGTGGTGAAAAAGGAAATGTCTTCCGTTCAAAACTGGAAAGAAGCTTTCTGAGAAACTGCTCTGTGTTCTGTTAATTCATCTCACAGAGTTACATGTTTCCCTTCAAGAAGCCTTTCGCTAAGGCTGTTCTTGTGGAATTGGCAAAGGGATATTTGGAAGCAACATAGAGGGCTATGGTGAAAAAGGAAATATCTTCCCTTCAAAACTGGAAAGAAGCTTTCTGAGAAACTGCTCTGTGTTCTGTTAATACATCTCACAGAGTTACATCTTTCCCTTCAAGAAGCCATTCGCTAAGGCTGTTCTTGTGGAATTGGCAAAGGGATATTTGGAAGCCCATAGAAGGCTATGGTGAAAAAGGAAATATCTTCCGTTCAAAACTGGAAAGAAGCTTTCTGAGAAACTGCTCTGTGTTCTGTTAATTCATCTCACAGAGTTACAACTTTCCCTTCAAGAGGCCTTTGGCTAAGGCTGTTCTTGTGGAATTGGCAAAGGGATATTTGGAAGCCCATAGAGGGCTATGGTGAAAAAGGAAATATCTTCCGTTCAAAACTGGAAAGAAGCTTTCAGAGAAACTGCTCTGTGTTCTGTTAGTTCATCTCACAGAGTTACATCTTTCCCTTCAAGAAGCCTTTCGCTAAGGCTGTTCTTGTGGAATTGGCAAAGGGATATTTGGAAGCCCTTAGATGGCTATGGTGAAAAAGGAAATATCTTCCATTCAAAACTGGAAAGAAGCTTTCTGAGAAACTCCTCTGTGTTCTCTGAATTCATCTCAGAGTGTTTCATCTTTCCCTTCAAGAAGCCTTTCGCTAAGGCTGTTCTTGTGGAACTGGCAAAGGGATATTTTGAAGCCCATAGAGGGCTATGGTGAAAAAGGAAATATCTTCCGTTCAAAACTGGATAGAAGCTTTCTGAGAAACAGCTCTGTGTTCTGTTAGTTCATCCCACAGAGTTACATCTTTCCCTTCAAGAAGCCTTTCGCTAAGGCTGTTCTTGTGGAACTGGAAAAGGGATATTTGGAAGCCCATAGAGGGCTATGGTGAAAAAGGAAATATTTTCCGTTCAAAACTGCAAAGAAACTTTCTGAGAAACTGTTGTGTGTTCTGTTAATTCATCTCACAGAGTTACATCCTTCCCTTCAAGTAGCCTTTCGCTAAGGCTGTTCTTGTGGAATTGGAAAAGCGATATTTGGAAGCCCTTAGAGGGCTATGGTGAAAAAGGAAATATCTTCCGTTCAAAACTGGAAAGAAGCTTTCTGAGAAACTGCTCTGTGTTCTCTGAATTCATCTCACAGAGTTACATCTTTCCCTTCAAGAATCCTTTCTCTAAGGCTGTTCTTGTGGAATTGGCAAAGGGATATTTGGAAGCCCATAGAGGGCTATGGTGAAAAAGGAAATATCTTCCGTTCAAAACTGGAAAGAAGCTTTCTGAGAAACTGCTCTGTGTTCTGTTAGTTCATCTCACAGAGTTACATCTTTCCCTTCAAGAAGCCTATCGCTAAGGCTGTTCTTGTGGAATTGGCAAAGGGATATTTTGAAGCCCTTAGATAGCTATGGTGAAAAAGGAAATATCTTCCGTTCAAAACTGGAAAGAAGCTTTCTGAGAAACTCCTCTGTGTTCTCTGAATTCATCTCACAGTGTTACATCTTTCCCTTCAAGAAGCCTTTCGCTAAGGCTGTTCTTGTGGAACTGGCAAAGGTATATTTTGAAGCCCATAGAGGGCTATGGTGAAAAAGGAAATATCTTCCGTTCAAAATTGGATAGAAGCTTTCTGAGAAACTGCTCTGTGTTCTGTTAGTTCATCTCACAGAGTTACATCTTTCCCTTCAAGAAGCCTTTCGCCAAGGCTGTTGTTGTGGAATTTGCAAAGGGATATTTGGAAACCCATAGAGGGCTATGGTGAAAAAGGAAGTATCTTCCGTACAAAACTGGAAAGAAGCTTTCTGAGAAACTGTTCTGTGTTCTGTTAGTTCATCTCACAGAGTTACATCCTTCCCTTCAAGAAACCTTTAGCTAAGGCTGTTCTTGTGGAACTGGCAATGTGATATTTGGAAGCCCATAGAGGGCTATGGTGAAAGAGGAAATATCTTCCGTTCAAAACTGGAAAGAAGCTTTCTGAGAAACTGCTTTGTGTTCTCTGAATTCATCTCACAGAGTTACATCTTCCCCTTCAAGAAGCCTTTCGCTAAGTCTGTTCTTGTGGAACGGGCAAAGGGATATTTGGAAGCCCATAGAGGGCTATGGTGAAACAGGAAATATCTTACGTTCAAAACTGGAAAGAAGCTTTCTTAGAAACTGCTCTGTGTTCTCTGAATTCATCTCACAGAGTTACATCTTTCCCTTCAAGAAGCCTTTCGCTAAGGCTGTTCTTGTGGAATTGGCAAAGGGATATTTGGAAGCCCATAGAGGGCTATGGAGAAAAAGGAAATATCTTCCGTTCAAAACTGGAAAGAAGCTTTCTGAGAAACTGCTCTGTGTTCTGTTAGTTCATCTCACAGAGTTACATCTTTCCCTTCAAAAAGCCTTTCGCTAAGGCTGTTCTTGTGGAATTGGCAAAGGGATATTTGGAAGCCCATAGAGGGCTATGGTGAAAAAGGAAATATCTTCCGTTCAAAACTGGAAAGAAGCTTTCTGAGAAACTGTTATGTGTTCTGTTAATTCATCTCACAGAGTTACATCTTTCCCTTCAAGAAGCCTTTCGCTAAGGCTGTTCTTGTGGAAGTGGCAAAGGGATATTTGGAAGCCCATAGAGGGCTATGGTGAAAAAGGAAATATCTTCCGTTCAATACTGGAAAGAAGCTTTCTGAGAAACTGCTCTGTGTTCTGTTAGTTCATCTCACAGAGTGACATCTTTCCCTTCAAGAAGCCTTTCGCTAAGGCTGTTCTTGTCTAACTGGCAAAGGGATATTTGGAAGCCCATAGAAGGCTATGGTGAAAAAGGAAATATCTTCCGTTCAAAACTGGAAAGAAGCTTTCGGAGAAACTGCTCTGTGTTCTCTGAATTCATCTCAGAGAGTTACATCTTTCCCTTCAAGAAACCTTTCGCTAAGGCTGTTCTTGTGAAACTGGCAAAGGGATATTTGGAAGCCCTTAGAGGGCTATGGTGAAAAAGGAAATATCTTCCGTTCAAAACTGGAAAGAAGCTTTCTGAGAAACTGCTCTGTGTTCTCTGAATTCATCTCACAGCGTTACATTTTTCCTTTCAAGAAGCTATTCGCCAAGGCTGTTCTTGTGGAATTGTCAAAGGGATATTTGCAAGCCCATAGAGGGCTACGGTGAAAAAGGAAATATCTTCCGTTCAAAACTGTAAAGAAGCTTTCTGAGAAAGTGCTCTGTGTTCTGTTAATTCATCTCATAGAGTTACATCTTTCCCTTCAAGAAGCCTTTCGCTAAGGCTGTTCTTGTGGAATTGGCAAAGGGATATTTGAAAGCCCTTAGATGGCTATGGTGCAAAAGGAAATATCTTCCGTTCAAAACTGGAAAGAAGCTTTCTGAGAAACTGTTCTGTGTTCTGTTAGTTCATCTCACAGAGTTACATCCTTCCCTTCAAGAAGCCTTTCGCCAAGGCTGTTGTTGTGGAATTTGCAAAGGGATATTTGGAAACCCATAGAGGGCTATGGTGAAAAAGGAAGTATCTTCCGTTCAAAACTGGAAAGAAGCTTTCTGAGAAACTGTTCTGTGTTCTGTTAGTTCATCTCACAGAGTTACATCCTTCCCTTCAAGAAACCTTTAGCTAAGGCTGTTCTTGTGGAACTGGCAATGGGATATTTGGAAGCCCATAGAGGGCTATGGTGAAAGAGGAAATATCTTCCGTTCAAAACTGGAAAGAAGCTTTCTGAGAAACTGCTTTGTGTTCTCTGAATTCATCTCACAGAGTTACATCTTCCCCTTCAAGAAGCCTTTCGCTAAGTCTGTTCTTGTGGAACGGGCAAAGGGATATTTGGAAGCCCATAGAGGGCTATGGTGAAACAGGAAATATCTTACGTTCAAAACTGGAAAGAAGCTTTCTTAGAAACTGCTCTGTGTTCTCTGAATTCATCTCACAGAGTTACATCTTTCCCTTCAAGAAGCCTTTCGCTAAGGCTGTTCTTGTGGAATTGGCAAAGGGATATTTGGAAGCCCATAGAGGGCTATGGAGAAAAAGGAAATATCTTCCGTTCAAAACTGGAAAGAAGCTTTCTGAGAAACTGCTCTGTGTTCTGTTAGTTCATCTCACAGAGTTACATCTTTCCCTTCAAGAAGCCTTTCGCTAAGGCTGTTCTTGTGGAATTGGCAAAGGGATATTTGGAAGCCCATAGAGGGCTATGGTGAAAAAGGAAATATCTTCCGTTCAACACTGGAAAGAAGCTTTCTGAGAAACTGTTATGTGTTCTGTTAATTCATCTCACAGAGTTACATCTTTCCCTTCAAGAAGCCTTTCGCTAAGGCTGTTCTTGTGGAAGTGGCAAAGGGATATTTGGAAGCCCATAGAGGGCTATGGTGAAAAAGGAAATATCTTCCGTTCAATACTGGAAAGAAGCTTTCTGAGAAACTGCTCTGTGTTCTGTTAGTTCATCTCACAGAGTGACATCTTTCCCTTCAAGAAGCCTTTCGCTAAGGCTGTTCTTGTCTAACTGGCAAAGGGATATTTGGAAGCCCATAGAAGGCTATGGTGAAAAAGGAAATATCTTCCGTTCAAAACTGGAAAGAAGCTTTCGGAGAAACTGCTCTGTGTTCTGTTAGTTCATCTCACAGAGTTACATCTTTCCCTTCAAGAAGACTTTCGCTAAGGCTGTTCTTGTGGAATTGGCAAAGGGATATTTGGAAGCCCATAGAGGGCTATGGTGAAAAAGGAAATATCTTCCGTTGAAAACTGGAAAGAAGCTTTCTGAGAAACTGCTCTGTGTTCTGTTAATTCATCTCTCAGAGTTACATCTTTCCCTTCAAGAAGCCTTTCGCTAAGGCTGTTCTTGTGAAACTGGCAAAGGGATATTTGGAAGCCCATAGAGGGCTATGGTGCAAAAGGAAATATCTTCCGTTGAAAACTGGAAAGAAGCTTTCTGAGAAACTGCTCTGTGTTCTGTTAATTCATCTCACAGAGTTACATCTTTCCCTTCAAAAAGCCTTTCGCTAAGGCTGTTCTTGTGGAATTGGCAAAGGGATATTTGGAAGCCCATAGTGGCTATGGTGAAAAAGGAAATATCTTCCGTTCAAAACTTGAAAGAAGCTTTCTGAGAAACTGCTCTGTGTTCTGCTAATTCATCTCACACAGTTAATTCTTTCCCTTCAAGAAGCCTTTCGCTAAGGCTGTTCTTGTGGAATTGGCAAAGGGATATTTGGAAGCCCTTAGGAGGTTATGGTGAAAAAGGAAATATCTTCCGTTCAAAATTGGAAAAAAGCTTTCTGAGAAACTGCTCTGTGTTCTGTTAGTTCAACTCACAGAGTTACATCTTTCCCTTCAAGAAGCCTTTCTCTAAGGCTGTTCTTGTGGAATTGGCAAAGGGATATTTGGAAGCCCATAGAGGGCTCTGGTGAAAAAGGAAATATCTTCCGTTGAAAACTGGAAAGAAGCTTTCTGAGAAACTGCTCTGTGTTCTGTTAGTTCATCTCACAGAGTTACATCTTTCCCTTCAAGAAGCCTTTCCTTAAGGCTGTTCTTGTGGAATTGGCAAAGGGATATTTGGAAGCCCATAGTGGGCTATAGTGCAAAAGGAAATATCTTCCGTTCAAAACTGGAAAGAAGCTTTCTGAGAAACTGCTCTGTGTTCTGTTAATTCATCTCACACAGTTACTTCTTTCCTTCAAGAAGCCTTTTGCTAAGGCTGTTCTTGCGGAATTGGCAAAGGGATATTTGGAAGTCCATAGGGTCTATGGTGAAAAAGGAAATATCTTCCGTTGAAAACTGAAAAGAAGCTTTCTGAGAAACTGCTCTGTGTTCTGTTAATTCATCTCACACAGTTACTTCTTTCCTTCAAGAAGCCTTTCGCTAAGACTGTTCTTGTGGAATTGGCAAAGGGATATTTGGAAGCCCATAAAGGGCTATGGTGAAAAAGGAAATATCTTGCGTTCAAAACTGGAAAGAAGCTTTCTGAGAAACTGCTCTGTGTTCTGTTAGTTCATCTCACAGAGTTACATCTTTCCCTTCAAGAAGCCTTTCGCTAAGGCTGTTCTTGTGGAATTGGCAAGGGGATATTTGGAAGCCCTTAGAGGGCTATGGTGAAAAAGGTAATATCTTCCGTTCAATACTGGAAAGAATCTTTCTGAGAAACTGCTCTGTGTTCTGTTAGTTAATCTCACAGAGTTACATCTTTCCCTTCAAGAAGTCTTTCGCTAAGTCTGTTCTTGTGGAATTGGCAAAGGGATATTTGGAAGCCCATAGTGGCTATGGTGAAAAAGGAAATATCTTCCGTTCAAAACTTGAAAGAAGCTTTCTGAGAAACTGCTCTGTGTTCTGCTAATTCATCTCACACAGTTAATTCTTTCCCTTCAAGAAGCCTTTCGCTAAGGCTGTTCTTGTGGAATTGGCAAAGGGATATTGGGAAGCCCTTAGGAGGTTATGGTGAAAAAGGAAATATCTTCCGTTCAAAATTGGAAAGAAGCTTTCTGAGAAACTGCTCTGTGTTCTGTTAGTTCAACTCACAGAGTTACATCTTTCCCTTCAAGAAGCCTTTCTCTAAGGCTGTTCTTGTGGAATTGGCAAAGGGATATTTGGAAGCCCATAGAGGGCTCTGGTGAAAAAGGAAATATCTTCCGTTGAAAACTGGAAAGAAGCTTTCTGAGAAACTGCTCTGTGTTCTGTTAGTTAATCTCACAGAGTTACATCTTTCCCTTCAAGAAGTCTTTCGCTAAGTCTGTTCTTGTGGAATTGGCAAAGGGATATTTGGAAGCCCATAGGGGCTATGGTGAAAAAGGAAATATCTTCCGTTCAAAACTGGAAAGAAGCTTTCTGAGAAACTGCTCTGTGTTCTGTTAATTCATCTCACACAGTTACATCTTTCCCTTCAAGAAGCCTTTCGCTAAGGCCTTTCTTGGGGAATTGGCAAAGGGATATTTGGAAGCCCATAGAGAGCTATGGTGAAAAAGGAAATATCTTCCGTTCAAAACTGGAAAGAAGCTTTCTGAGAAACTGCTCTGTGTTCTCTGAATTCATCTCACAGAGTTACATCCTTCCCTTCAAGAAGCCTTTCGCTAAGGCTGTTTTTGTGGAATTGGCAAAGGGATATTTGGAAGCCCATAGAGGGCTATGGTGAAAAAGGAAATATCTTCCGTTCAAACCTGGAAAGAAGCTTTCTGAGAAACTGCTCTGTGTTCTGTTAGTTCATCTCACAGAGTTACATCTTTCCCTTCAAGAAGCCTTTCGCTAAGGCTGTTCTTGTGGAATTGGCAAGGGGATATTTGGAAGCCCTTAGAGGGCTATGGTGAAAAAGGTAATATCTTCCGTTCAATACTGGAAAGAGGCTTTCTGAGAAACTGCTCTGTGTTCTGTTAGTTAATCTCACAGAGTTACATCTTTCCCTTCAAGAAGACTTTCGCTAAGGCTGTTCTTGTGGAATTGGCAAAGGGATATTTGGAAGCCCATAGAGGGTTATGATGAAAAAGGAAATAGTTTCCGTTGAAAACTGGAAAGAAGCTTTCTGAGAAACTGCTCTGTGTTCTGTTAATTCATCTCTCAGAGTTACATCTTTCCTTTCAAGAAGCCTTTCGCTAAGGCTGTTCTTGTGAAACTGGCAAAGGGATATTTGGAAGCCCATAGAGGGCTATGGTGAAAAAGGAAATATCTTCCGTTCAAAACTGGAAAGAAGCTTTCTGAGAAACTGCTCTGTGTTCTGTTAATTCTTCTCACAGAGTTACATCTTTCCCTTCAAGAAGCCTTTCGCTAAGGCTGTTCTTGTGGAATTGGCAAAGGGATATTTGGAAGCCCATAGTGGCTATGGTGAAAAAGGAAATATCTTCCGTTCAAAACTGGAAAGAAGCTTTCTGAGAAACTGCTCTGTGTTCTGTTAATTCATTTCACAGAGTTACATCTTTCCCTTCAAGAAGCCTTTCAGTAAGGCTGTTCTTGTGGAATTGGCAAAGGGATATTTGGAAGCACATAGAGGGCTATGGTGAAAAAGGAAATATCTTCCGTTGAAAACTGGAAAGAAGCTTTCTGAGAAACTGCTCTGTGTTCTGTTAGTTCAACTCACAGAGTTACATCTTTCCCTTCAAGAAGCCTTTCCTTAAGGCTGTTCTTGTGAAACTGGAAAAGGGATATTTGGAAGCCCGTAGAGAGCTATGGTGCAAAAGGAAATATCTTCCGTTCAAAACTATAAAGAAGCTTTCTGAGAAACTGCTCTGTGTTCCGTTAATTCATCTCACACAGTTACATCTTTCCTTCAAGAAGCCTTTTGCTAAGGCTGTTCTTGTGGAATTGGCAAAGGGATATTTGGAAGCCCATAGGGGCTATGGTGAAAAAGGAAATATCTTCCGTTCAAAACTGGAAAGAAGCTTTCTGAGAAACTGCTCTGTGTTCTGTTAATTCATCTCACAGAGTTACTTCTTTCCCTTCAAGAAGCCTTTCGCTAAGGCTATTCTTGTGGAATTGGCATAGGGATAATTGGAAGCCCATAAAGGGCTATGGTGAAAAAGGAAATATCTTCCGTTCAAAACTGGAAAGAAGCTTTCTGAGAAACTGCTCTGTGTTCTGTTAGTTCATTTCACAGAGTTACATCTTTCCCTTCAAGAAGCCTTTCGCTAAGGCTGTTCTTGTGGAATTGGCAAGGGGATATTTGGAAGCCCTTAGAGGGCTATGGTGAAAAAGGTAATATCTTCCGTTCAATACTGGAAAGAAGCTTTCTGAGAAACTGCTCTGTGTTCTGTTAGTTCATCTCACAGAGTTACATCTTTCCCTTCAAGAAGACTTTCGCTAAGGCTGTTCTTGTGGAATTGGCAAAGGGATATTTGGAAGCCCATAGACGGCTATGGTGAAAAAGGAAATATCTTCCGTTGAAAACTGGAAAGAAGCTTTCTGAGAAACTGCTCTGTGTTCTGTTAATTCATCTCTCAGAGTTACATCTTTCCCTTCAAGAAGCCTTTCGCTAAGGCTGTTCTTGTGAAACTGGCAAAGGGATATTTGGAAGCCCATAGAGGGCTATGGTGCAAAAGCAAATATCTTCCGTTGAAAACTGGAAAGAAGCTTTCTGAGAAACTGCTCTGTGTTCTGTTAATTCATCTCACAGAGTTACATCTTTCCCTTCAAGAAGCCTTTCGCTAAGGCTGTTCTTGTGGAATTGGCAAAGGGATATTTGGAAGCCCATAGTGGCTATGGTGAAAAAGGAAATATCTTCCGTTCAAAACTGGAAAGAAGCTTTCTGAGAAACTGCTCTGTGTTCTATTAATTCATCTCACACAATTAATTCTTTCCCTTCAAGAAGCCTTTCGCTAAGGCTGTTCTTGTGGAATTGGCAAAGGGATATTTGGAAGCCCTTAGGAGGTTATGGTGAAAAAGGAAATATCTTCCGTTCAAAATTGGAAAGAAGCTTTCTGAGAAACTGCTCTGTGTTCTGTTAGTTCAACTCACAGAGCTACATCTTTCCCTTCAAGAAGCCTTTCTCTAAGGCTGTTCTTGTGGAATTGGCAAAGGGATATTTGGAAGCCCATAGAGGGCTCTGGTGAAAAAGGAAATATCTTCCGTTGAAAACTGGAAAGAACCTTTCTGAGAAACTGCTCTGTGTTCTGTTAGTTCATCTCACAGAGTTACATCTTTCCCTTCAAGAAGCCTTTCCTTAAGGCTGTTCTTGTGGAATTGGCAAAGGGATATTTGGAAGCCCATAGTGGGCTATGGTGCAAAAGGAAATATCTTCCGTTCAAAACTGGAAAGAAGCTTTCTGAGAAACAGCTCTGTGTTCTCTGAATTCATCTCACAGAGTTACATCCTTCCCTTCAAGAAGCCTTTCGCTAAGGCTGTTTTTGTGGAATTGGCAAAGGGATATTTGGAAGCCCATAGAGGGCTATGGTGAAAAAGGTAATATCTTCCGTTCAAACCTGGAAAGAAGTTTCTGAGAAACTGCTCTGTGTTCTGCTAGTCATCTCACACAGTTACATCTTTCCCTTCAAGAAACCTTTCGCTAAGGCTGTTCTTGTGGAATTGGCAAAGGGATATTTGGAAGCCCTTAGGAGGTTATGGTGAAAAAGGAAATATCTTCCGTTCAAAATTGGAAAGAAGCTTTCTGAGAAACTGCTCTGTGTTCTGTTAGTTCAACTCACAGAGCTACATCTTTCCCTTCAAGAAGCCTTTCTCTAAGGCTGTTCTTGTGGAATTGGCAAAGGGATATTTGGAAGCCCATAGAGGGCTCTGGTGAAAAAGGAAATATCTTCCGTTGAAAACTGGAAAGAACCTTTCTGAGAAACTGCTCTGTGTTCTGTTAGTTCATCTCACAGAGTTACATCTTTCCCTTCAAGAAGCCTTTCCTTAAGGCTGTTCTTGTGGAATTGGCAAAGGGATATTTGGAAGCCCATAGTGGGCTATGGTGCAAAAGGAAATATCTTCCGTTCAAAACTGGAAAGAAGCTTTCTGAGAAACAGCTCTGTGTTCTCTGAATTCATCTCACAGAGTTACATCCTTCCCTTCAAGAAGCCTTTCGCTAAGGCTGTTTTTGTGGAATTGGCAAAGGGATATTTGGAAGCCCATAGAGGGCTATGGTGAAAAAGGTAATATCTTCCGTTCAAACCTGGAAAGAAGTTTCTGAGAAACTGCTCTGTGTTCTGCTAGTCATCTCACACAGTTACATCTTTCCCTTCAAGAAACCTTTCGCTAAGGCTGTTCTTGTGGAATTTGCAAAGGCATATTTGGAAGCCCATAGAGGGCTATGGTGAAAAAGGAATTATCTTCCATTCAAAACTGGAAAGAAGCTTTCTGAGAAACTGCTCTGTGTTCTCTGAATTCATCTCACAGAGTTACATCCTTCCCTTCAAGAAGCCTTTCGCTAAGGCTGTTTTTGTGGAATTGGCAAAGGGATATTTTCAAGCCCATAGAGGGCTATGGTGAAAAAGGAAATATCTTCCGTTGAAAACTAGAAAGAAGCTTTCTGAGAAACTGCTCTGTGTTCTCTGAATTCATCTCACAGAGTTACATCTTTCCCTTCAAGAAGACTTTCGCTAAGGCTGTTTTTGTGGAATTTGCAAAGGGATATTTGGAAGCCCTTTGAGGGCTATATTGAAAAAGGAAATATCTTCCGTTCAAAACTGGAAAGAAGCTTTCTGAGAAACTGCTCTGTGTTCTGTTAATTCATCTCACACAGTTACATCTTTCCCTTCAAGAAGCCTTTCGCTAAGGCTGTTCTTGTGGAATTGGCAAAGGGATATTTGGAAGCCCATAGAGGGCTATGTTGAAAAAGGAAATATCTTCCGTTCAAAACTGGAAAGAAGCTTTCTAAGAAACTGCTCTGTGTTCTGTTAGTTCATCTCACAGAGTTACATCTTTCCCTTTAAGAAGCCTTTCGCTAAGGCTGTTCTTGTGGAAATGGCAAAGGGATATTTGGAAGCCCATAGAGGGCTATGGTGAAAAAGGAAATATCTTCCGTTCAAAACTGGAAAGAAGCTTTCTGAGAAACTAATCTGTGTTCTGTTAATTCATTTCACAGAGTTACATCTTCCCCTTCAAGAAGCTGTTCGGTAAGGCTGTTCTTGTGGAATTGGCAAAGGGATATTTGGAAGCCCATAGAGGGCTATGGTGAAAAAGGAAATATCTTCCGTTGAAAACTGGAAAGAAGCTTTCTGAGAAACTGCTCTGTGTTCTGTTAGTTCATCTCACAGAGTTACATCTTTCCCTTCAAGAAGCCTTTCCTTAAGGCTGTTCTTGTGAAACTGGAAAAGGGATATTTGGAAGCCCGTAGAGGGCTATGGTGCAAAAGGAAATATCTTCCGTTCAAAACTGGAAAGAAGTTTCTGAGAAACTGCTCTGTGTTCTGCTAGTCATCTCACACAGTTACATCTTTCCCTTCAAGAAACCTTTCGCTAAGGCTGTTCTTGTGGAATTTGCAAAGGCATATTTGGAAGCCCATAGAGGGCTATGGTGAAAAAGGAATTATCTTCCATTCAAAACTGGAAAGAAGCTTTCTGAGAAACTGCTCTGTGTTCTGTTAATTCATCTCACAGAGATACATCTTTCCTTTCAAGAAGCCTTTCGCTAAGGCTGTTCTTGTGGAATTGGCAAAGGGATATTGGAAAGCCCATAGAGGGCTATAGTGAAAAAGGAAATATCTTCCGTTGAAAACTGGAAAGAAGCTTTCTGAGAAACTAATCTGTGTTCTGTTAATTCATTTCACAGAGTTACATCTTCCCCTTCAGGAAGCCGTTCGGTAAGCCTGTTCTTGTGGAATTAGCAAAGGGATATTTGGAAGCCCATAGAGGGTTATGTTGAAAAAGGAAATATCTTCCGATGAAAACTGGAAAGAAGCTTTCTGAGAAACTGCTCTGTGTTCTCTGAATTCATCTCACAGAGTTACATCTTTCCCTTCAAAAAGCCTTTCGCTAAGGCTGTTCTTGTGGAATTGGCAAAGGGATATTTGGAAGCCCATAGAGGGCTATGGTGAAAAAGGAAATATCTTCCGTTCAAAACTGGAAAGAAGCTTTCTGAGAAACTGTTATGTGTTCTGTTAATTCATCTCACAGAGTTACATCTTTCCCTTCAAGAAGCCTTTCGCTAAGGCTGTTCTTGTGGAAGTGGCAAAGGGATATTTGGAAGCCCATAGAGGGCTATGGTGAAAAAGGAAATATCTTCCGTTCAATACTGGAAAGAAGCTTTCTGAGAAACTGCTCTGTGTTCTGTTAGTTCATCTCACAGAGTGACATCTTTCCCTTCAAGAAGCCTTTCGCTAAGGCTGTTCTTGTCTAACTGGCAAAGGGATATTTGGAAGCCCATAGAAGGCTATGGTGAAAAAGGAAATATCTTCCGTTCAAAACTGGAAAGAAGCTTTCGGAGAAACTGCTCTGTGTTCTCTGAATTCATCTCAGAGAGTTACATCTTTCCCTTCAAGAAACCTTTCGCTAAGGCTGTTCTTGTGAAACTGGCAAAGGGATATTTGGAAGCCCTTAGAGGGCTATGGTGAAAAAGGAAATATCTTCCGTTCAAAACTGGAAAGAAGCTTTCTGAGAAACTGCTCTGTGTTCTCTGAATTCATCTCACAGCGTTACATTTTTCCTTTCAAGAAGCTATTCGCCAAGGCTGTTCTTGTGGAATTGTCAAAGGGATATTTGCAAGCCCATAGAGGGCTACGGTGAAAAAGGAAATATCTTCCGTTCAAAACTGTAAAGAAGCTTTCTGAGAAAGTGCTCTGTGTTCTGTTAATTCATCTCATAGAGTTACATCTTTCCCTTCAAGAAGCCTTTCGCTAAGGCTGTTCTTGTGGAATTGGCAAAGGGATATTTGAAAGCCCTTAGATGGCTATGGTGCAAAAGGAAATATCTTCCGTTCAAAACTGGAAAGAAGCTTTCTGAGAAACTGTTCTGTGTTCTGTTAGTTCATCTCACAGAGTTACATCCTTCCCTTCAAGAAGCCTTTCGCCAAGGCTGTTGTTGTGGAATTTGCAAAGGGATATTTGGAAACCCATAGAGGGCTATGGTGAAAAAGGAAGTATCTTCCGTTCAAAACTGGAAAGAAGCTTTCTGAGAAACTGTTCTGTGTTCTGTTAGTTCATCTCACAGAGTTACATCCTTCCCTTCAAGAAACCTTTAGCTAAGGCTGTTCTTGTGGAACTGGCAATGGGATATTTGGAAGCCCATAGAGGGCTATGGTGAAAGAGGAAATATCTTCCGTTCAAAACTGGAAAGAAGCTTTCTGAGAAACTGCTTTGTGTTCTCTGAATTCATCTCACAGAGTTACATCTTCCCCTTCAAGAAGCCTTTCGCTAAGTCTGTTCTTGTGGAACGGGCAAAGGGATATTTGGAAGCCCATAGAGGGCTATGGTGAAACAGGAAATATCTTACGTTCAAAACTGGAAAGAAGCTTTCTTAGAAACTGCTCTGTGTTCTCTGAATTCATCTCACAGAGTTACATCTTTCCCTTCAAGAAGCCTTTCGCTAAGGCTGTTCTTGTGGAATTGGCAAAGGGATATTTGGAAGCCCATAGAGGGCTATGGAGAAAAAGGAAATATCTTCCGTTCAAAACTGGAAAGAAGCTTTCTGAGAAACTGCTCTGTGTTCTGTTAGTTCATCTCACAGAGTTACATCTTTCCCTTCAAGAAGCCTTTCGCTAAGGCTGTTCTTGTGGAATTGGCAAAGGGATATTTGGAAGCCCATAGAGGGCTATGGTGAAAAAGGAAATATCTTCCGTTCAACACTGGAAAGAAGCTTTCTGAGAAACTGTTATGTGTTCTGTTAATTCATCTCACAGAGTTACATCTTTCCCTTCAAGAAGCCTTTCGCTAAGGCTGTTCTTGTGGAAGTGGCAAAGGGATATTTGGAAGCCCATAGAGGGCTATGGTGAAAAAGGAAATATCTTCCGTTCAATACTGGAAAGAAGCTTTCTGAGAAACTGCTCTGTGTTCTGTTAGTTCATCTCACAGAGTGACATCTTTCCCTTCAAGAAGCCTTTCGCTAAGGCTGTTCTTGTCTAACTGGCAAAGGGATATTTGGAAGCCCATAGAAGGCTATGGTGAAAAAGGAAATATCTTCCGTTCAAAACTGGAAAGAAGCTTTCGGAGAAACTGCTCTGTGTTCTGTTAGTTCATCTCACAGAGTTACATCTTTCCCTTCAAGAAGACTTTCGCTAAGGCTGTTCTTGTGGAATTGGCAAAGGGATATTTGGAAGCCCATAGAGGGCTATGGTGAAAAAGGAAATATCTTCCGTTGAAAACTGGAAAGAAGCTTTCTGAGAAACTGCTCTGTGTTCTGTTAATTCATCTCTCAGAGTTACATCTTTCCCTTCAAGAAGCCTTTCGCTAAGGCTGTTCTTGTGAAACTGGCAAAGGGATATTTGGAAGCCCATAGAGGGCTATGGTGCAAAAGGAAATATCTTCCGTTGAAAACTGGAAAGAAGCTTTCTGAGAAACTGCTCTGTGTTCTGTTAATTCATCTCACAGAGTTACATCTTTCCCTTCAAAAAGCCTTTCGCTAAGGCTGTTCTTGTGGAATTGGCAAAGGGATATTTGGAAGCCCATAGTGGCTATGGTGAAAAAGGAAATATCTTCCGTTCAAAACTTGAAAGAAGCTTTCTGAGAAACTGCTCTGTGTTCTGCTAATTCATCTCACACAGTTAATTCTTTCCCTTCAAGAAGCCTTTCGCTAAGGCTGTTCTTGTGGAATTGGCAAAGGGATATTTGGAAGCCCTTAGGAGGTTATGGTGAAAAAGGAAATATCTTCCGTTCAAAATTGGAAAAAAGCTTTCTGAGAAACTGCTCTGTGTTCTGTTAGTTCAACTCACAGAGTTACATCTTTCCCTTCAAGAAGCCTTTCTCTAAGGCTGTTCTTGTGGAATTGGCAAAGGGATATTTGGAAGCCCATAGAGGGCTCTGGTGAAAAAGGAAATATCTTCCGTTGAAAACTGGAAAGAAGCTTTCTGAGAAACTGCTCTGTGTTCTGTTAGTTCATCTCACAGAGTTACATCTTTCCCTTCAAGAAGCCTTTCCTTAAGGCTGTTCTTGTGGAATTGGCAAAGGGATATTTGGAAGCCCATAGTGGGCTATAGTGCAAAAGGAAATATCTTCCGTTCAAAACTGGAAAGAAGCTTTCTGAGAAACTGCTCTGTGTTCTGTTAATTCATCTCACACAGTTACTTCTTTCCTTCAAGAAGCCTTTTGCTAAGGCTGTTCTTGCGGAATTGGCAAAGGGATATTTGGAAGTCCATAGGGTCTATGGTGAAAAAGGAAATATCTTCCGTTGAAAACTGAAAAGAAGCTTTCTGAGAAACTGCTCTGTGTTCTGTTAATTCATCTCACACAGTTACTTCTTTCCTTCAAGAAGCCTTTCGCTAAGACTGTTCTTGTGGAATTGGCAAAGGGATATTTGGAAGCCCATAAAGGGCTATGGTGAAAAAGGAAATATCTTGCGTTCAAAACTGGAAAGAAGCTTTCTGAGAAACTGCTCTGTGTTCTGTTAGTTCATCTCACAGAGTTACATCTTTCCCTTCAAGAAGCCTTTCGCTAAGGCTGTTCTTGTGGAATTGGCAAGGGGATATTTGGAAGCCCTTAGAGGGCTATGGTGAAAAAGGTAATATCTTCCGTTCAATACTGGAAAGAATCTTTCTGAGAAACTGCTCTGTGTTCTGTTAGTTAATCTCACAGAGTTACATCTTTCCCTTCAAGAAGTCTTTCGCTAAGTCTGTTCTTGTGGAATTGGCAAAGGGATATTTGGAAGCCCATAGTGGCTATGGTGAAAAAGGAAATATCTTCCGTTCAAAACTTGAAAGAAGCTTTCTGAGAAACTGCTCTGTGTTCTGCTAATTCATCTCACACAGTTAATTCTTTCCCTTCAAGAAGCCTTTCGCTAAGGCTGTTCTTGTGGAATTGGCAAAGGGATATTGGGAAGCCCTTAGGAGGTTATGGTGAAAAAGGAAATATCTTCCGTTCAAAATTGGAAAGAAGCTTTCTGAGAAACTGCTCTGTGTTCTGTTAGTTCAACTCACAGAGTTACATCTTTCCCTTCAAGAAGCCTTTCTCTAAGGCTGTTCTTGTGGAATTGGCAAAGGGATATTTGGAAGCCCATAGAGGGCTCTGGTGAAAAAGGAAATATCTTCCGTTGAAAACTGGAAAGAAGCTTTCTGAGAAACTGCTCTGTGTTCTGTTAGTTAATCTCACAGAGTTACATCTTTCCCTTCAAGAAGTCTTTCGCTAAGTCTGTTCTTGTGGAATTGGCAAAGGGATATTTGGAAGCCCATAGGGGCTATGGTGAAAAAGGAAATATCTTCCGTTCAAAACTGGAAAGAAGCTTTCTGAGAAACTGCTCTGTGTTCTGTTAATTCATCTCACACAGTTACATCTTTCCCTTCAAGAAGCCTTTCGCTAAGGCCTTTCTTGGGGAATTGGCAAAGGGATATTTGGAAGCCCATAGAGAGCTATGGTGAAAAAGGAAATATCTTCCGTTCAAAACTGGAAAGAAGCTTTCTGAGAAACTGCTCTGTGTTCTCTGAATTCATCTCACAGAGTTACATCCTTCCCTTCAAGAAGCCTTTCGCTAAGGCTGTTTTTGTGGAATTGGCAAAGGGATATTTGGAAGCCCATAGAGGGCTATGGTGAAAAAGGAAATATCTTCCGTTCAAACCTGGAAAGAAGCTTTCTGAGAAACTGCTCTGTGTTCTGTTAGTTCATCTCACAGAGTTACATCTTTCCCTTCAAGAAGCCTTTCGCTAAGGCTGTTCTTGTGGAATTGGCAAGGGGATATTTGGAAGCCCTTAGAGGGCTATGGTGAAAAAGGTAATATCTTCCGTTCAATACTGGAAAGAGGCTTTCTGAGAAACTGCTCTGTGTTCTGTTAGTTAATCTCACAGAGTTACATCTTTCCCTTCAAGAAGACTTTCGCTAAGGCTGTTCTTGTGGAATTGGCAAAGGGATATTTGGAAGCCCATAGAGGGTTATGATGAAAAAGGAAATAGTTTCCGTTGAAAACTGGAAAGAAGCTTTCTGAGAAACTGCTCTGTGTTCTGTTAATTCATCTCTCAGAGTTACATCTTTCCTTTCAAGAAGCCTTTCGCTAAGGCTGTTCTTGTGAAACTGGCAAAGGGATATTTGGAAGCCCATAGAGGGCTATGGTGAAAAAGGAAATATCTTCCGTTCAAAACTGGAAAGAAGCTTTCTGAGAAACTGCTCTGTGTTCTGTTAATTCTTCTCACAGAGTTACATCTTTCCCTTCAAGAAGCCTTTCGCTAAGGCTGTTCTTGTGGAATTGGCAAAGGGATATTTGGAAGCCCATAGTGGCTATGGTGAAAAAGGAAATATCTTCCGTTCAAAACTGGAAAGAAGCTTTCTGAGAAACTGCTCTGTGTTCTGTTAATTCATTTCACAGAGTTACATCTTTCCCTTCAAGAAGCCTTTCAGTAAGGCTGTTCTTGTGGAATTGGCAAAGGGATATTTGGAAGCACATAGAGGGCTATGGTGAAAAAGGAAATATCTTCCGTTGAAAACTGGAAAGAAGCTTTCTGAGAAACTGCTCTGTGTTCTGTTAGTTCAACTCACAGAGTTACATCTTTCCCTTCAAGAAGCCTTTCCTTAAGGCTGTTCTTGTGAAACTGGAAAAGGGATATTTGGAAGCCCGTAGAGAGCTATGGTGCAAAAGGAAATATCTTCCGTTCAAAACTATAAAGAAGCTTTCTGAGAAACTGCTCTGTGTTCCGTTAATTCATCTCACACAGTTACATCTTTCCTTCAAGAAGCCTTTTGCTAAGGCTGTTCTTGTGGAATTGGCAAAGGGATATTTGGAAGCCCATAGGGGCTATGGTGAAAAAGGAAATATCTTCCGTTCAAAACTGGAAAGAAGCTTTCTGAGAAACTGCTCTGTGTTCTGTTAATTCATCTCACAGAGTTACTTCTTTCCCTTCAAGAAGCCTTTCGCTAAGGCTATTCTTGTGGAATTGGCATAGGGATAATTGGAAGCCCATAAAGGGCTATGGTGAAAAAGGAAATATCTTCCGTTCAAAACTGGAAAGAAGCTTTCTGAGAAACTGCTCTGTGTTCTGTTAGTTCATTTCACAGAGTTACATCTTTCCCTTCAAGAAGCCTTTCGCTAAGGCTGTTCTTGTGGAATTGGCAAGGGGATATTTGGAAGCCCTTAGAGGGCTATGGTGAAAAAGGTAATATCTTCCGTTCAATACTGGAAAGAAGCTTTCTGAGAAACTGCTCTGTGTTCTGTTAGTTCATCTCACAGAGTTACATCTTTCCCTTCAAGAAGACTTTCGCTAAGGCTGTTCTTGTGGAATTGGCAAAGGGATATTTGGAAGCCCATAGACGGCTATGGTGAAAAAGGAAATATCTTCCGTTGAAAACTGGAAAGAAGCTTTCTGAGAAACTGCTCTGTGTTCTGTTAATTCATCTCTCAGAGTTACATCTTTCCCTTCAAGAAGCCTTTCGCTAAGGCTGTTCTTGTGAAACTGGCAAAGGGATATTTGGAAGCCCATAGAGGGCTATGGTGCAAAAGCAAATATCTTCCGTTGAAAACTGGAAAGAAGCTTTCTGAGAAACTGCTCTGTGTTCTGTTAATTCATCTCACAGAGTTACATCTTTCCCTTCAAGAAGCCTTTCGCTAAGGCTGTTCTTGTGGAATTGGCAAAGGGATATTTGGAAGCCCATAGTGGCTATGGTGAAAAAGGAAATATCTTCCGTTCAAAACTGGAAAGAAGCTTTCTGAGAAACTGCTCTGTGTTCTATTAATTCATCTCACACAATTAATTCTTTCCCTTCAAGAAGCCTTTCGCTAAGGCTGTTCTTGTGGAATTGGCAAAGGGATATTTGGAAGCCCTTAGGAGGTTATGGTGAAAAAGGAAATATCTTCCGTTCAAAATTGGAAAGAAGCTTTCTGAGAAACTGCTCTGTGTTCTGTTAGTTCAACTCACAGAGCTACATCTTTCCCTTCAAGAAGCCTTTCTCTAAGGCTGTTCTTGTGGAATTGGCAAAGGGATATTTGGAAGCCCATAGAGGGCTCTGGTGAAAAAGGAAATATCTTCCGTTGAAAACTGGAAAGAACCTTTCTGAGAAACTGCTCTGTGTTCTGTTAGTTCATCTCACAGAGTTACATCTTTCCCTTCAAGAAGCCTTTCCTTAAGGCTGTTCTTGTGGAATTGGCAAAGGGATATTTGGAAGCCCATAGTGGGCTATGGTGCAAAAGGAAATATCTTCCGTTCAAAACTGGAAAGAAGCTTTCTGAGAAACAGCTCTGTGTTCTCTGAATTCATCTCACAGAGTTACATCCTTCCCTTCAAGAAGCCTTTCGCTAAGGCTGTTTTTGTGGAATTGGCAAAGGGATATTTGGAAGCCCATAGAGGGCTATGGTGAAAAAGGTAATATCTTCCGTTCAAACCTGGAAAGAAGTTTCTGAGAAACTGCTCTGTGTTCTGCTAGTCATCTCACACAGTTACATCTTTCCCTTCAAGAAACCTTTCGCTAAGGCTGTTCTTGTGGAATTGGCAAAGGGATATTTGGAAGCCCTTAGGAGGTTATGGTGAAAAAGGAAATATCTTCCGTTCAAAATTGGAAAGAAGCTTTCTGAGAAACTGCTCTGTGTTCTGTTAGTTCAACTCACAGAGCTACATCTTTCCCTTCAAGAAGCCTTTCTCTAAGGCTGTTCTTGTGGAATTGGCAAAGGGATATTTGGAAGCCCATAGAGGGCTCTGGTGAAAAAGGAAATATCTTCCGTTGAAAACTGGAAAGAACCTTTCTGAGAAACTGCTCTGTGTTCTGTTAGTTCATCTCACAGAGTTACATCTTTCCCTTCAAGAAGCCTTTCCTTAAGGCTGTTCTTGTGGAATTGGCAAAGGGATATTTGGAAGCCCATAGTGGGCTATGGTGCAAAAGGAAATATCTTCCGTTCAAAACTGGAAAGAAGCTTTCTGAGAAACAGCTCTGTGTTCTCTGAATTCATCTCACAGAGTTACATCCTTCCCTTCAAGAAGCCTTTCGCTAAGGCTGTTTTTGTGGAATTGGCAAAGGGATATTTGGAAGCCCATAGAGGGCTATGGTGAAAAAGGTAATATCTTCCGTTCAAACCTGGAAAGAAGTTTCTGAGAAACTGCTCTGTGTTCTGCTAGTCATCTCACACAGTTACATCTTTCCCTTCAAGAAACCTTTCGCTAAGGCTGTTCTTGTGGAATTTGCAAAGGCATATTTGGAAGCCCATAGAGGGCTATGGTGAAAAAGGAATTATCTTCCATTCAAAACTGGAAAGAAGCTTTCTGAGAAACTGCTCTGTGTTCTCTGAATTCATCTCACAGAGTTACATCCTTCCCTTCAAGAAGCCTTTCGCTAAGGCTGTTTTTGTGGAATTGGCAAAGGGATATTTTCAAGCCCATAGAGGGCTATGGTGAAAAAGGAAATATCTTCCGTTGAAAACTAGAAAGAAGCTTTCTGAGAAACTGCTCTGTGTTCTCTGAATTCATCTCACAGAGTTACATCTTTCCCTTCAAGAAGACTTTCGCTAAGGCTGTTTTTGTGGAATTTGCAAAGGGATATTTGGAAGCCCTTTGAGGGCTATATTGAAAAAGGAAATATCTTCCGTTCAAAACTGGAAAGAAGCTTTCTGAGAAACTGCTCTGTGTTCTGTTAATTCATCTCACACAGTTACATCTTTCCCTTCAAGAAGCCTTTCGCTAAGGCTGTTCTTGTGGAATTGGCAAAGGGATATTTGGAAGCCCATA
Organism: Chlorocebus sabaeus; assembly: GCF_047675955.1. Taxonomy (NCBI): domain Eukaryota; kingdom Metazoa; phylum Chordata; class Mammalia; order Primates; family Cercopithecidae; genus Chlorocebus; species Chlorocebus sabaeus. The sequence continues at coordinate 34,865,751 of NC_132909.1, read as the reverse complement.
GAGGGCTATGTTGAAAAAGGAAATATCTTCCGTTCAAAACTGGAAAGAAGCTTTCTAAGAAACTGCTCTGTGTTCTGTTAGTTCATCTCACAGAGTTACATCTTTCCCTTTAAGAAGCCTTTCGCTAAGGCTGTTCTTGTGGAAATGGCAAAGGGATATTTGGAAGCCCATAGAGGGCTATGGTGAAAAAGGAAATATCTTCCGTTCAAAACTGGAAAGAAGCTTTCTGAGAAACTAATCTGTGTTCTGTTAATTCATTTCACAGAGTTACATCTTCCCCTTCAAGAAGCTGTTCGGTAAGGCTGTTCTTGTGGAATTGGCAAAGGGATATTTGGAAGCCCATAGAGGGCTATGGTGAAAAAGGAAATATCTTCCGTTGAAAACTGGAAAGAAGCTTTCTGAGAAACTGCTCTGTGTTCTGTTAGTTCATCTCACAGAGTTACATCTTTCCCTTCAAGAAGCCTTTCCTTAAGGCTGTTCTTGTGAAACTGGAAAAGGGATATTTGGAAGCCCGTAGAGGGCTATGGTGCAAAAGGAAATATCTTCCGTTCAAAACTGGAAAGAAGTTTCTGAGAAACTGCTCTGTGTTCTGCTAGTCATCTCACACAGTTACATCTTTCCCTTCAAGAAACCTTTCGCTAAGGCTGTTCTTGTGGAATTTGCAAAGGCATATTTGGAAGCCCATAGAGGGCTATGGTGAAAAAGGAATTATCTTCCATTCAAAACTGGAAAGAAGCTTTCTGAGAAACTGCTCTGTGTTCTGTTAATTCATCTCACAGAGATACATCTTTCCTTTCAAGAAGCCTTTCGCTAAGGCTGTTCTTGTGGAATTGGCAAAGGGATATTGGAAAGCCCATAGAGGGCTATAGTGAAAAAGGAAATATCTTCCGTTGAAAACTGGAAAGAAGCTTTCTGAGAAACTAATCTGTGTTCTGTTAATTCATTTCACAGAGTTACATCTTCCCCTTCAGGAAGCCGTTCGGTAAGGCTGTTCTTGTGGAATTAGCAAAGGGATATTTGGAAGCCCATAGAGGGTTATGTTGAAAAAGGAAATATCTTCCGATGAAAACTGGAAAGAAGCTTTCTGAGAAACTGCTCTGTGTTCTCTGAATTCATCTCACAGAGTTACATCCTTCCCTTCAAGAAGCCTTTCGCTAAGGCTGTTTTTGTGGAATTGGCAAAGGGATATTTTCAAGCCCATAGAGGGCTATGGTGAAAAAGGAAATATCTTCCGTTCAAAACTGGAAAGAAGCTTTCTGAGAAACTGCTCTGTGTTCTGTTAGTTCATCTCACAGATTTACATCTTTCCCTTCAAGAAGCCTTTCGCTAAGGCTGTTTTTGTGGAATTTGCAAAGGGATATTTGGAAGCCCTTTGAGGGCTATTTTGAAAAAGGAAATATCTTCCGTTCAAAACTGGAAAGAAGCTTTCTGAGAAACTGCTCTGTGTTCTGTTAATTCATCTCACACAGTTACATCTTTATCTTCAAGAAGCCTTTCGCTAAGGCTGTTCTTGTGGAATTGGCAAAGGGATATTTGGAAGCCCATAGAGGGCTATGTTGAAAAAGGAAATATCTTCCGTTCAAAACTGGAAAGAAGCTTTCTGAGAAACTGCTCTGTGTTCTGTTAGTTCATCTCACAGATTTACATCTTTCCCTTTAAGAAGCCTTTCGCTAAGGCTGTTCTTGTGGAAATGGCAAAGGGATATTTGGAAGCCCATAGAGGGCTATGGTGAAAAAGGAAATATCTTCCGTTCGAAACTGGAAAGAAGCTTTCTGAGAAACTGCTCTGTGTTCTGTTAATTCATCTCACACAGTTACATCTTTCCCTTCAAGAAGCCTTTCGCTAAGGCCTTTCTTGTGGAATTGGCAAAGGGATATTTGGAAGCCCATAGAGGGCTATGGTGAAAAAGGAAATATCTTCCGTTCAAAACTGGAAAGAAGCTTTCTGAGAAACTGCTCTGTGTTCTCTGAATTCATCTCACAGAGTTACATCCTTCCCTTCAAGAAGCCTTTCTCTAAGGCTGTTTTTGTGGAATTGGCAAAGGGATATTTGGAAGCCCATAGAGGGCTATGGTGAAAAAGGAAATATCTTCCGTTCAGACCTGGAAAGAAGCTTTCTGAGAAACTGCTCTGTGTTCTGTTAATTCATCTCACACAGTTACATCTTTCCCTTCAAGAAACCTTTCGCTAAGGCTGTTCTTGTGGAACTGGCAAAGGCATATTTGGAAGCCCATAGAGGGCTATGGTGAAAAAGGAAATATCTTCCATTCAAAACTGGAAAGTAGCTTTCTGAGAAACTGCTCTGTGTTCTGTTAATTCATCTCACAGAGTTACATCTTTCCTTTCAAGAAGCCTTTCGCTAAGGCTGTTTTTGTGGAATTTGCAAAGGGATATTTGGAAGCCCATAGAGGGCTATGGTGAAAAAGGAAATATCTTCCGTTCAAACTGGAAAGAAACTTTCTGAGAAACTGCTCTGTGTTCTGCTAGTCATCTCACACAGTTACATCTTTCCCTTCAAGAAACCTTTCGCTAAGGCTGTTCTTGTGGAATTTGCAAAGGCATATTTGGAAGCCCATAGAGGGCTATGGTGAAAAAGGAATTATCTTCCATTCAAAACTGGAAAGAAGCTTTCTGAGAAACTGCTCTGTGTTCTGTTAATTCATCTCACAGAGATACATCTTTCCTTTCAAGAAGCCTTTCGCTAAGGCTGTTCTTGTGGAATTGGCAAAGGGATATTGGAAAGCCCATAGAGGGCTATAGTGAAAAAGGAAATATCTTCCGTTGAAAACTGGAAAGAAGCTTTCTGAGAAACTAATCTGTGTTCTGTTAATTCATTTCACAGAGTTACATCTTCCCCTTCAAGAAGCCGTTCGGTAAGGCTGTTCTTGTGGAATTAGCAAAGGGATATTTGGAAGCCCATAGAGGGCTATGTTGAAAAAGGAAATATCTTCCGATGAAAACTGGAAAGAAGCTTTCTGAGAAACTGCTCTGTGTTCTCTGAATTCATCTCACAGAGTTACATCCTTCCCTTCAAGAAGCCTTTCGCTAAGGCTGTTTTTGTGGAATTGGCAAAGGGATATTTTCAAGCCCATAGAGGGCTATGGTGAAAAAGGAAATATCTTCCGTTGAAAACTAGAAAGAAGCTTTCTGAGAAACTGCTCTGTGTTCTCTGAATTCATCTCACAGAGTTACATCTTTCCCTTCAAGAAGACTTTCGCTAAGGCTGTTTTTGTGGAATTTGCAAAGGGATATTTGGAAGCCCTTTGAGGGCTATATTGAAAAAGGAAATATCTTCCGTTCAAAACTGGAAAGAAGCTTTCTGAGAAACTGCTCTGTGTTCTGTTAATTCATCTCACACAGTTACATCTTTCCCTTCAAGAAGCCTTTCGCTAAGGCTGTTCTTGTGGAATTGGCAAAGGGATATTTGGAAGCCCATAGAGGGCTATGTTGAAAAAGGAAATATCTTCCGTTCAAAACTGGAAAGAAGCTTTCTGAGAAACTGCTCTGTGTTCTGTTAGTTCATCTCACAGAGTTACATCTTTCCCTTTAAGAAGCCTTTCGCTAAGGCTGTTCTTGTGGAAATGGCAAAGGGATATTTGGAAGCCCATAGAGGGCTATGGTGAAAAAGGAAATATCTTCCGTTCAAAACTGGAAAGAAGCTTTCTGAGAAACTAATCTGTGTTCTGTTAATTCATTTCACAGAGTTACATCTTCCCCTTCAAGAAGCCGTTCGGTAAGGCTGTTCTTGTGGAATTAGCAAAGGGATATTTGGAAGCCCATAGAGGGCTATGTTGAAAAAGGAAATATCTTCCGATGAAAACTGGAAAGAAGCTTTCTGAGAAACTGCTCTGTGTTCTCTGAATTCATCTCACAGAGTTACATCCTTCCCTTCAAGAAGCCTTTCGCTAAGGCTGTTTTTGTGGAATTGGCAAAGGGATATTTGGAAGCCCTTAGAGGGCTATGGTAAAAAAGGAAATATCTTCCGGTGAAAACTAGAAAGAAGCTTTCTGAGAAACTGCTCTGTGTTCTCTGAATTCATCTCACAGAGTTACATCTTTCCCTTCAAGAAGCCTTTCGCTAAGGCTGTTTTTGTGGAATTTGCAAAGGGATATTTGGAAGCCCTTTGAGGGCTATTTTGAAAAAGGAAATATCTTCCGTTCAAAACTGGAAAGAAGCTTTCTGAGAAACTGCTCTGTGTTCTGTTAATTCATCTCACACAGTTACATCTTTATCTTCAAGAAGCCTTTCGCTAAGGCTGTTCTTGTGGAATTGGCAAAGGGATATTTGGAAGCCCATAGAGGGCTATGTTGAAAAAGGAAATATCTTCCGTTCAAAACTGGAAAGAAGCTTTCTGAGAAACTGCTCTGTGTTCTGTTAGTTCATCTCACAGATTTACATCTTTCCCTTTAAGAAGCCTTTCGCTAAGGCTGTTCTTGTGGAAATGGCAAAGGGATATTTGGAAGCCCATAGAGGGCTATGGTGAAAAAGGAAATATCTTCCGTTCGAAACTGGAAAGAAGCTTTCTGAGAAACTGCTCTGTGTTCTGTTAATTCATCTCACACAGTTACATCTTTCCCTTCAAGAAGCCTTTCGCTAAGGCCTTTCTTGTGGAATTGGCAAAGGGATATTTGGAAGCCCATAGAGGGCTATGGTGAAAAAGGAAATATCTTCCGTTCAAAACTGGAAAGAAGCTTTCTGAGAAACTGCTCTGTGTTCTCTGAATTCATCTCACAGAGTTACATCCTTCCCTTCAAGAAGCCTTTCTCTAAGGCTGTTTTTGTGGAATTGGCAAAGGGATATTTGGAAGCCCATAGAGGGCTATGGTGAAAAAGGAAATATCTTCCGTTCAGACCTGGAAAGAAGCTTTCTGAGAAACTGCTCTGTGTTCTGTTAATTCATCTCACACAGTTACATCTTTCCCTTCAAGAAACCTTTCGCTAAGGCTGTTCTTGTGGAACTGGCAAAGGCATATTTGGAAGCCCATAGAGGGCTATGGTGAAAAAGGAAATATCTTCCATTCAAAACTGGAAAGTAGCTTTCTGAGAAACTGCTCTGTGTTCTGTTAATTCATCTCACAGAGTTACATCTTTCCTTTCAAGAAGCCTTTCGCTAAGGCTGTTTTTGTGGAATTTGCAAAGGGATATTTGGAAGCCCATAGAGGGCTATGGTGAAAAAGGAAATATCTTCCGTTCAAACTGGAAAGAAACTTTCTGAGAAAGTGCTCTGTGTTCTGTTAGTTCATCTCACAGAGTTACATCTTTCCCTTCAAGAAGCCTTTCGCTAAGGCTGTTCTTGTGGAATTGGCAAAGGGATATTTGGAAGCCCATAGAGGGCTATGGTGAAAAAGGAAATATCTTCCGTTGAAAACTGGAAAGAAGCTTTCTGAGAAACTGCTCTGTGTTCTGTTAGTTAATCTCACAGAGTTACATCTTTCCCTTCAAGAAGCCTTTCCTTAAGGCTGTTCTTGTGAAACTGGAAAAGGGATATTTGGAAGCCCGTAGAGGGCTATGGTGCAAAAGGAAATATCTTCCGTTCAAAACTGGAAAGAAGCTTTCTGAGAAACTGCTCTGTGTTCTGTTAATTCATCTCACACAGTTACATCTTTCCCTTCAAGAAGCCTTTCGCTAAGGCTGTTCTTGTGGAATTGGCAAAGGGGTATTTGGAATCCCATAGAGGGCTATGGTGAAAAAGGAAATATCTTCCGTTGAAAACTGGAAAGAAGCTTTCTGAGAAACTGCTCTGTGTTCTCTGAATTTATCTCACAGAGTTACATCCTTCCCTTCAAGAAGCCTTTCGCTAAGGCTGTTTTTGTGGAATTTGCAAAGGGATATTTGGAAGCCCATAGAGGGCTATGGTGAAAAAGGAAATATCTTCCGTTCAAAACTGGAAAGAAGCTTTCTGAGAAACTGCTCTGTGTTCTGTTAATTCATCTCACACAGTTACATCTTTCCCTTCAAGAAGCATTTTGCTAAGGCTGTTCCTGTGGAATTGGCAAAGGGATATTTGGAAGCCCATAGGGGCTATGGTGAAAAAGGAAACATCTTCCGTTCAAAACTGGAAAGAAGCTTTCTGAGAAACTGCTCTGTGTTCTGTTAATTCATCTCACACAGTTACTTCTTTCCCTTCAAGAAGCCTTTCGCTAAGGCTGTTCTTGTGGAAATGGCAAAGGGATATTTGGAAGCCCATAAAGGTCTATGGTGAAAAAGGAAATATCTTCCGTTCAAAACTGGAAAGAAGCTTTCTGAGAATCTGCTCTGTGTTCTGTTAGTTCATCTCACAGAGTTACATGTTTCCCTTCAAGAAGCCTTTCGCTAAGGCTGTTCTTGTGAAACTGGCATAGGGATATTTGGAAGCCCATAGAGGGCTATGGTGAAAAAGGAAATATCTTCCGTTCAAAACTGGAAAGAAGCTTTCTGAGAAACTGCTCTGTGTTCTGCTAATTCATCTCACACAGTTACTTCTTTCCCTTCAAGAAGCCTTTCGCTAAGGCTGTTCTTGTGGAACTGGCAAAGGGATATTTGGAAGCAGATAGGGGGTTATGATGAAAAAGGAAATATCTTCCGTTCAAAACTGGAAAGAAGCTTTCTGAGAAACTGCTCTGTGTTCTGTTAATTCATCTCACACAGTTACATCTTTCCCTTCAAGAAGCCTTTCGCTAAGGCCTTTCTTGTGGAATTGGCAAAGGGATATTTGGAAGCCCCTAGAGGGCTATGGTGAAAAAGGAAATATCTTCCGTTCAATACTGGAAAGAAGCTTTCTGAGAAACTGCTCTGTGTTCTCTGAATTCATCTCACAGAGTTACATCCTTCCCTTCAAGAAGCCTTTCGCTAAGGCTGTTTTTCTGGAATTGGCAAAGGGATATTTGTAAGCCCATAGAGGGCTATGGTGAAAAAGGAAATATCTTCCGTTTAAAACTAGAAAGAAGCTTTCTGAGAAACTGCTCTGTGTTCTGTTAATTCATCTCACACAGATACATCTTTCCCTTCAAGAATCCTTTCGCTAAGGCTGTTCTTGTGGAATTGGCAAAGGGATATTTGGAAGCCCATAGAGGGCTATGGTGAAAAAGGAAATATCTTCCGTTGAAAACTGGAAAGAAGCTTTCTGAGAAACTGCTCTGTGTTCTCTGAATTCATCTCACAGAGTTACATCTTTCCCTTCAAGAAGCCTTTCGCTAAGTCTGTTTTTGTGGAATTTGCAAAGGGATATTTGGAAGCCCATAGAGGGCTATGGTGAAAAAGGAAATATCTTCCGTTCAAAACTGGAAAGAAGCTTTCTGAGAAACTGCTCTGTGTTCTGTTAATTCATCACACACAGTTACATCTTTCCTTCAAGAAGCCTTTTGCTAAGGCTGTTCTTGTGGAATTGGCAAAGGGATATTTGGAAGCCCATAGGGGCTATGGTGAAAATGGAAATATCTTCCGTTCAAAACTGGAAAGAAGCTTTCTGAGAAACTGCTCTGTGTTCTGCTAATTCATCTCACACAGTTACTTCTTTCCCTTCAAGAAGCCTTTCGCTAAGGCTGTTCTTGTGGAATTGGCAAAGGGATATTTGGAAGCCCATAGTGGGCTATGGTGAAAAAGGAAACATATTCCGTTCAAAACTGGAAAGAAGCTTTCTGAGAAACTGCTCTGTGTTCTGTTAATTCATTTCACAGAGTTACACCTTTCCCTTCAAGAAGCCTTTCAGTAAGGCTGTTCTTGTGGAATTGGCAAAGCGATATTTGGAAGCCCATAGTGGGCTATGGTGAAAAAGGAAATATATTCCGTTCAAAACTGGAAAGAAGCTTTCTGAGAAACTGCTCTGTGTTCTGTTAATTCATTTCACAGAGTTACACCATTCCCTTCAAGAAGCCTTTCAGTAAGGCTGTTCTTGTGGAATTGGCAAAGGGATATTTGGAAGCCCATAGAGGGCTATGGTGAAAAAGGAAATATCTTCCGTTGAAAACTAGAAAGAAGCTTCCTGAGAAACTGCTCTGTGTTCTCTGAATTCATCTCACAGAGTTACATCCTTCCCTTCAAGAAGCCTTTCGCTAAGGCTGTTTTTGTGGAATTTGCAAAGGGATATTTGGAAGCCCATAAAAGGCTATGTTGAAAAAGGAAATAACTTCCGTTCAAAACTGGAAAGAAGCTTTCTGAGAAACTGCTCTGTTTTCTGTTATTTCATCTCACACAGTTACATCTGTCCCTTCAAGAAGCCTTTCGCTAAGGCTGTTCTTGTGGAATTGACATAGGGATATTTGGAAGCCCATAGAGGGCTATGGTGAAAAAGGAAATATCTTCCGTTCAAAACTGGAAAGAAGCTTTCTGAGAAACTGCTCTGTGTTCTGTTAGTTCATCTCACAGAGTTACATCTTTCCCTTCAAGAAGCCTTTCGCTAAGGCTGTTCTTGTGGAATTGGCAAAGGGATATTTGGAAGCCCATAGAGGGCTATGGTGAAAAAGGAAATATCTTCCGTTCAAAACTGGAAAGAAGCTTTCTGAGAAACTGCTCTTTTTTCTGTTAATTCATCTCACGGAGTTGCATCTTTCCCTTCAAGAAGCCTTTCGATAAGGCTGTTCTTGTGGAATTGGCAAAGGGATATTTGGAAGCCCATAGAGGGCTATAGTGAAAAAGGAAATATCTTCCGTTCAAAACTGGAAAGAAGCTTTCTGAGAAACTGCTCTGTGTTCTGTTACTTCATCTCACAGTGTTACATCTTTCCCTTCAAGAACCCTTTCGCTAAGGCTGTTCTTGTGAAACTGGCATAGGGATATTTGGAAGCCCATAGAGGGCTATGGTGCAAAAGGAAATATCTTCCGTTCAAAACTGTAAAGAAGCTTTCTGAGAAACTGCTCTGTGTTCTGTTAATTCATCTCACACAGTTACATCTTTCCCTTCAAGAAGCCTTTTGCTAAGGCTGTTCTTGTGGAATTGGCAAAGGGATATTTGGAAGCCCATAGGGGCTATTGTGAAAAAGGAAATATCTTCCGTTCAAAACTGGAAAGAAGCTTTCTGAGAAACTGCTCTGTGTTCTGTTAATTCATCTCACACAGTTACTTCTTTCCCTTCAAGAAGCCTTTCGCTAAGGCTGTTCTTGTGGAATTGGAAAAGGGATATTTGGATGCCCATAGAGGGCTATGGTGAAAAAGGAAATATCTTCCGTTCAAAACTGCAAAGGAACTTTCTGAGAAACTGCTCTGTGTTCTGTTAGTTCATCTCACAGAGTGACATCTTTCCCTTCAAGAAGCCTTTCGCTAAGGCTGTTCTTGTCTAACTGGCAAAGGGATATTTGGAAGCCCATAGAAGGCTATGGTGAAAAAGGAAATATCTTCCGTTCAAAACTGGAAAGAAGCTTTCGGAGAAACTGCTCTGTGTTCTCTGAATTCATCTCAGAGAGTTACATCTTTCCCTTCAAGAAACCTTTCGCTAAGGCTGTTCTTGTGAAACTGGCAAAGGGATATTTGGAAGCCCTTAGAGGGCTATGGTGAAAAAGGAAATATCTTCCGTTCAAAACTGGAAAGAAGCTTTCTGAGAAACTGCTCTGTGTTCTCTGAATTCATCTCACAGCGTTACATTTTTCCTTTCAAGAAGCCATTCGCCAAGGCTGTTCTTGTGGAATTGTCAAAGGGATATTTGCAAGCCCATAGAGGGCTACGGTGAAAAAGGAAATATCTTCCGTTCAAAACTGTAAAGAAGCTTTCTGAGAAAGTGCTCTGTGTTCTGTTAATTCATCTCACAGAGTTACATCTTTCCCTTCAAGAAGCCTTTCGCTAAGGCTGTTCTTGTGGAATTGGCAAAGGGATATTTGAAAGCCCTTAGATGGCTATGGTGCAAAAGGAAATATCTTCCGTTCAAAACTGGAAAGAAGCTTTCTGAGAAACTGCTCTGTGTTCTGTTAATTCATTTCACAGAGTTACATCTTTCCCTTCAAGAAGCCTTTCGGTAAGGCTGTTCTTGTGGAATTGGCAAAGGGATATTTGGAAGCCCGTAGAGGGCTATGGTGAAAAAGGAAATATCTTCCGTTGAAAACTAGAAAGAAGCTTTCTGAGTAACTGCTCTGTGTTCTCTGAATTCATCTCACAGAGTTACATCTTTCCCTTCAAGAAGCCTTTCGCTAAGGCTGTTTTTGTGGAATTTGCAAAGGGATATTTGGAAGCCCTTAGAGGGCTATGGTGAAAAAGGAAATATCTTCCGTTCAAAACTGGAAAGAACCTTTCTGATAAACTGCTCTGTGTTTTGTTAATTCATCTCACACAGTTACATCTTTCCCTTCAAGAAGCCTTTCGCTAAGGCTGTTCTTGTGGAATTGGCAAAGGGATATTTGGAAGCCCATAGAGGGCTATGTTGAAAAAGGAAATATCTTCCGTTCAAAACTGGAAAGAAGCTTTCTGAGAAACTGCTCTGTGTTCTGTTAGTTCATCTCACAGAGTTACATCTTTCCCTTTAAGAAGCCTTTCGCTAAGGCTGTTCTTGTGGAATTGGCAAAGGGATATTTGGAAGCCCATAGAGGGCTATGGTGAAAAAGGAAATATCTTCCGTTCAAAACTGGAAAGAAGCTTTCTGAGAAACTGCTCTGTGTTCTGTTAATTCATCTCACACAGTTACATCTTTCCCTTCAAGAAGCCTTTCGCTAAGGCCTTTCTTGTGGAATTGGCAAAGGGATATTTGGAAGCCCATAGAGGGCTATGGTGAAAAAGGAAATATCCTCCGTTCAAAACTGGAAAGAAGCTTTCTGAGAAACTAATCTGTGTTCTGTTAATTCATTTCACAGAGTTACATCTTCCCCTTGAAGAAGCTGTTCGGTAAGGCTGTTCTTGTGGAATTGGCAAAGGGATATTTGGAAGCCCATAGAGGGCTATGGTGAAAAAGGAAATATCTTCCGTTCAAAACTGGAAAGAAGCTTTAGGAGAAACTGCTCTGTGTTCTGTTAATTCATCTCACGGAGATACATCTTTCCCTTCAAGAGGCCTTTTGCTAAGGCTGTTCTTATGGAATTGGCAAAGGGATATTTTGAAGCCCATAGAGGGCTATGGTGAAAAAGGAAATATCTTCCGTTGAAAACTGGAAAGAAGCTTTCTGAGAAACTGCTCTGTGTTCTCTGAATTCATCTCACAGAGTTACATCCTTCCCTTCAAGAAGCCTTTCGCTAAGGCTGTTTTTGTGGAATTGGCAAAGGGATATTTGGAAGCCCATAGAGGGCTATGGTGAAAAAGGAAATATCTTCCGTTCAAACCTGGAAAGAAGCTTTCTGAGAAACTGCTCTGTGTTCTGTTAATTCATCGCACACAGTTACATCTTTCCTTTCAAGAAAACTTTCGCTAAGGCTGTTCTTGTGGAATTTGCAAAGGCATATTTGGAAGCCCATAGAGGGCTATGGTGAAAAAGGAATTATCTTCCATTCAAAACTGGAAAGAAGCTTTCTGAGAAACTGCTCTGTGTTCTGTTAATTCATCTCACAGAGTTACATCTTTCTTTCCAAGAAGCTTTTCGCTAAGGCTGTTCTTGTGGAATTGGCAAAGGGATATTGGAAAGCCCATAGAGGGCTATAGTGAAAAAGGAAATATCTTCCGTTCAAAACTGGAAAGAAGCTTTCTGAGAAACTAATCTGTGTTCTGTTAATTCATTTCACAGAGTTACATCTTTCCCTTCAAGAAGCTGTTCGGTAAGGCTGTTCTTGTGGAATTGGCAAAGGGATATTTGGAAGCCCATAGAGGGCTATGGTGAAAAAGGAAATATCTTCCGTTGAAAACTGGAAAGAAGCTTTCTGAGAAACTGCTCTGTGTTCTGTTAGTTCATCTCACAGAGTTACATCTTTCCCTTCAAGAAGCCTTTCCTTAAGGCTGTTCTTGTGAAACTGGAAAAGGGATATTTGGAAGCCCGTAGAGGGCTATGGTGCAAAAGGAAATATCTTCCGTTCAAAACTGGAAAGAAGCTTTCTGAGAAACTTCTCTGTGTTCTGTTAATTCATCTCACACAGTTACATCTTTCCTTCAAGAAGCCTTTTTCTAAGGCTGTTCTTGTGGAATTGGCAAAGGGATATTTGGAAGCCCATTAGGGGCTATGGTGAAAAAGGAAATATCTTCCGTTGAAATCTGGAAAGAAGCTTTCTGAGAAACTGCTCTGTGTTCTGTTAATTCATCTCACAGAGTTACTTCTTTCCCTTCAAGAAGCCTTTCGCTAAGGCTATTCTTGTGGAATTGGCATAGGGATAATTGGAAGCCCATAAAGGGCTATGGTGAAAAAGAAATATCTTCCGTTCAAAACTGGAAAGAAGCTTTCTGAGAACCTGCTCTGTGTTCTGTTAGTTCATCTAACAGAGTTACATCTTTCCCTTCAAGAAGCCTTTCGCTAATGCTGTTCTTGTGGAATTGGCAAGGGGATATTTGGAAGCCCTTAGAGGGCTATGGTGAAAAAGGTAATATCTTCCGTTCAATACTGGAAAGAGGCTTTCTGAGAAACTGCTCTGTGTTCTGTTAGTTAATCTCACAGAGTTACATCTTTCCCTTCAAGAAGCCTTTCGGTAAGGCTGTTCTTGTGGAATTGGCAAAGGGATATTTGGAAGCCCATAGAGGGTTATGGTGAAAAAGGAAATATCTTCCGTTGAAAACTGGAAAGAAGCTTTCTGAGAAACTGCTCTGTGTTCTGTTAATTCATCTCTCAGAGTTACATCTTTCCCTTCAAGAAGCCTTTCGCTAAGGCTGTTCTTGTGAAACTGGCAAAGGGATATTTGGAAGCCCATAGAAGGCTATGGTGAAAAAGGAAATATCTTCCGTTCAAAACTGGAAAGAAGGTTTCTGAGAAACTGCTCTGTGTTCTGTTAATTCTTCTCACAGAGTTACATCTTTCCCTTCAAGAAGCCTTTCACTAAGGCTGTTCTTGTGGAATTGGCAAAGGGATATTTGAAAGCCCATAGAGGGCTATGGTGAAAAAGGAAATAACTTCCGTTCAAAACTGGAAAGAAGCTTTCTGAGAAACTGCTCTGTGTTCTGTTAATTCATTTCACAGAGTTACATCTTTCCCTTCAAGAAGCCTTTCAGTAAGGCTGTTCTTGTGGAATTGGCAAAGGGATATTTGGAAGCCCATAGAGGGCTATGGTGAAAAAGGAAATATCTTCCGTTGAAAACTGGAAAGAAGCTTTCTGAGAAACTGCTCTGTGTTCTGTTAGTTCAACTCACAGAGTTATATCTTTCCCTTCAAGAAGCCTTTCCTTAAGGCTGTTCTTGTGAAACTGGAAAAGGGATATTTGGAAGCCCGTAGAGGGCTATGGTGCAAAAGGAAATATCTTCCGTTCAAAACTATAAAGAAACTTTCTGAGAAACTGCTCTGTGTTCTGTTAATTCATCTCACACAGTTACATCTTTCCTTCAAGAAGCCTTTTGCTAAGGCTGTTCTTGTGGAATTGGCAAAGGGATATTTGGAAGCCCATAGGGGCTATGGTGAAAAAGGAAATATCTTCCGTTCAAAACTGGACAGAAGCTTTCTGAGAAACTGCTCTGTGTTCTGTTAATTCATCTCACAGAGTTACTTCTTTCCCTTCAAGAAGCCTTTCGCTAAGGCTATTCTTGTGGAATAGGCATAGGGATAATTGGAAGCCCATAAAGGGCTATGGTGAAAAAGGAAATATCTTCCGTTCAAAACTGGAAAGAAGCTTTCTGAGAAACTGCTCTGTGTTCTGTTAGTTCATCTCACAGAGTTACATCTTTCCCTTCAAGAAGCCTTACGCTAAGTCTGTTCTTGTGGAAATGGCAAGGGGATATTTGGAAGCCCTTAGAGGGCTATGGTGAAAAAGGTAATATCTTCCGTTCAATACTGGAAAGAAGCTTTCTGAGAAACTGCTCTGTGTTCTGTTAGTTCATCTCACAGAGTTACATCTTTCCCTTCAAGAAGACTTTCGCTAAGGCTGTTCTTGTGGAATTGGCAAAGGGATATTTGGAAGCCCATAGAGGGCTATGGTGAAAAAGGAAATATCTTCCGTTGAAAACTGGAAAGAAGCTTTCTGAGAAACTGCTCTGTGTTCTGTTAATTCATCTCTCAGAGTTACATCTTTCCCTTCAAGAAGCCTTTCGCTAAGGCTGTTCTTGTGAAACTGGCAAAGGGATATTTGGAAGCCCATAGAGGGCTATGGTGCAAAAGGAAATATCTTCCGTTGAAAACTGGATAGAAGCTTTCTGAGAAACTGCTCTGTGTTCTGTTAATTCATCTCACAGAGTTACATCTTTCCCTTCAAAAAGCCTTTCGCTAAGGCTGTTCTTGTGGAATTGGCAAAGGGATATTTGGAAGCCCATAGTGGCTATGGTGAAAAAGGAAATATCTTCCGTTCAAAACTTGAAAGAAGCTTTCTGAGAAACTGCTCTGTGTTCTGCTAATTCATCTCACACAGTTAATTCTTTCCCTTCAAGAAGCCTTTCGCTAAGGCTGTTCTTGTGGAATTGGCAAAGGGATATTTGGAAGCCCTTAGGAGGTTATGGTGAAAAAGGAAATATCTTCCGTTCAAAATTGGAAAAAAGCTTTCTGAGAAACTGCTCTGTGTTCTGTTAGTTCAACTCACAGAGTTACATCTTTCCCTTCAAGAAGCCTTTCTCTAAGGCTGTTCTTGTGGAATTGGCAAAGGGATATTTGGAAGCCCATAGAGGGCTCTGGTGAAAAAGGAAATATCTTCCGTTGAAAACTGGAAAGAAGCTTTCTGAGAAACTGCTCTGTGTTCTGTTAGTTCATCTCACAGAGTTACATCTTTCCCTTCAAGAAGCCTTTCCTTAAGGCTGTTCTTGTGGAATTGGCAAAGGGATATTTGGAAGCCCATAGTGGGCTATAGTGCAAAAGGAAATATCTTCCGTTCAAAACTGGAAAGAAGCTTTCTGAGAAACTGCTCTGTGTTCTGTTAATTCATCTCACACAGTTACTTCTTTCCTTCAAGAAGCCTTTTGCTAAGGCTGTTCTTGCGGAATTGGCAAAGGGATATTTGGAAGTCCATAGGGTCTATGGTGAAAAAGGAAATATCTTCCGTTCAAAACTGAAAAGAAGCTTTCTGAGAAACTGCTCTGTGTTCTGTTAATTCATCTCACACAGTTACTTCTTTCCCTTCAAGAAGCCTTTCGCTAAGACTGTTCTTGTGGAATTGGCAAAGGGATATTTGGAAGCCCATAAAGGGCTATGGTGAAAAAGGAAATATCTTGCGTTCAAAACTGGAAAGAAGCTTTCTGAGAAACTGCTCTGTGTTCTGTTAGTTCATCTCACAGAGTTACATCTTTCCCTTCAAGAAGCCTTTCGCTAAGGCTGTTCTTGTGGAATTGGCAAGGGGATATTTGGAAGCCCTTAGAGGGCTATGGTGAAAAAGGTAATATCTTCCGTTCAATACTGGAAAGAATCTTTCTGAGAAACTGCTCTGTGTTCTGTTAGTTAATCTCACAGAGTTACATCTTTCCCTTCAAGAAGTCTTTCGCTAAGTCTGTTCTTGTGGAATTGGCAAAGGGATATTTGGAAGCCCATAGTGGCTATGGTGAAAAAGGAAATATCTTCCGTTCAAAACTTGAAAGAAGCTTTCTGAGAAACTGCTCTGTGTTCTGCTAATTCATCTCACACAGTTAATTCTTTCCCTTCAAGAAGCCTTTCGCTAAGGCTGTTCTTGTGGAATTGGCAAAGGGATATTGGGAAGCCCTTAGGAGGTTATGGTGAAAAAGGAAATATCTTCCGTTCAAAATTGGAAAGAAGCTTTCTGAGAAACTGCTCTGTGTTCTGTTAGTTCAACTCACAGAGTTACATCTTTCCCTTCAAGAAGCCTTTCTCTAAGGCTGTTCTTGTGGAATTGGCAAAGGGATATTTGGAAGCCCATAGAGGGCTCTGGTGAAAAAGGAAATATCTTCCGTTGAAAACTGGAAAGAAGCTTTCTGAGAAACTGCTCTGTGTTCTGTTAGTTAGTCTCACAGAGTTACATCTTTCCCTTCAAGAAGTCTTTCGCTAAGTCTGTTCTTGTGGAATTGGCAAAGGGATATTTGGAAGCCCATAGGGGCTATGGTGAAAAAGGAAATATCTTCCGTTCAAAACTGGAAAGAAGCTTTCTGAGAAACTGCTCTGTGTTCTGTTAATTCATCTCACACAGTTACATCTTTCCCTTCAAGAAGCCTTTCGCTAAGGCCTTTCTTGGGGAATTGGCAAAGGGATATTTGGAAGCCCATAGAGAGCTATGGTGAAAAAGGAAATATCTTCCGTTCAAAACTGGAAAGAAGCTTTCTGAGAAACAGCTCTGTGTTCTCTGAATTCATCTCACAGAGTTACATCCTTCCCTTCAAGAAGCCTTTCGCTAAGGCTGTTTTTGTGGAATTGGCAAAGGGATATTTGGAAGCCCATAGAGGGCTATGGTGAAAAAGGAAATATCTTCCGTTCAAACCTGGAAAGAAGCTTTCTGAGAAACTGCTCTGTGTTCTGTTAGTTCATCTCACAGAGTTACATCTTTCCCTTCAAGAAGCCTTTCGCTAAGGCTGTTCTTGTGGAATTGGCAAAGGGATATTTGGAAGCCCTTAGGAGGTTATGGTGAAAAAGGAAATATCTTCCGTTCAAAACTGGAAAGAAGCTTTCTGAGAAACTGCTCTGTGTTCTGTTAATTTATCTCACAGAGTTACATCTTTCCCTTCAAGAAGCCTTTCACTAAGGCTGTTCTTGTGGAATTGGCAAA
Source organism: Chlorocebus sabaeus (assembly GCF_047675955.1). Classification (NCBI taxonomy): domain Eukaryota; kingdom Metazoa; phylum Chordata; class Mammalia; order Primates; family Cercopithecidae; genus Chlorocebus; species Chlorocebus sabaeus. Next base: position 34,849,105 of record NC_132909.1, on the reverse strand, counting down.
GGGATATTTGAAAGCCCATAGAGGGCTATGGTGAAAAAGGAAATACCTTCCGTTCAAAACTGGAAAGAAGCTTTCTGAGAAACTGCTCTGTGTTCTGTTAATTCATTTCACAGAGTTACATCTTTCCCTTCAAGAAGCCTTTCAGTAAGGCTGTTCTTGTGGAATTGGCAAAGGGATATTTGGAAGCACATAGAGGGCTATGGTGAAAAAGGAAATATCTTCCGTTGAAAACTGGAAAGAAGCTTTCTGAGAAACTGCTCTGTGTTCTGTTAGTTCAACTCACAGAGTTACATCTTTCCCTTCAAGAAGCCTTTCCTTAAGGCTGTTCTTGTGAAACTGGAAAAGGGATATTTGGAAGCCCGTAGAGATCTATGGTGCAAAAGGAAATATCTTCCGTTCAAAACTATAAAGAAGCTTTCTGAGAAACTGCTCTGTGTTCTGTTAATTCATCTCACACAGTTACATCTTTCCTTCAAGAAGCCTTTTGCTAAGGCTGTTCTTGTGGAATTGGCAAAGGGATATTTGGAAGCCCATAGGGGCTATGGTGAAAAAGGAAATATCTTCCGTTCAAAACTGGAAAGAAGCTTTCTGAGAAACTGCTCTGTGTTCTGTTAATTCATCTCACAGAGTTACTTCTTTCCCTTCAAGAAGCCTTTCGCTAAGGCTATTCTTGTGGAATTGGCATAGGGATAATTGGAAGCCCATAAAGGGCTATGGTGAAAAAGGAAATATCTTCCGTTCAAAACTGGAAAGAAGCTTTCTGAGAAACTGCTCTGTGTTCTGTTAGTTCATTTCACAGAGTTACATCTTTCCCTTCAAGAAGCCTTTCGCTAAGGCTGTTCTTGTGGAATTGGCAAGGGGATATTTGGAAGCCCTTAGAGGGCTATGGTGAAAAAGGTAATATCTTCCGTTCAATACTGGAAAGAAGCTTTCTGAGAAACTGCTCTGTGTTCTGTTAGTTCATCTCACAGAGTTACATCTTTCCCTTCAAGAAGACTTTCGCTAAGGCTGTTCTTGTGGAATTGGCAAAGGGATATTTGGAAGCCCATAGACGGCTATGGTGAAAAAGGAAATATCTTCCGTTGAAAACTGGAAAGAAGCTTTCTGAGAAACTGCTCTGTGTTCTGTTAATTCATCTCTCAGAGTTACATCTTTCCCTTCAAGAAGCCTTTCGCTAAGGCTGTTCTTGTGAAACTGGCAAAGGGATATTTGGAAGCCCATAGAGGGCTATGGTGCAAAAGCAAATATCTTCCGTTGAAAACTGGAAAGAAGCTTTCTGAGAAACTGCTCTGTGTTCTGTTAATTCATCTCACAGAGTTACATCTTTCCCTTCAAGAAGCCTTTCGCTAAGGCTGTTCTTGTGGAATTGGCAAAGGGATATTTGGAAGCCCATAGTGGCTATGGTGAAAAAGGAAATATCTTCCGTTCAAAACTGGAAAGAAGCTTTCTGAGAAACTGCTCTGTGTTCTATTAATTCATCTCACACAATTAATTCTTTCCCTTCAAGAAGCCTTTCGCTAAGGCTGTTCTTGTGGAATTGGCAAAGGGATATTTGGAAGCCCTTAGGAGGTTATGGTGAAAAAGGAAATATCTTCCGTTCAAAATTGGAAAGAAGCTTTCTGAGAAACTGCTCTGTGTTCTGTTAGTTCAACTCACAGAGCTACATCTTTCCCTTCAAGAAGCCTTTCTCTAAGGCTGTTCTTGTGGAATTGGCAAAGGGATATTTGGAAGCCCATAGAGGGCTCTGGTGAAAAAGGAAATATCTTCCGTTGAAAACTGGAAAGAACCTTTCTGAGAAACTGCTCTGTGTTCTGTTAGTTCATCTCACAGAGTTACATCTTTCCCTTCAAGAAGCCTTTCCTTAAGGCTGTTCTTGTGGAATTGGCAAAGGGATATTTGGAAGCCCATAGTGGGCTATGGTGCAAAAGGAAATATCTTCCGTTCAAAACTGGAAAGAAGCTTTCTGAGAAACAGCTCTGTGTTCTCTGAATTCATCTCACAGAGTTACATCCTTCCCTTCAAGAAGCCTTTCGCTAAGGCTGTTTTTGTGGAATTGGCAAAGGGATATTTGGAAGCCCATAGAGGGCTATGGTGAAAAAGGTAATATCTTCCGTTCAAACCTGGAAAGAAGTTTCTGAGAAACTGCTCTGTGTTCTGCTAGTCATCTCACACAGTTACATCTTTCCCTTCAAGAAACCTTTCGCTAAGGCTGTTCTTGTGGAATTTGCAAAGGCATATTTGGAAGCCCATAGAGGGCTATGGTGAAAAAGGAATTATCTTCCATTCAAAACTGGAAAGAAGCTTTCTGAGAAACTGCTCTGTGTTCTGTTAATTCATCTCACAGAGATACATCTTTCCTTTCAAGAAGCCTTTCGCTAAGGCTGTTCTTGTGGAATTGGCAAAGGGATATTGGAAAGCCCATAGAGGGCTATAGTGAAAAAGGAAATATCTTCCGTTCAAAACTGGAAAGAAGCTTTCTGAGAAACTAATCTGTGTTCTGTTAATTCATTTCACAGAGTTACATCTTCCCCTTCAAGAAGCCGTTCGGTAAGGCTGTTCTTGTGGAATTAGCAAAGGGATATTTGGAAGCCCATAGAGGGCTATGTTGAAAAAGGAAATATCTTCCGATGAAAACTGGAAAGAAGCTTTCTGAGAAACTGCTCTGTGTTCTCTGAATTCATCTCACAGAGTTACATCCTTCCCTTCAAGAAGCCTTTCGCTAAGGCTGTTTTTGTGGAATTGGCAAAGGGATATTTTCAAGCCCATAGAGGGCTATGGTGAAAAAGGAAATATCTTCCGTTGAAAACTAGAAAGAAGCTTTCTGAGAAACTGCTCTGTGTTCTCTGAATTCATCTCACAGAGTTACATCTTTCCCTTCAAGAAGACTTTCGCTAAGGCTGTTTTTGTGGAATTTGCAAAGGGATATTTGGAAGCCCTTTGAGGGCTATATTGAAAAAGGAAATATCTTCCGTTCAAAACTGGAAAGAAGCTTTCTGAGAAACTGCTCTGTGTTCTGTTAATTCATCTCACACAGTTACATCTTTCCCTTCAAGAAGCCTTTCGCTAAGGCTGTTCTTGTGGAATTGGCAAAGGGATATTTGGAAGCCCATAGAGGGCTATGTTGAAAAAGGAAATATCTTCCGTTCAAAACTGGAAAGAAGCTTTCTAAGAAACTGCTCTGTGTTCTGTTAGTTCATCTCACAGAGTTACATCTTTCCCTTTAAGAAGCCTTTCGCTAAGGCTGTTCTTGTGGAAATGGCAAAGGGATATTTGGAAGCCCATAGAGGGCTATGGTGAAAAAGGAAATATCTTCCGTTCAAAACTGGAAAGAAGCTTTCTGAGAAACTAATCTGTGTTCTGTTAATTCATTTCACAGAGTTACATCTTCCCCTTCAAGAAGCTGTTCGGTAAGGCTGTTCTTGTGGAATTGGCAAAGGGATATTTGGAAGCCCATAGAGGGCTATGGTGAAAAAGGAAATATCTTCCGTTGAAAACTGGAAAGAAGCTTTCTGAGAAACTGCTCTGTGTTCTGTTAGTTCATCTCACAGAGTTACATCTTTCCCTTCAAGAAGCCTTTCCTTAAGGCTGTTCTTGTGAAACTGGAAAAGGGATATTTGGAAGCCCGTAGAGGGCTATGGTGCAAAAGGAAATATCTTCCGTTCAAAACTGGAAAGAAGTTTCTGAGAAACTGCTCTGTGTTCTGCTAGTCATCTCACACAGTTACATCTTTCCCTTCAAGAAACCTTTCGCTAAGGCTGTTCTTGTGGAATTTGCAAAGGCATATTTGGAAGCCCATAGAGGGCTATGGTGAAAAAGGAATTATCTTCCATTCAAAACTGGAAAGAAGCTTTCTGAGAAACTGCTCTGTGTTCTGTTAATTCATCTCACAGAGATACATCTTTCCTTTCAAGAAGCCTTTCGCTAAGGCTGTTCTTGTGGAATTCGCAAAGGGATATTGGAAAGCCCATAGAGGGCTATAGTGAAAAAGGAAATATCTTCCGTTGAAAACTGGAAAGAAGCTTTCTGAGAAACTAATCTGTGTTCTGTTAATTCATTTCACAGAGTTACATCTTCCCCTTCAAGAAGCCGTTCGGTAAGGCTGTTCTTGTGGAATTAGCAAAGGGATATTTGGAAGCCCATAGAGGGCTATGTTGAAAAAGGAAATATCTTCCGATGAAAACTGGAAAGAAGCTTTCTGAGAAACTGCTCTGTGTTCTCTGAATTCATCTCACAGAGTTACATCCTTCCCTTCAAGAAGCCTTTCGCTAAGGCTGTTTTTGTGGAATTGGCAAAGGGATATTTTCAAGCCCATAGAGGGCTATGGTGAAAAAGGAAATATCTTCCGTTGAAAACTTGAAAGAAGCTTTCTGAGAAACTGCTCTGTGTTCTCTGAATTCATCTCACAGAGTTACATCTTTCCCTTCAAGAAGACTTTCGCTAAGGCTGTTTTTGTGGAATTTGCAAAGGGATATTTGGAAGCCCTTTGAGGGCTATATTGAAAAAGGAAATATCTTCCGTTCAAAACTGGAAAGAAGCTTTCTGAGAAACTGCTCTGTGTTCTGTTAATTCATCTCACACAGTTACATCTTTCCCTTCAAGAAGCCTTTCGCTAAGGCTGTTCTTGTGGAATTGGCAAAGGGATATTTGGAAGCCCATAGAGGGCTATGTTGAAAAAGGAAATATCTTCCGTTCAAAACTGGAAAGAAGCTTTCTGAGAAACTGCTCTGTGTTCTGTTAGTTCATCTCACAGAGTTACATCTTTCCCTTTAAGAAGCCTTTCGCTAAGGCTGTTCTTGTGGAAATGGCAAAGGGATATTTGGAAGCCCATAGAGGGCTATGGTGAAAAAGGAAATATCTTCCGTTCAAAACTGGAAAGAAGCTTTCTGAGAAACTAATCTGTGTTCTGTTAATTCATTTCACAGAGTTACATCTTCCCCTTCAAGAAGCCGTTCGGTAAGGCTGTTCTTGTGGAATTAGCAAAGGGATATTTGGAAGCCCATAGAGGGCTATGTTGAAAAAGGAAATATCTTCCGATGAAAACTGGAAAGAAGCTTTCTGAGAAACTGCTCTGTGTTCTCTGAATTCATCTCACAGAGTTACATCCTTCCCTTCAAGAAGCCTTTCGCTAAGGCTGTTTTTGTGGAATTGGCAAAGGGATATTTGGAAGCCCTTAGAGGGCTATGGTAAAAAAGGAAATATCTTCCGTTGAAAACTAGAAAGAAGCTTTCTGAGAAACTGCTCTGTGTTCTCTGAATTCATCTCACAGAGTTACATCTTTCCCTTCAAGAAGCCTTTCGCTAAGGCTGTTTTTGTGGAATTTGCAAAGGGATATTTGGAAGCCCTTTGAGGGCTATTTTGAAAAAGGAAATATCTTCCGTTCAAAACTGGAAAGAAGCTTTCTGAGAAACTGCTCTGTGTTCTGTTAATTCATCTCACACAGTTACATCTTTATCTTCAAGAAGCCTTTCGCTAAGGCTGTTCTTGTGGAATTGGCAAAGGGATATTTGGAAGCCCATAGAGGGCTATGTTGAAAAAGGAAATATCTTCCGTTCAAAACTGGAAAGAAGCTTTCTGAGAAACTGCTCTGTGTTCTGTTAGTTCATCTCACAGATTTACATCTTTCCCTTTAAGAAGCCTTTCGCTAAGGCTGTTCTTGTGGAAATGGCAAAGGGATATTTGGAAGCCCATAGAGGGCTATGGTGAAAAAGGAAATATCTTCCGTTCGAAACTGGAAAGAAGCTTTCTGAGAAACTGCTCTGTGTTCTGTTAATTCATCTCACACAGTTACATCTTTCCCTTCAAGAAGCCTTTCGCTAAGGCCTTTCTTGTGGAATTGGCAAAGGGATATTTGGAAGCCCATAGAGGGCTATGGTGAAAAAGGAAATATCTTCCGTTCAAAACTGGAAAGAAGCTTTCTGAGAAACTGCTCTGTGTTCTCTGAATTCATCTCACAGAGTTACATCCTTCCCTTCAAGAAGCCTTTCTCTAAGGCTGTTTTTGTGGAATTGGCAAAGGGATATTTGGAAGCCCATAGAGGGCTATGGTGAAAAAGGAAATATCTTCCGTTCAGACCTGGAAAGAAGCTTTCTGAGAAACTGCTCTGTGTTCTGTTAATTCATCTCACACAGTTACATCTTTCCCTTCAAGAAACCTTTCGCTAAGGCTGTTCTTGTGGAACTGGCAAAGGCATATTTGGAAGCCCATAGAGGGCTATGGTGAAAAAGGAAATATCTTCCATTCAAAACTGGAAAGTAGCTTTCTGAGAAACTGCTCTGTGTTCTGTTAATTCATCTCACAGAGTTACATCTTTCCTTTCAAGAAGCCTTTCGCTAAGGCTGTTTTTGTGGAATTTGCAAAGGGATATTTGGAAGCCCATAGAGGGCTATGGTGAAAAAGGAAATATCTTCCGTTCAAACTGGAAAGAAACTTTCTGAGAAACTGCTCTGTGTTCTGCTAGTCATCTCACACAGTTACATCTTTCCCTTCAAGAAACCTTTCGCTAAGGCTGTTCTTGTGGAATTTGCAAAGGCATATTTGGAAGCCCATAGAGGGCTATGGTGAAAAAGGAATTATCTTCCATTCAAAACTGGAAAGAAGCTTTCTGAGAAACTGCTCTGTGTTCTGTTAATTCATCTCACAGAGATACATCTTTCCTTTCAAGAAGCCTTTCGCTAAGGCTGTTCTTGTGGAATTGGCAAAGGGATATTGGAAAGCCCATAGAGGGCTATAGTGAAAAAGGAAATATCTTCCGTTGAAAACTGGAAAGAAGCTTTCTGAGAAACTAATCTGTGTTCTGTTAATTCATTTCACAGAGTTACATCTTCCCCTTCAAGAAGCCGTTCGGTAAGGCTGTTCTTGTGGAATTAGCAAAGGGATATTTGGAAGCCCATAGAGGGCTATGTTGAAAAAGGAAATATCTTCCGATGAAAACTGGAAAGAAGCTTTCTGAGAAACTGCTCTGTGTTCTCTGAATTCATCTCACAGAGTTACATCCTTCCCTTCAAGAAGCCTTTCGCTAAGGCTGTTTTTGTGGAATTGGCAAAGGGATATTTTCAAGCCCATAGAGGGCTATGGTGAAAAAGGAAATATCTTCCGTTGAAAACTAGAAAGAAGCTTTCTGAGAAACTGCTCTGTGTTCTCTGAATTCATCTCACAGAGTTACATCTTTCCCTTCAAGAAGACTTTCGCTAAGGCTGTTTTTGTGGAATTTGCAAAGGGATATTTGGAAGCCCTTTGAGGGCTATATTGAAAAAGGAAATATCTTCCGTTCAAAACTGGAAAGAAGCTTTCTGAGAAACTGCTCTGTGTTCTGTTAATTCATCTCACACAGTTACATCTTTCCCTTCAAGAAGCCTTTCGCTAAGGCTGTTCTTGTGGAATTGGCAAAGGGATATTTGGAAGCCCATAGAGGGCTATGTTGAAAAAGGAAATATCTTCCGTTCAAAACTGGAAAGAAGCTTTCTGAGAAACTGCTCTGTGTTCTGTTAGTTCATCTCACAGAGTTACATCTTTCCCTTTAAGAAGCCTTTCGCTAAGGCTGTTCTTGTGGAAATGGCAAAGGGATATTTGGAAGCCCATAGAGGGCTATGGTGAAAAAGGAAATATCTTCCGTTCAAAACTGGAAAGAAGCTTTCTGAGAAACTAATCTGTGTTCTGTTAATTCATTTCACAGAGTTACATCTTCCCCTTCAAGAAGCCGTTCGGTAAGGCTGTTCTTGTGGAATTAGCAAAGGGATATTTGGAAGCCCATAGAGGGCTATGTTGAAAAAGGAAATATCTTCCGATGAAAACTGGAAAGAAGCTTTCTGAGAAACTGCTCTGTGTTCTCTGAATTCATCTCACAGAGTTACATCCTTCCCTTCAAGAAGCCTTTCGCTAAGGCTGTTTTTGTGGAATTGGCAAAGGGATATTTGGAAGCCCTTAGAGGGCTATGGTAAAAAAGGAAATATCTTCCGTTGAAAACTAGAAAGAAGCTTTCTGAGAAACTGCTCTGTGTTCTCTGAATTCATCTCACAGAGTTACATCTTTCCCTTCAAGAAGCCTTTCGCTAAGGCTGTTTTTGTGGAATTTGCAAAGGGATATTTGGAAGCCCTTTGAGGGCTATTTTGAAAAAGGAAATATCTTCCGTTCAAAACTGGAAAGAAGCTTTCTGAGAAACTGCTCTGTGTTCTGTTAATTCATCTCACACAGTTACATCTTTATCTTCAAGAAGCCTTTCGCTAAGGCTGTTCTTGTGGAATTGGCAAAGGGATATTTGGAAGCCCATAGAGGGCTATGTTGAAAAAGGAAATATCTTCCGTTCAAAACTGGAAAGAAGCTTTCTGAGAAACTGCTCTGTGTTCTGTTAGTTCATCTCACAGATTTACATCTTTCCCTTTAAGAAGCCTTTCGCTAAGGCTGTTCTTGTGGAAATGGCAAAGGGATATTTGGAAGCCCATAGAGGGCTATGGTGAAAAAGGAAATATCTTCCGTTCGAAACTGGAAAGAAGCTTTCTGAGAAACTGCTCTGTGTTCTGTTAATTCATCTCACACAGTTACATCTTTCCCTTCAAGAAGCCTTTCGCTAAGGCCTTTCTTGTGGAATTGGCAAAGGGATATTTGGAAGCCCATAGAGGGCTATGGTGAAAAAGGAAATATCTTCCGTTCAAAACTGGAAAGAAGCTTTCTGAGAAACTGCTCTGTGTTCTCTGAATTCATCTCACAGAGTTACATCCTTCCCTTCAAGAAGCCTTTCTCTAAGGCTGTTTTTGTGGAATTGGCAAAGGGATATTTGGAAGCCCATAGAGGGCTATGGTGAAAAAGGAAATATCTTCCGTTCAGACCTGGAAAGAAGCTTTCTGAGAAACTGCTCTGTGTTCTGTTAATTCATCTCACACAGTTACATCTTTCCCTTCAAGAAACCTTTCGCTAAGGCTGTTCTTGTGGAACTGGCAAAGGCATATTTGGAAGCCCATAGAGGGCTATGGTGAAAAAGGAAATATCTTCCATTCAAAACTGGAAAGTAGCTTTCTGAGAAACTGCTCTGTGTTCTGTTAATTCATCTCACAGAGTTACATCTTTCCTTTCAAGAAGCCTTTCGCTAAGGCTGTTTTTGTGGAATTTCCAAAGGGATATTTGGAAGCCCATAGAGGGCTATGGTGAAAAAGGAAATATCTTCCGTTCAAACTGGAAAGAAACTTTCTGAGAAAGTGCTCTGTGTTCTGTTAGTTCATCTCACAGAGTTACATCTTTCCCTTCAAGAAGCCTTTCGCTAAGGCTGTTCTTGTGGAATTGGCAAAGGGATATTTGGAAGCCCATAGAGGGCTATGGTGAAAAAGGAAATATCTTCCGTTGAAAACTGGAAAGAAGCTTTCTGAGAAACTGCTCTGTGTTCTGTTAGTTAATCTCACAGAGTTACATCTTTCCCTTCAAGAAGCCTTTCCTTAAGGCTGTTCTTGTGAAACTGGAAAAGGGATATTTGGAAGCCCGTAGAGGGCTATGGTGCAAAAGGAAATATCTTCCGTTCAAAACTGGAAAGAAGCTTTCTGAGAAACTGCTCTGTGTTCTGTTAATTCATCTCACACAGTTACATCTTTCCCTTCAAGAAGCCTTTCGCTAAGGCTGTTCTTGTGGAATTGGCAAAGGGGTATTTGGAATCCCATAGAGGGCTATGGTGAAAAAGGAAATATCTTCCGTTGAAAACTGGAAAGAAGCTTTCTGAGAAACTGCTCTGTGTTCTCTGAATTTATCTCACAGAGTTACATCCTTCCCTTCAAGAAGCCTTTCGCTAAGGCTGTTTTTGTGGAATTTGCAAAGGGATATTTGGAAGCCCATAGAGGGCTATGGTGAAAAAGGAAATATCTTCCGTTCAAAACTGGAAAGAAGCTTTCTGAGAAACTGCTCTGTGTTCTGTTAATTCATCTCACACAGTTACATCTTTCCCTTCAAGAAGCATTTTGCTAAGGCTGTTCCTGTGGAATTGGCAAAGGGATATTTGGAAGCCCATAGGGGCTATGGTGAAAAAGGAAACATCTTCCGTTCAAAACTGGAAAGAAGCTTTCTGAGAAACTGCTCTGTGTTCTGTTAATTCATCTCACACAGTTACTTCTTTCCCTTCAAGAAGCCTTTCGCTAAGGCTGTTCTTGTGGAAATGGCAAAGGGATATTTGGAAGCCCATAAAGGTCTATGGTGAAAAAGGAAATATCTTCCGTTCAAAACTGGAAAGAAGCTTTCTGAGAATCTGCTCTGTGTTCTGTTAGTTCATCTCACAGAGTTACATGTTTCCCTTCAAGAAGCCTTTCGCTAAGGCTGTTCTTGTGAAACTGGCATAGGGATATTTGGAAGCCCATAGAGGGCTATGGTGAAAAAGGAAATATCTTCCGTTCAAAACTGGAAAGAAGCTTTCTGAGAAACTGCTCTGTGTTCTGCTAATTCATCTCACACAGTTACTTCTTTCCCTTCAAGAAGCCTTTCGCTAAGGCTGTTCTTGTGGAACTGGAAAAGGGATATTTGGAAGCAGATAGGGGGTTATGATGAAAAAGGAAATATCTTCCGTTCAAAACTGGAAAGAAGCTTTCTGAGAAACTGCTCTGTGTTCTGTTAATTCATCTCACACAGTTACATCTTTCCCTTCAAGAAGCCTTTCGCTAAGGCCTTTCTTGTGGAATTGGCAAAGGGATATTTGGAAGCCCCTAGAGGGCTATGGTGAAAAAGGAAATATCTTCCGTTCAATACTGGAAAGAAGCTTTCTGAGAAACTGCTCTGTGTTCTCTGAATTCATCTCACAGAGTTACATCCTTCCCTTCAAGAAGCCTTTCGCTAAGGCTGTTTTTCTGGAATTGGCAAAGGGATATTTGTAAGCCCATAGAGGGCTATGGTGAAAAAGGAAATATCTTCCGTTTAAAACTAGAAAGAAGCTTTCTGAGAAACTGCTCTGTGTTCTGTTAATTCATCTCACACAGATACATCTTTCCCTTCAAGAATCCTTTCGCTAAGGCTGTTCTTGTGGAATTGGCAAAGGGATATTTGGAAGCCCATAGAGGGCTATGGTGAAAAAGGAAATATCTTCCGTTGAAAACTGGAAAGAAGCTTTCTGAGAAACTGCTCTGTGTTCTCTGAATTCATCTCACAGAGTTACATCTTTCCCTTCAAGAAGCCTTTCGCTAAGTCTGTTTTTGTGGAATTTGCAAAGGGATATTTGGAAGCCCATAGAGGGCTATGGTGAAAAAGGAAATATCTTCCGTTCAAAACTGGAAAGAAGCTTTCTGAGAAACTGCTCTGTGTTCTGTTAATTCATCACACACAGTTACATCTTTCCTTCAAGAAGCCTTTTGCTAAGGCTGTTCTTGTGGAATTGGCAAAGGGATATTTGGAAGCCCATAGGGGCTATGGTGAAAATGGAAATATCTTCCGTTCAAAACTGGAAAGAAGCTTTCTGAGAAACTGCTCTGTGTTCTGCTAATTCATCTCACACAGTTACTTCTTTCCTTTCAAGAAGCCTTTCGCTAAGGCTGTTCTTGTGGAATTGGCAAAGGGATATTTGGAAGCCCATAGTGGGCTATGGTGAAAAAGGAAATATATTCCGTTCAAAACTGGAAAGAAGCTTTCTGAGAAACTGCTCTGTGTTCTGTTAATTCATTTCACAGAGTTACACCTTTCCCTTCAAGAAGCCTTTCAGTAAGGCTGTTCTTGTGGAATTGGCAAAGGGATATTTGGAAGCCCATAGTGGGCTATGGTGAAAAAGGAAATATATTCCGTTCAAAACTGGAAAGAAGCTTTCTGAGAAACTGCTCTGTGTTCTGTTAATTCATTTCACAGAGTTACACCATTCCCTTCAAGAAGCCTTTCAGTAAGGCTGTTCTTGTGGAATTGGCAAAGGGATATTTGGAAGCCCATAGAGGGCTATGGTGAAAAAGGAAATATCTTCCGTTGAAAACTAGAAAGAAGCTTCCTGAGAAACTGCTCTGTGTTCTCTGAATTCATCTCACAGAGTTACATCCTTCCCTTCAAGAAGCCTTTCGCTAAGGCTGTTTTTGTGGAATTTGCAAAGGGATATTTGGAAGCCCATAAAGGGCTATGTTGAAAAAGGAAATAACTTCCGTTCAAAACTGGAAAGAAGCTTTCTGAGAAACTGCTCTGTTTTCTGTTATTTCATCTCACACAGTTACATCTGTCCCTTCAAGAAGCCTTTCGCTAAGGCTGTTCTTGTGGAATTGACATAGGGATATTTGGAAGCCCATAGAGGGCTATGGTGAAAAAGGAAATATCTTCCGTTCAAAACTGGAAAGAAGCTTTCTGAGAAACTGCTCTGTGTTCTGTTAGTTCATCTCACAGAGTTACATCTTTCCCTTCAAGAAGCCTTTCGCTAAGGCTGTTCTTGTGAAACTGGCATAGGGATATTTGGAAGCCCATAGAGGGCTATGGTGCAAAAGGAAATATCTTCCGTTCAAAACTGTAAAGAAGCTTTCTGAGAAACTGCTCTGTGTTCTGTTAATTCATCTCACACAGTTACATCTTTCCCTTCAAGAAGCCTTTTGCTAAGGCTGTTCTTGTGGAATTGGCAAAGGGATATTTGGAAGCCCATAGGGGCTATTGTGAAAAAGGAAATATCTTCCGTTCAAAACTGGAAAGAAGCTTTCTGAGAAACTGCTCTGTGTTCTGTTAATTCATCTCACACAGTTACTTCTTTCCCTTCAAGAAGCCTTTCGCTAAGGCTGTTCTTGTGGAATTGGCAAAGGGATATTTGGAAGCCCATAAAGGTCTATGGTGAAAAAGGAAATATCTTCCGTTCAAAACTGGAAAGAAGCTTTCTGAGAAACTGCTCTGTGTTCTGTTAGTTCATCTCACAGAGTTACATCTTTCCCTTCAAGAAGCCTTTCGCTAAGGCTGTTCTTGTGGAATTGGCAAAGGGATATTTGGAAGCCCATAGAGGGCTATGGTGAAAAAGGAAATATCTTCCGTTCAAAATTGGAAAGAAGCTTTCTGAGAAACTGCTCTGTGTTCTCTGAATTCATCTCACAGAGCTACATCTTTCCCTTCAAGAAGCCTTTCGCTAAGGCTGTTCTTGTGGAATTGGCAAAGGGATATTTGGAAGCCCATAGAGGGCGATGGTGAAAAAGGAAATATCTTCCGTTCAAAACTGGAAAGAAGCTTTCTGAGAAACTGCTCTGTGTTCTCTGAATTCATCTCACAGAGTTACATCTTTCCCTTCAAGAACCCTTTCGCTAAGGCTGTTCTTGTGGAATTGGCAAGGGGATATTTGGAAGCCCTTAGAGGGCTATGGTGAAAAAGGTAATATCTTCCGTTCAATACTGAAAAGAAGCTATCTGAGAAACTGCTCTGTGTTCTGTTAGTTAATCTGACAGAGTTGCATCTTTCCCTTCAAGAAGCCTTTCGCTAAGGCTGTTCTTGCGGAATTGGCAAAGGGATATTTGGAAGCCCATAGAGGGCTATGGTGAAAAAGGAAATACCTTCCGTTGAAAACTGGAAAGAAGCTTTCTGAGAAACTGCTCTGTGTTCTGTTAATTCATCTCACAGAGTTACATATTTCCCTTCAAGAAGCCTTTCGCTAAGGCTGTTCTTGTGAAACTGGCAAAGGGATATTTGGAAGCCCATAGAGGGCTATGGTGCAAAAGGAAATATCTTCCGTTCAAAACTGGAAAGAAGCTTTCTGAGAAACTGCTCTGCGTTCTGTTAATTCATCTCACAGAGTTACATCTTTCCCTTCAAGAAGCCTTTCGCTAAGGCTGTTCTTGTGGAATTGGCAAAGGGATATTTGGAAGCCCATAGGGGCTATGGTGAAAAAGGAAATATCTTCCGTTCAAAACTGGAAAGAAGCTTTCTGAGAAACTGCTCTGTGTTCTGCTAATTCATCTCACACAGCTAATTCTTTCCCTTCAAGAATCCTTTCGCTAAGGCTGTTCTTGTGGAATTATCAAAGGGATATTTGGAAGCTCATAAAGGTCTATGGTGAAAAAGGAAATATCTTCCGTTCAAAACTGGAAAGAAGCTTTCTGAGAAACTGCTCTGTGTTCTGTTAGTTCATCTCACAGAGTTACATCTTTCCTTCAAGAAGCGTTTCGCTAAGGCTGTTCTTGTGGAATTGGCAAAGGGATATTTGGAAGACCATAGAGGGCTATGTTGAAAAAGGAAATATCTTCCGTTCAAAACTGGAAAGAAGCTTTCTGAGAAACTGCTCTGTGTTATGTCAATTCATCTCACACAGTTACATCTTTCCCTTCAAGAACCCTTTCGCTAAGGCTGTTCTTGTGGAATTAGCAAAGGGATATTTGGAAACCCATAGGGGCTATGGTGAAAAAGGAAATATCTTCCGTTCAAAACTGGAAAGAAGCTTTCTGAGAAACTGCTCTGTGTTCTGCTAATTCATCTCACACAGTTACTTCTTTCCCTTCAAGAAGCCTTTCGCTAAGGCTGTTCTTGTGGAATTGCCAAAGGGATATTTGGAAGCCCATAGGGGGTTATGGTGAAAAATTAAATATCTTCCGTTCATAACTGGAAAGAAGCTTTCTGAGAAACTGCTCTGTGTTCTGTTAATTCATCTCACAGAGTTACATCTTTCCCTTCAAGAAGCCTTTCGCTAAGGCTGTTCTTGTGGAATTGGCAAAGGGATATTTGAAAGCCCATAGAGGGCTATGGTGAAAAAGGAAATATCTTCCGTTCAAAACTGGAAAGATGCTTTCTGAGAAACTGCTCTGTGTTCTGTTAATTCATTTCACGGAGTTGCATCTTTCCCTTCAAAAAGCCTTTCGGTAAGGCTGTTCTTGTGTAATTGGCAAAGGGATATTTGGAAGCCCATAGAGGGCTATGGTGAAAAAGGAAATATCTTCCGTTGAAAACTAGAAAGAAGCTTTCTGAGAAACTGTTCTGTGTTCTCTGAATTCATCTCACAGAGTTACATCCTTCCCTTCAAGAAGCCTTTCGCTAAGGCTGTTTTTGTGGAATTTGCAAAGGGATATTTGGAAGCCCATAGAGGGCTATGGTGAAAAAGGAAATATCTTCCGTTCAAAACTGGAAAGAAGCTTTCTGAGAAACTGTTCTGTGTTCTGTTAGTTCATCTCACAGAGTTACATCTTTCCCTTCAAGAAGCCTTTCCCCAAGGGTGTTCTTGTGGAATTGGCAAAGGGATATTTGGAAGCCCATAGAGGGCTATGGTGAAAAAGGAAATATCTTCCGTTCAAACCTGGAAAGAAACTTTCTGAGAAACTGCTCTGTGTTCAGTTAGTTCATCTCACAGAGTTACATCTTCCCTTGAAGAAGCCTTTCGCTAAGGCTGTTCTTGTGGAACTGGCAAAGGGATATTTGGAAGTCCTTAGAGGGCTATGGTGAAAAAGGAAATATCTTCCGTTCAAAACTGGAAAGAAGCTTTGTGAGAAACTGCTCCGTGTTCTCTGAATTCATCTCACAGAGTTACAATTTTCCCTTCAAGAAGCCATTCGCTAAGGCTGTTCTTGTGGAATTGGCAAAGGAATATTTGGAACCCCATAAAGGGCTATGGTGAAAAAGGAAATATCTTCCGTTCAAAACTTGAAAGAAGCTTTCTGAGAAACTGCTCTGTGTTCTGTAAATTCATCTCACAGAGTTACATCTTTCTCTTCAAGAAGAGTTTCGCTAAGGCTGTTCTTGTGGAATTGGCAAAGGGATATTTGGAAGCCCATAGAGGGCTATGGTGAAAAAGGAAATATCTTCCGTTCAAAACTGGAAAGAAGCTTTCTGAGAAACTGCTCTGTGTTCTGTTAATTCATCTCACAGAGTGACATCTTTCCCTTCAAGAAGCCTTTCGCTAAGGCTGTTCATGTGGAATTGGCAAAGGGATATTTGGAAGCCTATAGAGGGCTATGGTGAAAAAGGAAATATCTTCCGTTCAAAACAGGAAAGAAGCTTTCTGAGAAACTGCTCTGTGTTCTGCTAATTCATCTCACACAGCTACTTCTTTCCCTTCAAGAATCCTTTCGCTAAGGCTGTTCTTGTGGAATTGGCAAAGGGATATTTGGAAGCTCATAAAGGTCTATGGTGAAAAAGGAAATATCTTCCGTTCAAAACTGGAAAGAAGCTTTCTGAGAAACTGCTCTGTGTTCTGTTAGTTCATCTCACAGAGTTACATCTTTCCTTCAAGAAGCCTTTCGCTAAGGCTGTTCTTGTGGAATTGGCAAAGGGATATTTGGAAGACCATAGAGGGCTATGTTGAAAAAGGAAATATCTTCCGTTCAAAACTGGAAAGATGCTTTCTGAGAAACTGCTCTGTGTTCTCTGAATTCATCTCACAGAGTTACATCTTTCCCTTCAAGAAGCCTTTCCTTAAGGCTGTTCTTGTGAAACTGGCAAAGGGATACTTGGAAGCCCATAGAGGGCTATGGTGCAAAAGGAAATATCTTCCGTTCAAAACTGGAAAGAAGCTTTCTGAGAAACTGCTCTGTGTTATGTCAATTCATCTCACACAGTTACATCTTTCCCTTCAAGAACCCTTTCGCTAAGGCTGTTCTTGTGGAATTAGCAAAGGGATATTTGGAAACCCATAGGGGCTATGGTGAAAAAGGAAATATCTTCCGTTCAAAACTGGAAAGAAGCTTTCTGAGAAACTGCTCTGTGTTCTGCTAATTCATCTCACACAGTTACTTCTTTCCCTTCAAGAAGCCTTTCGCTAAGGCTGTTCTTGTGGAATTGCCAAAGGGATATTTGGAAGCCCATAGGGGGTTATGGTGAAAAATTAAATATCTTCCGTTCATAACTGGAAAGAAGCTTTCTGAGAAACTGCTCTGTGTTCTGTTAATTCATCTCACAGAGTTACATCTTTCCCTTCAAGAAGCCTTTCGCTAAGGCTGTTCTTGTGGAATTGGCAAAGGGATATTTGAAAGCCCATAGAGGGCTATGGTGAAAAAGGAAATATCTTCCGTTCAAAACTGGAAAGAAGCTTTCTGAGAAACTGCTCTGTGTTCTGTTAATTCATTTCACGGAGTTGCATCTTTCCCTTCAAAAAGCCTTTCGGTAAGGCTGTTCTTGTGTAATTGTCAAAGGGATATTTGGAAGCCCATAGAGGGCTATGGTGAAAAAGGAAATATCTTCCGTTGAAAACTAGAAAGAAGCTTTCTGAGAAACTGTTCTGTGTTCTCTGAATTCATCTCACAGAGTTACATCCTTCCCTTCAAGAAGCCTTTCGCTAAGGCTGTTTTTGTGGAATTTGCAAAGGGATATTTGGAAGCCCATAGAGGGCTATGGTGAAAAAGGAAATATCTTCCGTTCAAAACTGGAAAGAAGCTTTCTGAGAAACTGTTCTGTGTTCTGTTAGTTCATCTCACAGAGTTACATCTTTCCCTTCAAGAAGCCTTTCGCCAAGGGTGTTCTTGTGGAATTGGCAAAGGGATATTTGGAAGCCCATAGAGGGCTATGGTGAAAAAGGAAATATCTTCCGTTCAAACCTGGAAAGAAACTTTCTGAGAAACTGCTCTGTGTTCAGTTAGTTCATCTCACAGAGTTACATCTTCCCTTGAAGAAGCCTTTCGCTAAGGCTGTTCTTGTGGAACTGGCAAAGGGATATTTGGAAGTCCTTAGAGGGCTATGGTGAAAAAGGAAATATCTTCCGTTCAAAACTGGAAAGAAGCTTTGTGAGAAACTGCTCCGTGTTCTCTGAATTCATCTCACAGAGTTACAATTTTCCCTTCAAGAAGCCATTCGCTAAGGCTGTTCTTGTGGAATTGGCAAAGGAATATTTGGAACCCCATAAAGGGCTATGGTGAAAAAGGAAATATCTTCCGTTCAAAACTTGAAAGAAGCTTTCTGAGAAACTGCTCTGTGTTCTGTAAATTCATCTCACAGAGTTACATCTTTCTCTTCAAGAAGAGTTTCGCTAAGGCTGTTCTTGTGGAATTGGCAAAGGGATATTTGGAAGCCCATAGAGGGCTATGGTGAAAAAGGAAATATCTTCCGTTCAAAACTGGAAAGAAGCTTTCTGAGAAACTGCTCTGTGTTCTGTTAATTCATCTCACAGAGTTACATCTTTCCCTTCAAGAAGCCTTTCGCTAAGGCTGTTCATGTGGAATTGGCAAAGGGATATTTGGAAGCCTATAGAGGGCTATGGTGAAAAAGGAAATATCTTCCGTTCAAAACAGGAAAGAAGCTTTCTGAGAAACTGCTCTGTGTTCTGTTAATTCATCTCACAGTGTTACATCTTTCCCTTCAAGAAGCCTTTCGCTAAGGCTGTTCTTGTGGAATTGGCAAAGGCATATTTGGAAGCCCCTAGAGGGCTGTGGTGAAAAAGGAAGTATCTTCCGTTCCAAACTGGAAAGAAGCTTTCTGAGAAACTGCTCTGTGTTCTGTTAATTCATCTCACAGAGTTACATCTTTCCCTTCAAGAAGCCTTTCGCTAAGGCTGTTCAAGTGGAATTGGCAAAGGGATATTTGGAAGCCCATAGAGGGCTATGGTGAAAAAGGAAATATCTTCCGTTCAACCTGGAAAGAAGCTTTCTGAGAAACTGCTCTGTGTTCTGTTAGTTCGTCTCACAGAGTTACATCTTTCCCTTAAAGAAGCCTTTCGCCAAGGCTGTTGTTGTGGAACTGGCAAAGGGATATTTGGAAGCCCATAGACGGCTATGGTGAAAAAGGAAATATCTTCCGTTCAAAACCAGAAAGAAGCTTTCTAAGAAACTGTTCTGTGTTCTCTGAATTCATCTCAGAGAGTTACATCTTTCCCGTCAAGAAGCCTTTCGCTAAGGCTGTTCTTGTGTAATTGGCAAAGGGATATTTGGAAGCCCATAGATGGCTATGGTGAAAAAGGAAATATCTTCCGTTCAAAATTGCAAAGAAGCTTTCTGAGAAACTGTTCTGTGGTCTGTTAATTCATCTCACAGAGTTACATCCTTCCCTTCAAAAAGCCTTTCGCTAAGGCTGTTCTTGTAGAATTGGAAAAGGGATATTTGGAAGCCCAAAGAGGGCTATGGTGAAAAAGGAAATATCTTCCGTTCAAAACTGGAAAGAAGCTTTCTGAGAAACTGCTCTGTGTTCTCTGAATTCATCTCACAGAGTTACATATTTCCCTTCAAGAAGCCTTTCGCTAAGGCTGTTCTTGTGGAATTGGCAAAGGGATATTGGAAGACCATAGAGGGCTATGGTGAAAAAGGAAATATCTTCCGTTCAAAACTGGAAAGATGCTTTCTGAAAAACTGCTCTGTGTTCTGTTAGTTCATCTCACAGAGTTACATCTTTCCCTTGAAGAAGCCTTTCGCTAAGGCTGTTCTTGTGGAATTGGCAAAGGCATATTTGGAAGCCCTTAGATGGCTATGGTGAAAAAGGAAATATCTTCCGTTCAAAACTGGAAAGAAGCTCTCTGAGAAACTCCTCTGTGTTCTCTGAATTCATCTCACAGTGTTACATCTTTCCCTTCAAGAAGCCTTTCGCTAAGGCTGTTCTTGTGGAACTGGCAAAGGGATATTTGGAAGCCCATAGAGGGCTATGGTGAAAAAGGAAATATCTTCCGTTCAAAACTGGATAGAAGCTTTCTGAGAAACTGCTCTGTGTTCTCTTAGTTCATCTCACAGAGTTACATCTTTCCCTTCAAGAAGCATTTCGCTAAGGCTGTTCTTGTGGAATTGGCAAAGGGATATTTGGTAGCCCATAGAGGGCTATGGTGAAAAAGGAAATATCTTCCGTTCAAAACCAGAAAGAAGCTTTCTGAGAAACTGCTCTGTGTTCTCTGATTTCATCTCACAGCGTTACATCTTTCCCTTCAAGAAGCCTTTCGCCAAGGCTGTTCTTGTGGAATTGGCAAAGGGATATTTGGAAGCCCATAGAGGGCTATGGTGAAAAAGGAAATATCTTCCGTTCAAAACTGGAAAGAAGCTTTCTGAGAAACTGCTCTGTGTTCTGTTACTTCATCTCACAGAGTTACATCTTTCCCTTCAAGAAGCCTTTCGCTAAGGCTGTTCTTGTGGAATTGGCAAAGGGATATTTGGAAGCCCATAGAGGGCTATGGTGAAAAAGGAAATATCTTCCGTTCAAAACTGGAAAGAAGCTTTCTGAGAAACTGCTCTGTATTCTGTTAATTCATCTCACAGAGTTACATCTTTCCCTTCAAGAAGCCTTTCGCTAAGGGTGTTCTTGTGGAATTGGCAAAGAGATATTTGGAAGCCAGTAGAGGGCTATGGTGAAAAAGGAAATATCTTGCGTTCAAAACCGGAAAGAAGCTTTCTGAGAAGCTACTCTGTGTTCTCTGAATTCGTCTCACAGCGTTACATCTTTCCCTTCAAGAAGCCTTTCGCCAAGGCTGTTCTTGTGGAATTGACAAAGGGATATTTGGAAGCCCATAGAGGGCTATGGTGAAAAAGGAAATATCTTCCGTTCAAAACTGGAAAGAAGCTTTCTGAGAAACTGCTCTGTGTTCTGTTAGTTCATCTCACAGAGTTACATCTTTCCCTTCAATAAGCCTTTCGCCAAGGCTGTTGTTGTGGAATTGGCAAAGGGATATTTGGAAACCCATAGAGGGCTATGGTGAAAAAGGAAATATCTTCCGTTCAAAACTGGAAAGAAGCTTTCTGAGAAACTGCACTGTGTTCTCTGAATTCATCTCACAGAGTTACATCTTTCCCTTCAAGAAGCCTTTCGCTAAGAATGTTCTTGTGGAACTGGCAAAGGGATATTTGGAAGCCCATAGAGGGCTATGGTGAAAAAGGAAATATCTTCCGTTCAAAACTGGAAAGAAGCTTTCTGAGAAACTGCTCTGTGTTCTCTGAATTCATCTCACAGAGTTACATCTTTCCCTTCAAGAAGCCTTTCGCTAAGGCTGTTCTTGTGGAATTGGCAAAGGGATATTTGGAAGCCCATAGAGGGCTATGGTGAAAAAGCAAATATCTCTCGTTCAAAACTGGAAAGAAGCTTTCTGAGAAACTGCTCTGTGTTCTCTTAGTTCATCTCACAGAGTTACATCTTTCCCTTCAAGAAGCCTATCGCTAAGGCTGTTCGTGTGGAATTGACAAAGGGATATTTAGAAGCCCATAGAGGGCTATGGTGAAAAAGGAAATATTTTCCCTTCAAAACGGGAAAGAAGCTTTCTGAGAAACTGCTCAGGGTTCTGTTAATTCATCTCACAGAGTTACATCTTTCCCTTCAAGAAGCCTTTCGGTAAGGCTGTTCTTGTGGAATTGGCAAATGGATATTTGGAAGCCCATACAGGTCTATGGTGAAAAAGGAAATATCTTCCGTTCAAAACTGGAAAGAAGCTTTCTGAGAAACTGCTCTGTGTTCTGTTAGTTCATCTCACAGAGTTACATCTTTCCCTTCAAGAAGCCTTTCGCCAAGGCTCTTCTTGTGGAATTGGCAAAGGGATATTTGGAAGCCCATAGAAGGCTATGGTGAAAAAGGAAATATCTTCCGTTCAAAACTGGAAAGAAGCTTTCGGAGAAACTGCTCTGTGTTCTCTGAATTCATCTCACAGAGTTACATCTTTCCCTTCAAGAAGCCTTTCGCTAAGCCTGTTCTTCTGGAATTGGCAAAGGGATATTTGGAAGCCCATAGAGGGCTATGGTGAAAAAGGAAATATCTTCCGTTCAAAACTGTAAAGAAGCTTTCTGAGAAATTTCTCTGTGTTCTGTTAATTCATCTCACACAGTTACATCTTTCCCTTCAAGAAGCCTTTCGCTAAGGCTGTTCTTGTGGAATTGGCAAAGGGATATTTGGAAGCCCATAGATGGCTATGGTGAAAAAGGAAATATCTTCCGTTCAAAACTGGAAAGAAGCTTTCTGAGAAACTGTTCTGTGTTCTGTTAGTTCATCTCACAGAGTTACATCTTTCCCTTCAAGAAGCCTTTCGCTAAGGCTGTTCTTGTGGAATTGGCAAAGGGATATTTGGAAGCCCCTATAGAGCTATGGTGAAAAAGGAAATATCTTCCGTACAAAACTGGAAAGAACCTTTCTGAGAAACTGCTCTGTGTTCTCTGAATTCATCACACAGAGTTACATCTTCCCCTTCAAAAAGCCTTTCGCTAAGTCTGTTCTTGTGGAACTGGCAAAGGGATATTTGGAAACCCTTAGAGGGCTATGGTGAAAAAGGAAATATCTTCCGTTCAAAACTGGAAAGAAGCTTTCTTAGAAACTGCTCTGTGTTCTCTGAATTCATCTCACAGAGTTACATCTTTCCCTTCAAGAAGCCTTTCGCTAAGGCTGTTCTTGTGGAATTGGCAAAGGGATATTTGGAAGCCCTTAGAGGGCTATGGAGAAAAAGGAAATATCTTCCGTTCAAAACTGGAAAGAAGCTTTCTGAGAAACTGCTCTTTTTTCTGTTAATTCATCTCACGGAGTTGCATCTTTCCCTTCAAGAAGCCTTTCGATAAGGCTGTTCTTGTGGAATTGGCAAAGGGATATTTGGAAGCCCATAGAGGGCTATAGTGAAAAAGGAAATATCTTCCGTTCAAAACTGGAAAGAAGCTTTCTGAGAAACTGCTCTGTGTTCTGTTACTTCATCTCACAGTGTTACATCTTTCCCTTCAAGAACCCTTTCGCTAAGGCTGTTCTTGTGAAACTGGCATAGGGATATTTGGAAGCCCATAGAGGGCTATGGTGCAAAAGGAAATATCTTCCGTTCAAAACTGTAAAGAAGCTTTCTGAGAAACTGCTCTGTGTTCTGTTAATTCATCTCACACAGTTACATCTTTCCCTTCAAGAAGCCTTTTGCTAAGGCTGTTCTTGTGGAATTGGCAAAGGGATATTTGGAAGCCCATAGGGGCTATTGTGAAAAAGGAAATATCTTCCGTTCAAAACTGGAAAGAAGCTTTCTGAGAAACTGCTCTGTGTTCTGTTAATTCATCTCACACAGTTACTTCTTTCCCTTCAAGAAGCCTTTCGCTAAGGCTGTTCTTGTGGAATTGGCAAAGGGATATTTGGAAGCCCATAAAGGTCTATGGTGAAAAAGGAAATATCTTCCGTTCAAAACTGGAAAGAAGCTTTCTGAGAAACTGCTCTGTGTTCTGTTAGTTCATCTCACAGAGTTACATCTTTCCCTTCAAGAAGCCTTTCGCTAAGGCTGTTCTTGTGGAATTGGCAAAGGGATATTTGGAAGCCCATAGAGGGCTATGGTGAAAAAGGAAATATCTTCCGTTCAAAATTGGAAAGAAGCTTTCTGAGAAACTGCTCTGTGTTCTCTGAATTCATCTCACAGAGCTACATCTTTCCCTTCAAGAAGCCTTTCGCTAAGGCTGTTCTTGTGGAATTGGCAAAGGGATATTTGGAAGCCCATAGAGGGCGATGGTGAAAAAGGAAATATCTTCCGTTCAAAACTGGAAAGAAGCTTTCTGAGAAACTGCTCTGTGTTCTCTGAATTCATCTCACAGAGTTACATCTTTCCCTTCAAGAACCCTTTCGCTAAGGCTGTTCTTGTGGAATTGGCAAGGGGATATTTGGAAGCCCTTAGAGGGCTATGGTGAAAAAGGTAATATCTTCCGTTCAATACTGAAAAGAAGCTATCTGAGAAACTGCTCTGTGTTCTGTTAGTTAATCTGACAGAGTTGCATCTTTCCCTTCAAGAAGCCTTTCGCTAAGGCTGTTCTTGCGGAATTGGCAAAGGGATATTTGGAAGCCCATAGAGGGCTATGGTGAAAAAGGAAATACCTTCCGTTGAAAACTGGAAAGAAGCTTTCTGAGAAACTGCTCTGTGTTCTGTTAATTCATCTCACAGAGTTACATATTTCCCTTCAAGAAGCCTTTCGCTAAGGCTGTTCTTGTGAAACTGGCAAAGGGATATTTGGAAGCCCATAGAGGGCTATGGTGCAAAAGGAAATATCTTCCGTTCAAAACTGGAAAGAAGCTTTCTGAGAAACTGCTCTTTTTTCTGTTAATTCATCTCACGGAGTTGCATCTTTCCCTTCAAGAAGCCTTTCGATAAGGCTGTTCTTGTGGAATTGGCAAAGGGATATTTGGAAGCCCATAGAGGGCTATAGTGAAAAAGGAAATATCTTCCGTTCAAAACTGGAAAGAAGCTTTCTGAGAAACTGCTCTGTGTTCTGTTACTTCATCTCACAGTGTTACATCTTTCCCTTCAAGAACCCTTTCGCTAAGGCTGTTCTTGTGAAACTGGCATAGGGATATTTGGAAGCCCATAGAGGGCTATGGTGCAAAAGGAAATATCTTCCGTTCAAAACTGTAAAGAAGCTTTCTGAGAAACTGCTCTGTGTTCTGTTAATTCATCTCACACAGTTACATCTTTCCCTTCAAGAAGCCTTTTGCTAAGGCTGTTCTTGTGGAATTGGCAAAGGGATATTTGGAAGCCCATAGGGGCTATTGTGAAAAAGGAAATATCTTCCGTTCAAAACTGGAAAGAAGCTTTCTGAGAAACTGCTCTGTGTTCTGTTAATTCATCTCACACAGTTACTTCTTTCCCTTCAAGAAGCCTTTCGCTAAGGCTGTTCTTGTGGAATTGGCAAAGGGATATTTGGAAGCCCATAAAGGTCTATGGTGA
Organism: Chlorocebus sabaeus; assembly: GCF_047675955.1. Classification (NCBI taxonomy): domain Eukaryota; kingdom Metazoa; phylum Chordata; class Mammalia; order Primates; family Cercopithecidae; genus Chlorocebus; species Chlorocebus sabaeus. Next base: position 34,824,672 of record NC_132909.1, on the reverse strand, counting down.
AAAAGGAAATATCTTCCGTTCAAAACTGGAAAGAAGCTTTCTGAGAAACTGCTCTGTGTTCCGTTAGTTCATCTCACAGAGTTACATCTTTCCCTTCAAGAAGCCTTTCGCTAAGGCTGTTCTTGTGGAATTGGCAAAGGGATATTTGGAAGCCCATAGAGGGCTATGGTGAAAAAGGAAATATCTTCCGTTCAAAATTGGAAAGAAGCTTTCTGAGAAACTGCTCTGTGTTCTCTGAATTCATCTCACAGAGCTACATCTTTCCCTTCAAGAAGCCTTTCGCTAAGGCTGTTCTTGTGGAATTGGCAAAGGGATATTTGGAAGCCCATAGAGGGCGATGGTGAAAAAGGAAATATCTTCCGTTCAAAACTGGAAAGAAGCTTTCTGAGAAACTGCTCTGTGTTCTCTGAATTCATCTCACAGAGTTACATCTTTCCCTTCAAGAACCCTTTCGCTAAGGCTGTTCTTGTGGAATTGGCAAGGGGATATTTGGAAGCCCTTAGAGGGCTATGGTGAAAAAGGTAATATCTTCCGTTCAATACTGAAAAGAAGCTATCTGAGAAACTGCTCTGTGTTCTGTTAGTTAATCTGACAGAGTTGCATCTTTCCCTTCAAGAAGCCTTTCGCTAAGGCTGTTCTTGCGGAATTGGCAAAGGGATATTTGGAAGCCCATAGAGGGCTATGGTGAAAAAGGAAATACCTTCCGTTGAAAACTGGAAAGAAGCTTTCTGAGAAACTGCTCTGTGTTCTGTTAATTCATCTCACAGAGTTACATATTTCCCTTCAAGAAGCCTTTCGCTAAGGCTGTTCTTGTGAAACTGGCAAAGGGATATTTGGAAGCCCATAGAGGGCTATGGTGCAAAAGGAAATATCTTCCGTTCAAAACTGGAAAGAAGCTTTCTGAGAAACTGCTCTGCGTTCTGTTAATTCATCTCACAGAGTTACATCTTTCCCTTCAAGAAGCCTTTCGCTAAGCTGTTCTTGTGGAATTGGCAAAGGGATATTTGGAAGCCCATAGGGGCTATGGTGAAAAAGGAAATATCTTCCGTTCAAAACTGGAAAGAAGCTTTCTGAGAAACTGCTCTGTGTTCTGCTAATTCATCTCACACAGCTAATTCTTTCCCTTCAAGAATCCTTTCGCTAAGGCTGTTCTTGTGGAATTATCAAAGGGATATTTGGAAGCTCATAAAGGTCTATGGTGAAAAAGGAAATATCTTCCGTTCAAAACTGGAAAGAAGCTTTCTGAGAAACTGCTCTGTGTTCTGTTAGTTCATCTCACAGAGTTACATCTTTCCTTCAAGAAGCCTTTCGCTAAGGCTGTTCTTGTGGAATTGGCAAAGGGATATTTGGAAGACCATAGAGGGCTATGTTGAAAAAGGAAATATCTTCCGTTCAAAACTGGAAAGAAGCTTTCTGAGAAACTGCTCTGTGTTATGTCAATTCATCTCACACAGTTACATCTTTCCCTTCAAGAACCCTTTCGCTAAGGCTGTTCTTGTGGAATTAGCAAAGGGATATTTGGAAACCCATAGGGGCTATGGTGAAAAAGGAAATATCTTCCGTTCAAAACTGGAAAGAAGCTTTCTGAGAAACTGCTCTGTGTTCTGCTAATTCATCTCACACAGTTACTTCTTTCCCTTCAAGAAGCCTTTCGCTAAGGCTGTTCTTGTGGAATTGCCAAAGGGATATTTGGAAGCCCATAGGGGGTTATGGTGAAAAATTAAATATCTTCCGTTCATAACTGGAAAGAAGCTTTCTGAGAAACTGCTCTGTGTTCTGTTAATTCATCTCACAGAGTTACATCTTTCCCTTCAAGAAGCCTTTCGCTAAGGCTGTTCTTGTGGAATTGGCAAAGGGATATTTGAAAGCCCATAGAGGGCTATGGTGAAAAAGGAAATATCTTCCGTTCAAAACTGGAACGATGCTTTCTGAGAAACTGCTCTGTGTTCTGTTAATTCATTTCACGGAGTTGCATCTTTCCCTTCAAAAAGCCTTTCGGTAAGGCTGTTCTTGTGTAATTGGCAAAGGGATATTTGGAAGCCCATAGAGGGCTATGGTGAAAAAGGAAATATCTTCCGTTGAAAACTAGAAAGAAGCTTTCTGAGAAAACTGTTCTGTGTTCTCTGAATTCATCTCACAGAGTTACATCCTTCCCTTCAAGAAGCCTTTCGCTAAGGCTGTTTTTGTGGAATTTGCAAAGGGATATTTGGAAGCCCATAGAGGGCTATGGTGAAAAAGGAAATATCTTCCGTTCAAAACTGGAAAGAAGCTTTCTGAGAAACTGTTCTGTGTTCTGTTAGTTCATCTCACAGAGTTACATCTTTCCCTTCAAGAAGCCTTTCGCCAAGGGTGTTCTTGTGGAATTGGCAAAGGGATATTTGGAAGCCCATAGAGGGCTATGGTGAAAAAGGAAATATCTTCCGTTCAAACCTGGAAAGAAACTTTCTGAGAAACTGCTCTGTGTTCAGTTAGTTCATCTCACAGAGTTACATCTTCCCTTCAAGAAGCCTTTCGCTAAGGCTGTTCTTGTGGAACTGGCAAAGGGATATTTGGAAGTCCTTAGAGGGCTATGGTGAAAAAGGAAATATCTTCCGTTCAAAACTGGAAAGAAGCTTTGTGAGAAACTGCTCCGTGTTCTCTGAATTCATCTCACAGAGTTACAATTTTCCCTTCAAGAAGCCATTCGCTAAGGCTGTTCTTGTGGAATTGGCAAAGGAATATTTGGAACCCCATAAAGGGCTATGGTGAAAAAGGAAATATCTTCCGTTCAAAACTTGAAAGAAGCTTTCTGAGAAACTGCTCTGTGTTCTGTAAATTCATCTCACAGAGTTACATCTTTCTCTTCAAGAAGAGTTTCGCTAAGGCTGTTCTTGTGGAATTGGCAAAGGGATATTTGGAAGCCCATAGAGGGCTATGGTGAAAAAGGAAATATCTTCCGTTCAAAACTGGAAAGAAGCTTTCTGAGAAACTGCTCTGTGTTCTGTTAATTCATCTCACAGAGTGACATCTTTCCCTTCAAGAAGCCTTTCGCTAAGGCTGTTCATGTGGAATTGGCAAAGGGATAATTGGAAGCCTATAGAGGGCTATGGTGAAAAAGGAAATATCTTCCGTTCAAAACAGGAAAGAAGCTTTCTGAGAAACTGCTCTGTGTTCTGCTAATTCATCTCACACAGCTACTTCTTTCCCTTCAAGAATCCTTTCGCTAAGGCTGTTCTTGTGGAATTGGCAAAGGGATATTTGGAAGCTCATAAAGGTCTATGGTGAAAAAGGAAATATCTTCCGTTCAAAACTGGAAAGAAGCTTTCTGAGAAACTGCTCTGTGTTCTGTTAGTTCATCTCACAGAGTTACATCTTTCCTTCAAGAAGCCTTTCGCTAAGGCTGTTCTTGTGGAATTGGCAAAGGGATATTTGGAAGACCATAGAGGGCTATGTTGAAAAAGGAAATATCTTCCGTTCAAAACTGGAAAGATGCTTTCTGAGAAACTGCTCTGTGTTCTCTGAATTCATCTCACAGAGTTACATCTTTCCCTTCAAGAAGCCTTTCCTTAAGGCTGTTCTTGTGAAACTGGCAAAGGGATACTTGGAAGCCCATAGAGGGCTATGGTGCAAAAGGAAATATCTTCCGTTCAAAACTGGAAAGAAGCTTTCTGAGAAACTGCTCTGTGTTATGTCAATTCATCTCACACAGTTACATCTTTCCCTTCAAGAACCCTTTCGCTAAGGCTGTTCTTGTGGAATTAGCAAAGGGATATTTGGAAACCCATAGGGGCTATGGTGAAAAAGGAAATATCTTCCGTTCAAAACTGGAAAGAAGCTTTCTGAGAAACTGCTCTGTGTTCTGCTAATTCATCTCACACAGTTACTTCTTTCCCTTCAAGAAGCCTTTCGCTAAGGCTGTTCTTGTGGAATTGCCAAAGGGATATTTGGAAGCCCATAGGGGGTTATGGTGAAAAATTAAATATCTTCCGTTCATAACTGGAAAGAAGCTTTCTGAGAAACTGCTCTGTGTTCTGTTAATTCATCTCACAGAGTTACATCTTTCCCTTAAAGAAGCCTTTCGCTAAGGCTGTTCTTGTGGAATTGGCAAAGGGATATTTGAAAGCCCATAGAGGGCTATGGTGAAAAAGGAAATATCTTCCGTTCAAAACTGGAAAGAAGCTTTCTGAGAAACTGCTCTGTGTTCTGTTAATTCATTTCACGGAGTTGCATCTTTCCCTTCAAAAAGCCTTTCGGTAAGGCTGTTCTTGTGTAATTGGCAAAGGGATATTTGGAAGCCCATAGAGGGCTATGGTGAAAAAGGAAATATCTTCCGTTGAAAACTAGAAAGAAGCTTTCTGAGAAACTGTTCTGTGTTCTCTGAATTCATCTCACAGAGTTACATCCTTCCCTTCAAGAAGCCTTTCGCTAAGGCTGTTTTTGTGGAATTTGCAAAGGGATATTTGGAAGCCCATAGAGGGCTATGGTGAAAAAGGAAATATCTTCCGTTCAAAACTGGAAAGAAGCTTTCTGAGAAACTGTTCTGTGTTCTGTTAGTTCATCTCACAGAGTTACATCTTTCCCTTCAAGAAGCCTTTCGCCAAGGGTGTTCTTGTGGAATTGGCAAAGGGATATTTGGAAGCCCATAGAGGGCTATGGTGAAAAAGGAAATATCTTCCGTTCAAACCTGGAAAGAAACTTTCTGAGAAACTGCTCTGTGTTCAGTTAGTTCATCTCACAGAGTTACATCTTCCCTTGAAGAAGCCTTTCGCTAAGGCTGTTCTTGTGGAACTGGCAAAGGGATATTTGGAAGTCCTTAGAGGGCTATGGTGAAAAAGGAAATATCTTCCGTTCAAAACTGGAAAGAAGCTTTGTGAGAAACTGCTCCGTGTTCTCTGAATTCATCTCACAGAGTTACAATTTTCCCTTCAAGAAGCCATTCGCTAAGGCTGTTCTTGTGGAATTGGCAAAGGAATATTTGGAACCCCATAAAGGGCTATGGTGAAAAAGGAAATATCTTCCGTTCAAAACTTGAAAGAAGCTTTCTGAGAAACTGCTCTGTGTTCTGTAAATTCATCTCACAGAGTTACATCTTTCTCTTCAAGAAGAGTTTCGCTAAGGCTGTTCTTGTGGAATTGGCAAAGGGATATTTGGAAGCCCATAGAGGGCTATGGTGAAAAAGGAAATATCTTCCGTTCAAAACTGGAAAGAAGCTTTCTGAGAAACTGCTCTGTGTTCTGTTAATTCATCTCACAGAGTTACATCTTTCCCTTCAAGAAGCCTTTCGCTAAGGCTGTTCATGTGGAATTGGCAAAGGGATATTTGGAAGCCTATAGAGGGCTATGGTGAAAAAGGAAATATCTTCCGTTCAAAACAGGAAAGAAGCTTTCTGAGAAACTGCTCTGTGTTCTGTTAATTCATCTCACAGTGTTACATCTTTCCCTTCAAGAAGCCTTTCGCTAAGGCTGTTCTTGTGGAATTGGCAAAGGCATATTTGGAAGCCCCTAGAGGGCTGTGGTGAAAAAGGAAGTATCTTCCGTTCCAAACTGGAAAGAAGCTTTCTGAGAAACTGCTCTGTGTTCTGTTAATTCATCTCACAGAGTTACATCTTTCCCTTCAAGAAGCCTTTCGCTAAGGCTGTTCAAGTGGAATTGGCAAAGGGATATTTGGAAGCCCATAGAGGGCTATGGTGAAAAAGGAAATATCTTCCGTTCAACCTGGAAAGAAGCTTTCTGAGAAACTGCTCTGTGTTCTGTTAGTTCGTCTCACAGAGTTACATCTTTCCCTTCAAGAAGCCTTTCGCCAAGGCTGTTGTTGTGGAACTGGCAAAGGGATATTTGGAAGCCCATAGACGGCTATGGTGAAAAAGGAAATATCTTCCGTTCAAAACCAGAAAGAAGCTTTCTAAGAAACTGTTCTGTGTTCTCTGAATTCATCTCAGAGAGTTACATCTTTCCCGTCAAGAAGCCTTTCGCTAAGGCTGTTCTTGTGTAATTGGCAAAGGGATATTTGGAAGCCCATAGATGGCTATGGTGAAAAAGGAAATATCTTCCGTTCAAAATTGCAAAGAAGCTTTCTGAGAAACTGTTCTGTGGTCTGTTAATTCATCTCACAGAGTTACATCCTTCCCTTCAAAAAGCCTTTCGCTAAGGCTGTTCTTGTAGAATTGGAAAAGGGATATTTGGAAGCCCATAGAGGGCTATGGTGAAAAAGGAAATATCTTCCGTTCAAAACTGGAAAGAAGCTTTCTGAGAAACTGCTCTGTGTTCTCTGAATTCATCTCACAGAGTTACATATTTCCCTTCAAGAAGCCTTTCGCTAAGGCTGTTCTTGTGGAATTGGCAAAGGGATATTGGAAGACCATAGAGGGCTATGGTGAAAAAGGAAATATCTTCCGTTCAAAACTGGAAAGATGCTTTCTGAAAAACTGCTCTGTGTTCTGTTAGTTCATCTCACAGAGTTACATCTTTCCCTTGAAGAAGCCTTTCGCTAAGGCTGTTCTTGTGGAATTGGCAAAGGCATATTTGGAAGCCCTTAGATGGCTATGGTGAAAAAGGAAATATCTTCCGTTCAAAACTGGAAAGAAGCTCTCTGAGAAACTCCTCTGTGTTCTCTGAATTCATCTCACAGTGTTACATCTTTCCCTTCAAGAAGCCTTTCGCTAAGGCTGTTCTTGTGGAACTGGCAAAGGGATATTTGGAAGCCCATAGAGGGCTATGGTGAAAAAGGAAATATCTTCCGTTCAAAACTGGATAGAAGCTTTCTGAGAAACTGCTCTGTGTTCTCTTAGTTCATCTCACAGAGTTACATCTTTCCCTTCAAGAAGCATTTCGCTAAGGCTGTTCTTGTGGAATTGGCAAAGGGATATTTGGTAGCCCATAGAGGGCTATGGTGAAAAAGGAAATATCTTCCGTTCAAAACCAGAAAGAAGCTTTCTGAGAAACTGCTCTGTGTTCTCTGATTTCATCTCACAGCGTTACATCTTTCCCTTCAAGAAGCCTTTCGCCAAGGCTGTTCTTGTGGAATTGGCAAAGGGATATTTGGAAGCCCATAGAGGGCTATGGTGAAAAAGGAAATATCTTCCGTTCAAAACTGGAAAGAAGCTTTCTGAGAAACTGCTCTGTGTTCTGTTACTTCATCTCACAGAGTTACATCTTTCCCTTCAAGAAGCCTTTCGCTAAGGCTGTTCTTGTGGAATTGGCAAAGGGATATTTGGAAGCCCATAGAGGGCTATGGTGAAAAAGGAAATATCTTCCGTTCAAAACTGGAAAGAAGCTTTCTGAGAAACTGCTCTGTATTCTGTTAATTCATCTCACAGAGTTACATCTTTCCCTTCAAGAAGCCTTTCGCTAAGGGTGTTCTTGTGGAATTGGCAAAGAGATATTTGGAAGCCAGTAGAGGGCTATGGTGAAAAAGGAAATATCTTGCGTTCAAAACCGGAAAGAAGCTTTCTGAGAAGCTACTCTGTGTTCTCTGAATTCGTCTCACAGCGTTACATCTTTCCCTTCAAGAAGCCTTTCGCCAAGGCTGTTCTTGTGGAATTGACAAAGGGATATTTGGAAGCCCATAGAGGGCTATGGTGAAAAAGGAAATATCTTCCGTTCAAAACTGGAAAGAAGCTTTCTGAGAAACTGCTCTGTGTTCTGTTAGTTCATCTCACAGAGTTACATCTTTCCCTTCAATAAGCCTTTCGCCAAGGCTGTTGTTGTGGAATTGGCAAAGGGATATTTGGAAACCCATAGAGGGCTATGGTGAAAAAGGAAATATCTTCCGTTCAAAACTGGAAAGAAGCTTTCTGAGAAACTGCACTGTGTTCTCTGAATTCATCTCACAGAGTTACATCTTTCCCTTCAAGAAGCCTTTCGCTAAGAATGTTCTTGTGGAACTGGCAAAGGGATATTTGGAAGCCCATAGAGGGCTATGGTGAAAAAGGAAATATCTTCCGTTCAAAACTGGAAAGAAGCTTTCTGAGAAACTGCTCTGTGTTCTCTGAATTCATCTCACAGAGTTACATCTTTCCCTTCAAGAAGCCTTTCGCTAAGGCTGTTCTTGTGGAATTGGCAAAGGGATATTTGGAAGCCCATAGAGGGCTATGGTGAAAAAGCAAATATCTCTCGTTCAAAACTGGAAAGAAGCTTTCTGAGAAACTGCTCTGTGTTCTCTTAGTTCATCTCACAGAGTTACATCTTTCCCTTCAAGAAGCCTATCGCTAAGGCTGTTCGTGTGGAATTGACAAAGGGATATTTAGAAGCCCATAGAGGGCTATGGTGAAAAAGGAAATATTTTCCCTTCAAAACGGGAAAGAAGCTTTCTGAGAAACTGCTCAGGGTTCTGTTAATTCATCTCACAGAGTTACATCTTTCCCTTCAAGAAGCCTTTCGGTAAGGCTGTTCTTGTGGAATTGGCAAATGGATATTTGGAAGCCCATACAGGTCTATGGTGAAAAAGGAAATATCTTCCGTTCAAAACTGGAAAGAAGCTTTCTGAGAAACTGCTCTGTGTTCTGTTAGTTCATCTCACAGAGTTACATCTTTCCCTTCAAGAAGCCTTTCGCCAAGGCTCTTCTTGTGGAATTGGCAAAGGGATATTTGGAAGCCCATAGAAGGCTATGGTGAAAAAGGAAATATCTTCCGTTCAAAACTGGAAAGAAGCTTTCGGAGAAACTGCTCTGTGTTCTCTGAATTCATCTCACAGAGTTACATCTTTCCCTTCAAGAAGCCTTTCGCTAAGCCTGTTCTTCTGGAATTGGCAAAGGGATATTTGGAAGCCCATAGAGGGCTATGGTGAAAAAGGAAATATCTTCCGTTCAAAACTGTAAAGAAGCTTTCTGAGAAATTTCTCTGTGTTCTGTTAATTCATCTCACACAGTTACATCTTTCCCTTCAAGAAGCCTTTCGCTAAGGCTGTTCTTGTGGAATTGGCAAAGGGATATTTGGAAGCCCATAGATGGCTATGGTGAAAAAGGAAATATCTTCCGTTCAAAACTGGAAAGAAGCTTTCTGAGAAACTGTTCTGTGTTCTGTTAGTTCATCTCACAGAGTTACATCTTTCCCTTCAAGAAGCCTTTCGCTAAGGCTGTTCTTGTGGAATTGGCAAAGGGATATTTGGAAGCCCCTATAGAGCTATGGTGAAAAAGGAAATATCTTCCGTACAAAACTGGAAAGAACCTTTCTGAGAAACTGCTCTGTGTTCTCTGAATTCATCACACAGAGTTACATCTTCCCCTTCAAAAAGCCTTTCGCTAAGTCTGTTCTTGTGGAACTGGCAAAGGGATATTTGGAAACCCTTAGAGGGCTATGGTGAAAAAGGAAATATCTTACGTTCAAAACTGGAAAGAAGCTTTCTTAGAAACTGCTCTGTGTTCTCTGAATTCATCTCACAGAGTTACATCTTTCCCTTCAAGAAGCCTTTCGCTAAGGCTGTTCTTGTGGAATTGGCAAAGGGATATTTGGAAGCCCTTAGAGGGCTATGGAGAAAAAGGAAATATCTTCCGTTCAAAACTGGAAAGAAGCTTTGTGAGAAACTGCTCTGTGTTCTGTTAGTTCATCTCACAGAGTTACATCTTTCCCTTCAAGAAGCCTTTCGCTAAGGCTGTTCTTGTGGAATTGGCAAAGGGATATTTGGAAGCCCATAGAGGGCTATGGTGAAAAAGGAAATATCTTCCGTTCAAAACTGGAAAGAAGCTTTCTGAGAAACTGTTATGTGTTCTGTTAATTCATCTCACAGAGTTACATCTTTCCCTTCAAGAAGCCTTTCGCTAAGTCTGTTCTTGTGGAAGTGGCAAACGGATATTTGGAAGCCCATAGAGGGCTATGGTGAAAAAGGAAATATCTTCCGTTCAATACAGGAAAGAAGCTTTCTGAGAAACTGCTCTGTGTTCTGTTAGTTCATCTCACAGAGTGACATCTTTCCCTTCAAGAAGCCTTTCGCTAAGGCTGTTTTTGTGGAACTGGCAAAGGGATATTTGGAAGCCCATAGAAGGCTATGATGAAAAAGGAAATAACTTCCGTTCAAAACTGGAAAGGAGCTTTCGGAGAAACTGCTCTGTGTTCTCTGAATTCATCTCAGAGAGTTACATCTTTCCCTTCAAGAAGCCTTTCGCTAAGGCTGTTCTTGTGGAACTGGCAAAGGGATATTTGGAAGCCCTTAGAGGGCTATGGTGAAAAAGGAAATATCTTCCGTTCAAAACTGGAAAGAAGCTTTCTGAGAAACTGCTCTGTGTTCTCTGAATTCATCTCACAGCGTTACATTTTTCCTTTCAAGAAGCCATTCGCCAAGGCTGTTCTTGTGGAATTGTCAAAGGGATATTTGCAAGCCCATAGAAGGCTATGGTGAAAAAGGGAATATCTTCCGTTCAAAACTGTAAAGAAGCTTTCTGAGAAGCTGCTATGTGTTCTGTTAATTCATCTCACAGAGTTACATCTTTCCCTTCAAGAAGCCTTTCGCTAAGGCTGTTCTTGTGGAATTGGCAAAGGGATATATGGAAGCCCTTAGAGGGCTATGGTGAAAAAGGAAATATCTTCCGTTCAAAACTGGAAAGAAGCTTTCTGAGAAACTGCTCTGTGTTCTGTTAATTCATCTCACAGAGTTACATCTTTCCCTTCAAGAAGCCTTTCGCTAAGCTGTTCTTGTGGAATTGGCAAAGGGATATTTGGAAGCCCATAGAGGGCTATGGTGAAAAAGGAAATATCTTTTGTTCAAAACTGGAAAGAAGCTTTCTGAGAAACTCCTCTGTGTTCTCTGAATTCATCCCACAGAGTTACATCTTTCCCTTCAAGAAGCCTTTCGCTAAGGCTGTTCTTGTGGAACTGGCAATGGGATATTTTGAAGCCCATAGAGGGCTATGGTGAAAGAGGAAATATCTTCCATTCAAAACTGGAAGGAAGCTTTCTGAGAAACTGCTCTGTGTTCTGTTAATTCATCTCACAGAGTTACATCGTTCCCTTCAAAAGCCTTTCGCTACGGCTGTTCTTGTGGAATTGGCAAAAGGATATTTGGAAGCCTATAGAGGGCTATGGTGAAAAAGGAAATATCTTCCCTTCAAAACTGGAAAGTAGCTTTCTGAGAACCTGCTCTGTTTTCTCTGAATTCATCTCACAGAGTTACATCTTTCCCTTCAAGAAGCCTTTCGCTAAGGCGGTTTTTGTGGAACTGGAAAAGGGATATTTGGAAGCCCATAGAGGGCTATGGTGAAAAAGGAAATATCTTCCGTTCAAAACTGGAAAGAAGCTTTCTGAGAAACTGCTCTGTGTTCTCTGAATTCATCTCACACCGTTACATCTTTCCCTTCAAGAAGCCTTTCGCAAAGGCTGTTCTTGTGGAATTGGCAAAGGGATATTTGGAAGCCCATAGAGGGCTATGATGAAAAAGGAATTATCTTCCGTTCAAAATCGGAAAGAAGCTTTCTGAGAAACTGCTCTGTGTTCTGTTAATTCATCTCACGGAGTTACATCTTTCCCTTCAAGAAGCCTTTCGCTAAGGCTGTTCTTGTGGAATTGGCAAAGGGATATTTGGAAGCCCATAGAGGGCTATGGTGAAAAGGGAAATATCTTCCGTTCAAAACTGGAAAGAAAATTTCTGAGAAACTGCTCTGTTTTCTGTTAGTTCATCTCACAGAGTTACATCTTTCCCTTCAAGAAGCCTTTCGCTAAGGCTGTTCTTGTGGAATTGGCAAAGGGATATTTGGAAGCCCATAGGGGGCTATGGTGAAAAAGGAAATATCTTCCGTTCAAAACTGGAAAGAAGCTTTCAGAGAAACTGCTCTGTGTTCTGTTAGTTCATCTCACAGAGTTACATCTTTCCCTTCAAGAAGCCTTTCGCTAAGGCTGTTCTTCTGGAATTGGCAAAGGGATATTTGGAAGCCCATAGAGGGCTATGGTGAAAAAGGAAATATCTTCCGTTCAAAACTGGAAAGAAGCTTTCTGAGAAACTGCTCTGTGTTCTGTTAGTTCAACTCAAAGAGTGACATCTTTCCCTTCAAGAAGCCCTTCGCTAAGGCTGTTCCTGTGGAACTGGCAAAGGGATATTTGGAAGCCCATAGAAGGCTATGGTGAAAAAGGAAATATCTTCCGTTCAAAACTGGAAAGAAGCTTTCGGAGAAACTGCTCTTTGTTCTCTGAATTCATCTCACAGAGTTACATCTTTCCCTTCAAGAAGCATTTCACTAAGCCTGTTCTTCTGGAATTGGCAAAGGGATATTTGGAAGCCCATAGAGGGCTATGGTGAAAAAGGAAATATCTTCCGTTCAAAACTGTAAAGAAGCTTTCTGAGAAACTGTTCTGTGTTCTGTTAGTTCATCTCTCAGAGTTACATCTTTCCCTTCAAGAAGCCTTTCGCTAAGGCTGTTGTTGTGGAATTGGCAAAGGGATATTTGGAAGCCCCTATAGGGCTATGGTGAAAAAGGAAATATCTTCCGTTCAAAACTGGAAAGAAGCTTTCTGAGAAACTGCTCTGTGTTCTCTGAATTCATCTCACAGAGTTACATCTTTCACTTCAAGAAGCCTTTCTCTAAGGCTGTTCTTGTGGAATTGGCAAAGGGATATTTGGAAGCCCATAGAGGGCTATGGTGAAAAAGGAAATATCTTCCGTTCAAAACTGGAAAGAAGCTTTCTGAGAAACTCCTCTGTGTTCTCTGAATTCATCTCACAGTGTTACATCTTTCCCTTCAAGAAGCCTTTCGCTAAGGCTGTTCTTGTGGAACTGGCAATGGGATATTTGGAAGCCCATAGAGGGCTATGGTGAAAGAGGAAATATCTTCCGTTCAAAACTGGAAAGAAGCTTTCTGAGAATCTGCTTTGTGTTCTCTGAATTCATCTCACAGAGTTACATCTTACCCTTCAAGAAGCCTTTCGCTAAGTCTGTTCTTGTGGAACTGGCAAAGGGATATTTGGAAGCCATTAGAGGGCTATGGTGAAAAAGGAAATATCTTACGTTCAAAACTGGAAAGAAGCTTTCTTAGAAACTGCTCTGTGTTCTCTGAATTCATCTCACAGAGTTACATCTTTCCCTTCAAGAAGCCTTTCGCTAAGGCTGTTCTTGTGGAATTGGCAAAGGGATATTTGGAAGCCCATAGAGGGCTATGGAGAAAAAGGAAATACCTTCCGTTCAAAACTGGAAAGAAGCTTTCTGAGAAACTGCTCTGTGTTCTGTTAGTTCATCTCACAGAGTTACATCTTTCCCTTCAAGAAGCCTTTCGCTAAGGCTGTTCTTGTGGAATTGGCAAAGGGATATTTGGAAGCCCATAGAGGGCTATGGTGAAAAAGGAAATATCTTCCGTTCAAAACTGGAAAGAAGCTTTCTGAGAAACTGTTATGTGTTCTGTTAATTCATCTCACAGAGTTACATCTTTCCCTTCAAGAAGCCTTTCGCTAAGGCTGTTTTGTAGAAGTGGCAAACGGATATTTGGAAGCCCATAGAGGGCTATGGTGAAAAAGGAAATATCTTCCGTTCAATACAGGAAAGAAGCTTTCTGAGAAACTGCTCTGTGTTCTGTTAGTTCATCTCACAGAGTGACATCTTTCCCTTCAAGAAGCCTTTCGCTAAGGCTGTTCTAGTGGAACTGGCAAAGGGATATTTGGAAGCCCATAGAAGGCTATAGTGAAAAAGGAAATATCTTCCGTTCAAAACTGGAAAGAAGCTTTCTGAGAAACTGCTCTGTGTTCTCTGAATTCATCTCAGAGAGTTACATCTTTCCCTTCAAGAAACCTTTCGCTAAGGCTGTTCTTGTGGAACTGGCAAAGGGATATTTGGAAGCCCTTAGTGGGCTATGGTGAAAAAGGAAATATCTTCCGTTCAAAACTGGAAAGAAGCTTTCTGAGAAACTGCTCTGTGTTCTCTGAATTTATCTCACAGTGTTACATCTTTCCCTTCAAGAAGCCTTTCGCTAAGGCTGTTCTTGTGGAACTGGCAATGGGATATTTGGAAGCCCATAGAGGGCTATGGTGAAAGAGGAAATATCTTCCGTTCAAAACTGGAAAGAAGCTTTCTGAGAATCTGCTTTGTGTTCTCTGAATTCATCTCACAGAGTTACATCTTACCCTTCAAGAAGCCTTTCGCTAAGTCTGTTCTTGTGGAACTGGCAAAGGGATATTTGGAAGCCATTAGAGGGCTATGGTGAAAAAGGAAATATCTTACGTTCAAAAGTGGAAAGAAGCTTTCTTAGAAACTGCTCTGTGTTCTCTGAATTCATCTCACAGAGTTACATCTTTCCCTTCAAGAAGCCTTTCGCTAAGGCTGTTCTTGTGGAATTGGCAAAGGGATATTTGGAAGCCCATAGAGGGCTATGGAGAAAAAGGAAATATCTTCCGTTCAAAACTGGAAAGAAGCTTTCTGAGAAACTGCTCTGTGTTCTGTTAGTTCATCTCACAGAGTTACATCTTTCCCTTCAAGAAGCCTTTCGCTAAGGCTGTTCTTGTGGAATTGGCAAAGGGATATTTGGAAGCCCTTAGAGGGCTATGGTGAAAAAGGAAATATCTTCCGTTCAAAACTGGAAAGAAGCTTTCTGAGAAACTGCTCTGTGTTCTGTTAATTCATCTCACAGAGTTACATCTTTCCCTTCAAGAAGCCTTTCGCTAAGCTGTTCTTGTGGAATTGGCAAAGGGATATTTGGAAGCCCATAGAGGGCTATGGTGAAAAAGGAAATATCTTCCGTTCAAAACTGGAAAGAAGCTTTCTGAGAAACTCCTCTGTGTTCTCTGAATTCATCCCACAGAGTTACATCTTTCCCTTCAAGAAGCCTTTCGCTAAGGCTGTTCTTGTGGAACTGGCAATGGGATATTTTGAAGCCCATAGAGGGCTATGGTGAAAGAGGAAATATCTTCCATTCAAAACTGGAAGGAAGCTTTCTGAGAAACTGCTCTGTGTTCTGTTAATTCATCTCACAGAGTTACATCGTTCCCTTCAAAAGCCTTTCGCTACGGCTGTTCTTGTGGAATTGGCAAAAGGATATTTGGAAGCCTATAGAGGGCTATGGTGAAAAAGGAAATATCTTCCCTTCAAAACTGGAAAGTAGCTTTCTGAGAACCTACTCTGTTTTCTCTGAATTCATCTCACAGAGTTACATCTTTCCCTTCAAGAAGCCTTTCGCTAAGGCGGTTTTTGTGGAACTGGAAAAGGGATATTTGGAAGCCCATAGAGGGCTATGGTGAAAAAGGAAATATCTTCCGTTCAAAACTGGAAAGAAGCTTTCTGAGAAACTGCTCTGTGTTCTCTGAATTCATCTCACAGCGTTACATCTTTCCCTTCAAGAAGCCTTTCGCCAAGGCTGTTCCTGTGGAATTGGCAAAGGGATATTTGGAAGCCCATAGAGGGCTATGATGAAAAAGGAATTATCTTCCGTTCAAAATCGGAAAGAAGCTTTCTGAGAAACTGCTCTGTGTTCTGTTAATTCATCTCACGGAGTTACATCTTTCCCTTCAAGAAGCCTTTCGCTAAGGCTGTTCTTGTGGAATTGGCAAAGGGATATTTGGAAGCCCATAGAGGGCTATGGTGAAAAGGGAAATATCTTCCGTTCAAAACTGGAAAGAAAATTTCTGAGAAACTGCTCTGTTTTCTGTTAGTTCATCTCACAGAGTTACATCTTTCCCGTCAAGAAGCCTTTCGCTAAGGCTGTTCTTGTGGAATTGGCAAAGGGATATTTGGAAGCCCATAGAGGGCTATGGTGAAAAAGGAAATATCTTCCGTTCAAAACTGGAAAGAAGCTTTCAGAGAAACTGCTCTGTGTTCTGTTAGTTCATCTCACAGAGTTACATCTTTCCCTTCAAGAAGCCTTTCGCTAAGGCTGTTCTTCTGGAATTGGCAAAGGGATATTTGGAAGCCCATAGAGGGCTATGGTGAAAAAGGAAATATCTTCCGTTCAAAACTGGAAAGAAGCTTTCTGAGAAACTGCTCTGTGTTCTGTTAGTTCAACTCAAAGAGTGACATCTTTCCCTTCAAGAAGCCCTTCGCTAAGGCTGTTCCTGTGGAACTGGCAAAGGGATATTTGGAAGCCCATAGAAGGCTATGGTGAAAAAGGAAATATCTTCCGTTCCAAACTGGAAAGAAGCTTTCGGAGAAACTGCTCTTTGTTCTCTGAATTCATCTCACAGAGTTACATCTTTCCCTTCAAGAAGCATTTCACTAAGCCTGTTCTTCTGGAATTGACAAAGGGATATTTGGAAGCCCATAGAGGGCTATGGTGAAAAAGGAAATATCTTCCGTTCAAAACTGTAAAGAAGCTTTCTGAGAAACTTCTCTGTGTTCTGTTAATTCATCTCACACAGTTACATCTTTCCCTTCAAGAAGCCTTTCGCTAAGGCTGTTCTTGTGGAATTGGCAAAGGGATATTTGGAAGCCCATAGATGGCTATGGTGAAAAAGGAAATATCTTCCGTTCAAAACTGGAAAGAAGCTTTCTGAGAAACTGTTCTGTGTTCTGTTAGTTCATCTCATAGAGTTACATCTTTCCCTTCAAGAAGCCTTTCACTAAGGCTGTTCTTGTGGAATTGGCAAAGGGATATTTGGAAGCCCATACAGGGCTATGGTGAAAAAGGAAATATCTTCCGTTCAAAACTGGAAAGAAGCCATCTGAGAAACTGCTCTGTGTTCTCTCAATTCATCTCACAGAGTTACATCTTTCCCTTCAAGAAGCCTTTCGCTAAGGCTGTTCTTGTGGAATTGGAAAAGGGATATTTGGAAGCCCATAGAAGGCTATAGTGTAAAAGGAAATATCTTCCGTTCAAAACTGGAAAGAAGCTTTCTGGAAACTGCTCTGTGTTCTGTTAATTCATCTCACAGAGTTACATCTTTCTCTTCAGGAAGCCTTTCGCTAAGGGTGTTCTTTTGGAATTTTCAAAGGGATATTTGGAATTCCATAGAGGGCTGTGGTGAAAAAGGAAATGTCTTCCGTTCAAAACTGGAAAGAAGCTTTCTGAGAAACTGCTCTGTGTTCTCTGAATTCATCTCGCAGAGTTACATCTTTCCCTTCAAGAAGCCTTTCGCTAAGTGTGTTCTTGTGGAATTGGAAAAGGGATATTTGGAAGCCCATAGAGGGCTATGGTGAAAAAGGAAATATCTTCCGTTCAAAACTGGAAAGAAGCTTTCTGAGAAACTGCTCTGTGTTCTGTTAATTCATCTCACAGAGTTACATCTTTCCCTTCAAGAAGATTTTCGCTAAAGCTGTTCTTGTGGTGTTGGCAAAGGGATATTTGGAACACCATAGAGGGCTATGTTGGAAACGGAAATATCTTCCGTTCAAAACTGGAAAGAAGCTTTCTGTGAAACTGCTCTGTGTTCTGTTAATTCATCTCACAAAGTTACATCTTTATCTTCAGGAAGCCTTTCGCTAAGGGTGTTCTTGTGGAATTGGCAAAGGGATATTTGGAATTCCATAGAGGGCTGTGGTGAAAAAGGAAATGTCTTCCGTTCAAAACTGGAAAGAAGCTTTCTGAGAAACTGCTCTGTGTTCTGTTAATTTATCTCACAGAGTTACATCTTTCCCTTCATGAAGCCTTTCGCTAAGGCTGTTCTTGTGGAATTCGCAAAGGGATATTTGGAAGCCCATAGAGGGCTATGGTGAAAAAGGAAATATCTTCCGTTCAAAACTGCAAAGGAACTTTCTGAGAAACTGTTGTGTGTTCTGTTACTTCATCTCACAGAGTTACATCCTTCCCTTCAAGAAGCCTTTCGCTAAGGCTGTTCTTGTGGAATTGGAAAAGGGATATTTGGAAGCCCATAGAGGGCTATGGTGAAAAAGGAAATATCTTCCGTTCAAAACTGGAAAGAAGCTTTCTGAGAAACTGCTCTGTGTTCTCTGAATTCATCTCACAGAGCTACATCTTTCCCTTAAAGAAGCCTTTCTCTAAGGCTGTTCTTGTGGAATTGGCAAAGGGATATTTGGAAGCCCATAGAGGGCTATGGTGAAAAAGGAAATATCTTCCGTTCAAAACTGGAAAGAAGCTTTCTGAGAAACTGCTCTGTGTTCTGTTAGGTCATCTCACAGAGTTACATCTTTCCCTTCAAGAAGCCTTTCGCTAAGGCTGTTTTGTGGAAGTGGCAAACAGATATTTGGAAGCCCATAGAGGGCTATGGTGAAAAAGGAAATATCTTTCGTTCAATACAGGAAAGAAGCTTTCTGAGAAACTGCTCTGTGTTCTGTTAGTTCATCTCACAGAGTGACATCTTTCCCTTCAAGAAGCCTTTCGCTAAGGCTGTTCTTGTGGAACTGGCAAAGGGATATTTGAAAGCCCATAGAAGGCTATAGTGAAAAAGGAAATATCTTCCGTTCAAAACTGGAAAGAAGCTTTCTGAGAAACTGCTCTGTGTTCTCTGAATTCATCTCAGAGAGTTACATCTTTCCCTTCAAGAAACCTTTCGCTAAGGCTGTTCTTGTGGAACTGGCAAAGGGATATTTGGAAGCCCTTAGAGGGCTATGGTGAAAAAGGAAATATCTTCCGTTCAAAACTGGAAAGAAGCTTTCTGAGAAACTGCTCTGTGTTCTGTTAATTCATCTCACAGAGTTACATCTTTCCCTTCAAGAAGCCTTTCGCTAAGGCTGTTTTTGTGGAATTGGCAAAGGGATATTTGGAAGCCCATAGAGGGCTATGGTGAAAAAGGAAATATCTTCCGTTCAAAACTAGAAAGAAGCTTTCTGAGAAACTGCTCTTTGTTATGTTAATTCATCTCACAGAGTTACATCTTTCCCTTCAAGAAGCCTTTCGCTAAGGCTGTTCTTTTGGAATTGGCAAAGGGATATTTGGAAGAACATAGAGGGCTATGGTGAAAAAGGAAATATCTTCCGTTCAAAACTGGAAAGACCCTTTCTGAGAAACTGCTCTGTGTTCTGTTAATTCCTCTCACAGAGTTACATCTTTTCCTTCAAGAAGCCTTTCGCTAAGGCTGTTCTTGTGGAATTGGTAAAGGGATATTTGGAAGCCCATAGAGGGCTATGGTGAAAAAGGAAATATCTTCCGTTCAAAACTGTAAAGAAGCTTTCTGAGAAACTGCTTTGTGTTCTGTTAATTCATCTCACAGAGTTACATCTTTCCCTTCAAGTAGCCTTTCGCTAAGCTGTTCTTGTGGAATTGGCAAAGGGATATTTGGAAGCCCATAGAGGGCTATGGTGAAAAAGGAAATATCTTCCGTTCAAAACTGGAAAGAAGCTTTCTGAGAAACTCCTCTGTGTTCTCTGAATTCATCTCACAGAGTTACATCTTTCCCTTCAAGAAGCCTTTCGCTAAGGCTGTTCTTGTGGAACTGGAAAAGGGATATTTGGAAGCCCTTAGATGGCTATGGTGAAAAAGGAAATATCTTCCGTTCGAAACTGGAAAGAAGCTTTCTGAGAAACTGCTCTGTGTTCTGTTAATTCATCTCACAGAGTTACATCGTTCCCTTCAAGAAGCCTTTCGCTACGGCTGTTCTTGTGGAATTGGCAAAAGGATATTTGGAAGCCTATAGAGGGCTATGGTGAAAAGGGAAATATCTTCCCTTCAAAACTGGAAAGTAGCTTTCTGAGAACCTGCTCTGTTTTCTCTGAATTCATCTCACAGAGTTACATCTTTCCCTTCAAGAAGCCTTTCGCTAAGGCGGTTTTTGTGGAACTGGAAAAGGGATATTTGGAAGCCCATAGAGGGCTATGGTGAAAAAGGAAATATCTTCCGTTCAAAACTGGAAAGAAGCTTTCTGAGAAACTGCTCTGTGTTCTCTGAATTCATCTCACAGCGTTACATCTTTCCCTTCAAGAAGCCTTTCGCCAAGGCTGTTCTTGTGGAATTGGCAAAGGGATATTTGGAAGCCCATAGAGGGCTATGATGAAAAAGGAATTATCTTCCGTTCAAAATCCGAAAGAAGCTTTCTGAGAAACTGCTCTGTGTTCTGTTAATTCATCTCACGGAGTTACATCTTTCCCTTCAAGAAGCCTTTCGCTAAGGCTGTTCTTGTGGAATTGGCAAAGGGATATTTGGAAGCCCATAGAGGGCTATGGTGAAAAGGGAAATATCTTCCGTTCAAAACTGGAAAGAAAATTTCTGAGAAACTGCTCTGTTTTCTGTTAGTTCATCTCACAGAGTTACATCTTTCCCTTCAAGAAGCCTTTCGCTAAGGCTGTTCTTTTGGAATTGGCAAAGGGATATTTGGAAGCCCGTAGAGGGCTATGGTGAAAAAGGAAATATCTTCCGTTCAAAACTGGAAAGAAGCTTTCAGAGAAACTGCTCTGTGTTCTGTTAGTTCATCTCACAGATTTACATCTTTCCCTTCAAGAAGCCTTTCGCTAAGGCTGTTCTTGTGGAATTGGCAAAGGGATATTTGGAAGCCCTTAGATGGCTATGGTGAAAAAGGAAATATCTTCCGTTCAAAACTGGAAAGAAGCTTTCTGAGAAACTGCTCTGTGTTCTGCTAATTCATCTCACAGAGTTACATCTTTCCCTTCAAGAAGCCTTTCGCTAAGGGTGTTCTTGTGGAATTGGCAAAGAGATATTTGGAAGCCCCAAGAGGGCTATGGTGAAAAAGGAAATATCTTGCGTTCAAAACCGGAAAGAAGCTTTCTGAGAAGCTGCTCTGTGTTCTCTGAATTCATCTCACAGCGTTACATCTTTCCCTTCAAGAAGCCTTTCACCAAGGCTGTTCTTGTGGAATTGACAAAGGGATATTTGGAAGCCCATAGAGTGCTATGGTGAAAAAGGAAATATCTTCCGTTCAAAACTGGAAAGAAGCTTTCTGAGAAACTGCTCTGTGTTCTGTTAATTCATCTCACACAGTTACATCTTTCCCTTCAAGAAGCCTTTCGCTAAGGCTGTTCTTGTGTAATTGGCAAAGGGATATTTGGAAGCCCATAGAGGGCTATGGTGAAAAAGGAAATATCTTCCGTTCAAAACTGGAAAGAAGCTTTCTGAGAAACTGCTCTGTGTTCTCTGAATTCATCTCAAAGAGTTACATCTTTCCCTTCAAGAAGCCATTGGCAAAGGGATATTTGGAAGCCCATAGAGTGCTTGGTGAAAAAGGAAATATCTTCCGTTCAAAACTGGAAAGAAGCTTTCTGAGAAACTGCTCTGTGTTCTGTTAGTTCATCTCACAGAGTTACATCTTTCCCTTCAAGAAGCCTTTCGCTAAGGCTGTTCTTTTGGAACTGGCAAAGTGATATTTGGAAGCCCTTAGAGGGCTATAGTGAAAAAGGAAATATCTTCCGTTCAAAACGGGAAAGAAGCTTTGTGAGAATCTGCTCTGTGTTCTCTGAATTCATCTCACAGAGTTACATCTTTCCCTTCAAGAAGCCTTTCGCTAAGAAAGTTCTTGTGGAACTGGCAAAGGGATATTTGGAAGCCCATAGTGGCCTATGGTGAAAAAGGAAATATCTTCCGTTCAAAACTGGAAAGAAGCTTTCTGAGAAACTGCTCTGTGTTCTCTGAATTCATCTCACAGAGTTACATCTTTCCCTTCAAGAAGCCTTTCTCTAAGGCTGTTCTTGTGGAATTGGCAAAGGGATATTTGGAAGCCCATAGAGGGCTATGGTGAAAAAGCAAATATCTCCCGTTCAAAACTGGAAAGAAGCTTTCTGAGAAACTGCTCTGTGTTCTGTTAATTCATCTCACAGAGTTACATCTTTCCCTTCAAGAAGCCTATCGCTAAGGCTGTTCTTGTGGAATTGACAAAGGGATATTTAGAAGCCCATAGAGGGCTATGATGAAAAAGGAAATATTTTCCCTTCAAAACTGGAAAGAAGCTTTCTGAGAAACTGCTCTGTTTTCTGTTAATTCATCTCACAGAGTTACATCTTTCCCTTCAAGAGGCCTTTCGCTAAGGCTGTTCTTGTGGAACTGGCAAAGGGATATTTGGAAGCCCATAGATGGCTATGGTGAAAAAGGAAATATCTTTCGTTCAAAACTGGAAAGAAGCTTTCTGAGAAACTGTTCTGTGTTCTGTTAGTTCATCTCTCAGAGTTACATCTTTCCCTTCAACAAGCCTTTCGCTAAGGCTGTTGTTGTGGAATTGGCAAAGGGATATTTGGAAGCCCCTATAGGGCTATGGTGAAAAAGGAAATATCTTCCGTTCAAAACTGGAAAGAAGCTTTCTGAGAAACTGCTCTGTGTTCTCTGAATTCATCTCACAGAGTTACATCTTTCCCTTCAAGAAGCCTTTCTCTAAGGCTGTTCTTGTGGAATTGGCAAAGGGATATTTGGAAGCCCATAGAGGGCTATGGTGAAAAAGGAAATATCTTCCGTTCAAAACTGGAAAGAAGCTTTCTGAGAAACTGCTCTGTGTTCTGTTAGGTCATCTCACAGAGTTACATCTTTCCCTTCAAGAACCCTTTCGCTAAGGCTGTTCTTGTGGAATTGGCAAAGGGATATTTTGAAGCCCTTAGATAGCTATGGTGAAAAAGGAAATATCTTCCGTTCAAAACTGGAAAGAAGCTTTCTGAGAAACTCCTCTGTGTTCTCTGAATTCATCTCACAGTGTTACATCTTTCCCTTCAAGAAGCCTTTCGCTAAGGCTGTTCTTGTGGAACTGGCAATGGGATATTTGGAAGCCCATAGAGGGCTATGGTGAAAGAGGAAATATCTTCCGTTCAAAACTGGAAAGAAGCTTTCTGAGAATCTGCTTTGTGTTCTCTGAATTCATCTCACAGAGTTACATCTTACCCTTCAAGAAGCCTTTCGCTAAGTCTGTTCTTGTGGAACTGGCAAAGGGATATTTGGAAGCCATTAGAGGGCTATGGTGAAAAAGGAAATATCTTACGTTCAAAACTGGAAAGAAGCTTTCTTAGAAACTGCTCTGTGTTCTCTGAATTCATCTCACAGAGTTACATCTTTCCCTTCTAGAAGCCTTTCGCTAAGGCTGTTCTTGTGGAATTGGCAAAGGGATATTTGGAAGCCCATAGAGGGCTATGGAGAAAAAGGAAATACCTTCCGTTCAAAACTGGAAAGAAGCTTTCTGAGAAACTGTTATGTGTTCTGTTAATTCATCTCACAGAGTTACATCTTTCCCTTCAAGAAGCCTTTCGCTAAGGCTGTTTTGTAGAAGTGGCAAACGGATATTTGGAAGCCCATAGAGGGCTATGGTGAAAAAGGAAATATCTTCCGTTCAATACAGGAAAGAAGCTTTCTGAGAAACTGCTCTGTGTTCTGTTAGTTCATCTCACAGAGTGACATCTTTCCCTTCAAGAAGCCTTTCGCTAAGGCTGTTCTAGTGGAACTGGCAAAGGGATATTTGGAAGCCCATAGAAGGCTATAGTGAAAAAGGAAATATCTTCCGTTCAAAACTGGAAAGAAGCTTTCTGAGAAACTGCTCTGTGTTCTCTGAATTCATCTCAGAGAGTTACATCTTTCCCTTCAAGAAACCTTTCGCTAAGGCTGTTCTTGTGGAACTGGCAAAGGGATATTTGGAAGCCCTTAGTGGGCTATGGTGAAAAAGGAAATATCTTCCGTCCAAAACTGGAAAGAAGCTTTCTGAGAAACTGCTCTGTGTTCTCTGAATTCATCTCACAGTGTTACATCTTTCCCTTCAAGAAGCCTTTCGCTAAGGCTGTTCTTGTGGAACTGGCAATGGGATATTTGGAAGCCCATAGAGGGCTATGGTGAAAGAGGAAATATCTTCCGTTCAAAACTGGAAAGAAGCTTTCTGAGAATCTGCTTTGTGTTCTCTGAATTCATCTCACAGAGTTACATCTTACCCTTCAAGAAGCCTTTCGCTAAGTCTGTTCTTGTGGAACTGGCAAAGGGATATTTGGAAGCCATTAGAGGGCTATGGTGAAAAAGGAAATATCTTACGTTCAAAACTGGAAAGAAGCTTTCTTAGAAACTGCTCTGTGTTCTCTGAATTCATCTCACAGAGTTACATCTTTCCCTTCAAGAAGCCTTTCGCTAAGGCTGTTCTTGTGGAATTGGCAAAGGGATATTTGGAAGCCCATAGAGGGCTATGGATAAAAAGGAAATATCTTCCGTTCAAAACTGGAAAGAAGCTTTCTGAGAAACTGCTCTGTGTTCTGTTAGTTCATCTCACAGAGTTACATCTTTCCCTTCAAGAAGCCTTTCGCTAAGGCTGTTCTTGTGGAATTGGCAAAGGGATATTTGGAAGCCCATAGAGGGCTATGGTGAAAAAGGAAATATCTTCCGTTCAAAAGTGGAAAGAAGCTTTCTGAGAAACTGTTATGTGTTCTGTTAATTCATCTCACAGAGTTACATCTTTCCCTTCAAGAAGCCTTTCGCTAAGGCTGTTTTGTAGAAGTGGCAAACGGATATTTGGAAGCCCATAGAGGGCTATGGTGAAAAAGGAAATATCTTCCGTTCAATACAGGAAAGAAGCTTTCTGAGAAACTGCTCTGTGTTCTGTTAGTTCATCTCACAGAGTGACATCTTTCCCTTCAAGAAGCCTTTCGCTAAGGCTGTTCTTGTGGAACTGGCAAAGGGATATTTGGAAGCCCATAGAAGGCTATAGTGAAAAAGGAAATATCTTCCGTTCAAAACTGGAAAGAAGCTTTCTGAGAAACTGCTCTGTGTTCTCTGAATTCATCTCAGAGAGTTACATCTTTCCCTTCAAGAAACCTTTCGCTAAGGCTGTTCTTGTGGAACTGGCAAAGGGATATTTGGAAGCCCTTAGAGGGCTATGGTGAAAAAGGAAATATCTTCCGTTCAAAACTGGAAAGAAGCTTTCTGAGAAACTGCTCTGTGTTCTCTGAATTCATCTCACAGCGTTACATTTTTCCTTTCAAGAAGCCATTCGCCAAGGCTGTTCTTGTGGAATTGTCAAAGGGATATTTGCAAGCCCATAGAAGGCTATGGTGAAAAAGGGAATATCTTCCGTTCAAAACTGTAAAGAAACTTTCTGAGAAACTGCTCTGTGTTCTGTTAATTCATCTCACAGAGTTACATCTTTCCCTTCAAGAAGCCTTTCGCTAAGGCTGTTTTTGTGGAATTGGCAAAGGGATATTTGGAAGCCCATAGAGGGCTATGGTGAAAAAGGAAATATCTTCCGTTCAAAACTGGAAAGAAGCTTTCTGAGAAACTGCTCTTTGTTCTGATAATTCATCTCACAGAGTTACATCTTTCCCTTCAAGAAGCCTTTCGCTAAGGCTGTTCTTTTGGAATTGGCAAAGGGATATTTGGAAGAACATAGAGGGCTATGGTGAAAAAGGAAATATCTTCCGTTCAAAACTGGAAAGACGCTTTCTGAGAAACTGCTCTGTGTTCTGTTAATTCATCTCACAGAGTTACATCTTTTCCTTCAAGAAGCCTTTCGCTAAGGCTGTTCTTGTGGAATTGGTAAAGGGATATTTGGAAGCCCATAGAGGGCTATGGTGAAAAAGGAAATATCTTCCGTTCAAAACTGTAAAGAAGCTTTCTGAGAAACTGTTCTGTGTTCTGTTAATTCATCTCACAGAGTTACATCTTTCCCTTCAAGAAGCCTTTCGCTAAGGCTGTTCTTGTGGAATTGGCAAAGGGATATTTGGAAGCCCTTAGAGGGCTATGGTGAAAAAGGAAATATCTTCCGTTCAAAACTGGAAAGAAGCTTTCTGAGAAACTGCTCTGTGTTCTGTAAGTTCATCTCACAGAGTTACATCTTTCCCTTCAAGAAGCCTTTCGCTAAGGCTGTTCTTGTGGAACTGGCAAAGGTATATTTGGAAGCCCATAGAGGGCTATGGTGAAAAAGGAAATATCTTCCGTTCGAAACTGGAAAGAAGCTTTCTGAGAAACTGCTCTGTGTTCTGTTAATTCATCTCACAGAGTTACATCGTTCCCTTCAAGAAGACTTTCGCTACGGCTGTTCTTGTGGAATTGGCAAAAGGATATTTGGAAGCCTATAGAGGGCTATGGTGAAAAGGGAAATATCTTCCCTTCAAAACTGGAAAGTAGCTTTCTGAGAACCTGCTCTGTTTTCTCTGAATTCATCTCACAGAGTTACATCTTTCCCTTCAAGAAGCCTTTCGCTACGGCGGTTTTTGTGGAACTGGAAAAGGGATATTTGGAAGCCCATAGAGGGCTATGGTGAAAAAGGAAATATCTTCCGTTCAAAACTGGAAAGAAGCTTTCTGAGAAACTGCTCTGTGTTCTCTGAATTCATCTCACAGCGTTACATCTTTCCCTTCAAGAAGCCATTGGCAAAGGGATATTTGGAAGACCATAGAGGGCTTGGTGAAAAAGGAAATATCTTAAGTTCAAAACTGGAAGGAAGCTTTCTGAGAAACTGCTCTGTTTTCTGTTAGTTCATCTCACAGAGTTACATCTTTCCCTTCGAGAAGCCTTTCGCTAAGGCTGTTCTTGTGGAACTGGCAAAGTGATATTTGGAAGCCCTTAGAGGGCTATAGTGAAAAAGGAAATATCTTCCGTTCAAAACGGGAAAGAAGCTTTGTGAGAATCTGCTCTGTGTTCTCTGAATTCATCTCACAGAGTTACAGCTTTCCCTTCAAGAAGCCTTTCGCTAAGAAAGTTCTTGTGGAACTGGCAAAGGGATATTTGGAAGCCCATAGTGGGCTATGGTGAAAAAGGAAATATCTTCCGTTCAAAACTGGAAAGAAGCTTTCTGAGAAACTGCTCTGTGTTCTCTGAATTCATCTCACAGAGTTACATCTTTCCCTTCAAGAAGCCTTTCTCTAAGGCTGTTCTTGTGGAATTGGCAAAGGGATATTTGGAAGCCCATAGAGGGCTGTGGTGAAAAAGCAAATATCTCCCGTTCAAAACTGGAAAGAAGCTTTCTGAGAAAGTGCTCTGTGTTCTGTTAGTTCATCTCACAGAGTTACATCTTTTCCTTCAAGAAGCCTTTCGCTAAGGCTGTTCTTGTGGAATTGGTAAAGGGATATTTGGAAGCCCATAGAGGGCTATGGTGAAAAAGGAAATATCTTCCGTTCAAAACTGTAAAGAAGCTTTCTGAGAAACTCTTCTGTGTTCTGTTAATTCATCTCACAGAGTTACATCTTTCCCTTCAAGAAGCCTTTCGCTAAGGCTGTTCTTGTGGAATTGGCAAAGGGATATTTGGAAGCCCTTAGAGGGCTATGGTGAAAAAGGAAATATCTTCCGTTCAAAACTGGAAAGAAGCTTTCTGAGAAACTGCTCTGTGTTCTGTTAATTCATCTCACAGAGTTACATCTTTCCCTTCAAGTAGCCTTTCGCTAAGCTGTTCTTGTGGAATTGGCAAAGGGATATTTGGAAGCCCATAGAGGGCTATGGTGAAAAAGGAAATATCTTCCGTTCAAAACTGGAAAGAAGCCTTCTGAGAAACTCCTCTGTGTTCTCTGAATTCATCTCACAGAGTTACATCTTTCCCTTCAAGAAGCCTTTCGCTAAGGCTGTTCTTGTGGAACTGGCAATGGGATATTTTGAAGCCCATAGAGGGCTATGGTGAAAAAGGAAATATCTTCCGTTCGAAACTGGAAAGAAGCATTCTGAGAAACTGCTCTGTGTTCTGTTAATTCATCTCACAGAGTTACATCGTTCCCTTCAAGAAGCCTTTCGCTACGGCTGTTCTTGTGGAATTGGCAAAAGGATATTTGGAAGCCTATAGAGGGCTATGGTGAAAAGGGAAATATCTTCCCTTCAAAACTGGAAAGTAGCTTTCTGAGAACCTGCTCTGTTTTCTCTGAATTCATCTCACAGAGTTACATCTTTCCCTTCAAGAAGCCTTTCGCTACGGCGGTTTTTGTGGAACTGGAAAAGGGATATTTGGAAGCCCATAGAGGGCTATGGTGAAAAAGGAAATATCTTCCGTTCAAAACTGGAAAGAAGCTTTCTGAGAAACTGCTCTGTGTTCTCTGAATTCATCTCACAGCGTTACATCTTTCCCTTCAAGAAGCCATTGGCAAAGGGATATTTGGAAGCCCATAGAGGGCTTGGTGAAAAAGGAAATATCTTCCGTTCAAAACTGGAAAGAAGCTTTCTGAGAAACTGCTCTGTGTTCTGTTAGTTCATCTCACAGAGTTACATCTTTCCCTTCGAGAAGCCTTTCGCTAAGGCTGTTCTTGTGGAACTGGCAAAGTGATATTTGGAAGCCCTTAGAGGGCTATAGTGAAAAAGGAAATATCTTCCGTTCAAAACGGGAAAGAAGCTTTGTGAGAATCTGCTCTGTGTTCTCTGAATTCATCTCACAGAGTTACATCTTTCCCTTCAAGAAGCCTTTCGCTAAGAAAGTTCTTGTGGAACTGGCAAAGGGATATTTGGAAGCCCATAGTGGGCTATGGTGAAAAAGGAAATATCTTCCGTTCAAAACTGGAAAGAAGCTTTCTGAGAAACTGCTCTGTGTTCTCTGAATTCATCTCACAGAGTTACATCTTTCCCTTCAAGAAGCCTTTCTCTAAGGCTGTTCTTGTGGAATTGGCAAAGGGATATTTGGAAGCCCATAGTGGGCTGTGGTGAAAAAGCAAATATCTCCCGTTCAAAACTGGAAAGAAGCTTTCTGAGAAACTGCTCTGTGTTCTGTTAGTTCATCTCACAGAGTTACATCTTTCCCTTCAAGAAGCCTATCGCTAAGGCTGTTCTTGTGGAATTGACAAAGGGATATTTAGAAGCCCATAGAGGGCTATGGTGAAAAAGGAAATATTTTCCCTTCAAAACGGGAAAGAAGCTTTCTGAGAAACTGCTCTGGGTTCTGTTAATTCATCTCAGAGAGTTACATCTTTCCCTTCAAGAAGCCTTTCAGTAAGGCTGTTCTTGTGGAATTGGCAAATGGATATTTGGAAGCCCATACAGGTCTATGGTGAAAAATGAAATATCTTCCGTTCAAAACTGGAAAGAAGCTTTCTGAGAAACTGCTCTGTGTTCTGTTAGTTCATCTCACAGAGTTACATCTTTCCCTTCAAGAAGCCTTTCGCCAAGGCTCTTCTTGTGGAATTGGCAAAGGGATATTTGGAAGCCCATAGAGGGCTATGGTGAAAAAGGAAATATCTTCCGTTCAAAACTGGAAAGAAGCTTTCTGAGAAACTGCTCTGTGTTCTGTTAGGTCATCTCACAGAGTTACATCTTTCCCTTCAAGAACCCTTTCGCTAAGGCTGTTCTTGTGGAATTGGCAAAGGGATATTTTGAAGCCCTTAGATAGCTATGGTGAAAAAGGAAATATCTTCCGTTCAAAACTGGAAAGAAGCTTTCTGAGAAACTCCTCTGTGTTCTCTGAATTCATCTCACAGTGTTACATCTTTCCCTTCAAGAAGCCTTTCGCTAAGGCTGTTCTTGTGGAACTGGCAATGGGATATTGGAAGCCCATAGAGGGCTATGGTGAAAGAGGAAATATCTTCCGTTCAAAACTGGAAAGAAGCTTTCTGAGAATCTGCTTTGTGTTCTCTGAATTCATCTCACAGAGTTACATCTTACCCTTCAAGAAGCCTTTCGCTAAGTCTGTTCTTGTGGAACTGGCAAAGGGATATTTGGAAGCCATTAGAGGGCTATGGTGAAAAAGGAAATATCTTACGTTCAAAACTGGAAAGAAGCTTTCTTAGAAACTGCTCTGTGTTCTCTGAATTCATCTCACAGAGTTACATCTTTCCCTTCAAGAAGCCTTTCGCTAAGGCTGTTCTTGTGGAATTGGCAAAGGGATATTTGGAAGCCCATAGAGGGCTATGGAGAAAAAGGAAATACCTTCCGTTCAAAACTGGAAAGAAGCTTTCTGAGAAACTGCTCTGTGTTCTGTTAGTTCATCTCACAGAGTTACATCTTTCCCTTCAAGAAGCCTTTCGCTAAGGCTGTTCTTGTGGAATTGGCAAAGGGATATTTGGAAGCCCATAGAGGGCTATGGTGAAAAAGGAAATATCTTCCGTTCAAAACTGGAAAGAAGCTTTCTGAGAAACTGTTATGTGTTCTGTTAATTCATCTCACAGAGTTACATCTTTCCCTTCAAGAAGCCTTTCGCTAAGGCTGTTTTGTAGAAGTGGCAAACGGATATTTGGAAGCCCATAGAGGGCTATGGTGAAAAAGGAAATATCTTCCGTTCAATACAGGAAAGAAGCTTTCTGAGAAACTGCTCTGTGTTCTGTTAGTTCATCTCACAGAGTGACATCTTTCCCTTCAAGAAGCCTTTCGCTAAGGCTGTTCTTGTGGAACTGGCAAAGGGATATTTGGAAGCCCATAGAAGGCTATAGTGAAAAAGGAAATATCTTCCGTTCAAAACTGGAAAGAAGCTTTCTGAGAAACTGCTCTGTGTTCTCTGAATTCATCTCAGAGAGTTACATCTTTCCCTTCAAGAAACCTTTCGCTAAGGCTGTTCTTGTGGAACTGGCAAAGGGATATTTGGAAGCCCTTAGTGGGCTATGGTGAAAAAGGAAATATCTTCCGTTCAAAACTGGAAAGAAGCTTTCTGAGAAACTGCTCTGTGTTCTCTGAATTCATCTCACAGTGTTACATCTTTCCCTTCAAGAAGCCTTTCGCTAAGGCTGTTCTTGTGGAACTGGCAATGGGATATTTGGAAGCCCATAGAGGGCTATGGTGAAAGAGGAAATATCTTCCGTTCAAAACTGGAAAGAAGCTTTCTGAGAATCTGCTTTGTGTTCTCTGAATTCATCTCACAGAGTTACATCTTACCCTTCAAGAAGCCTTTCGCTAAGTCTGTTCTTGTGGAACTGGCAAAGGGATATTTGGAAGCCATTAGAGGGCTATGGTGAAAAAGGAAATATCTTACGTTCAAAACTGGAAAGAAGCTTTCTTAGAAACTGCTCTGTGTTCTCTGAATTCATCTCACAGAGTTACATCTTTCCCTTCAAGAAGCCTTTCGCTAAGGCTGTTCTTGTGGAATTGGCAAAGGGATATTTGGAAGCCCATAGAGGGCTATGGAGAAAAAGGAAATATCTTCCGTTCAAAACTGGAAAGAAGCTTTCTGAGAAACTGCTCTGTGTTCTGTTAGTTCATCTCACAGAGTTACATCTTTCCCTTCAAGAAGCCTTTCGCTAAGGCTGTTCTTGTGGAATTGGCAAAGGGATATTTGGAAGCCCTTAGAGGGCTATGGTGAAAAAGGAAATATCTTCCGTTCAAAACTGGAAAGAAGCTTTCTGAGAAACTGCTCTGTGTTCTGTTAATTCATCTCACAGAGTTACATCTTTCCCTTCAAGAAGCCTTTCGCTAAGCTGTTCTTGTGGAATTGGCAAAGGGATATTTGGAAGCCCATAGAGGGCTATGGTGAAAAAGGAAATATCTTCCGTTCAAAACTGGAAAGAAGCTTTCTGAGAAACTCCTCTGTGTTCTCTGAATTCATCCCACAGAGTTACATCTTTCCCTTCAAGAAGCCTTTCGCTAAGGCTGTTCTTGTGGAACTGGCAATGGGATATTTTGAAGCCCATAGAGGGCTATGGTGAAAGAGGAAATATCTTCCATTCAAAACTGGAAGGAAGCTTTCTGAGAAACTGCTCTGTGTTCTGTTAATTCATCTCACAGAGTTACATCGTTCCCTTCAAAAGCCTTTCGCTACGGCTGTTCTTGTGGAATTGGCAAAAGGATATTTGGAAGCCTATAGAGGGCTATGGTGAAAAAGGAAATATCTTCCCTTCAAAACTGGAAAGTAGCTTTCTGAGAACCTACTCTGTTTTCTCTGAATTCATCTCACAGAGTTACATCTTTCCCTTCAAGAAGCCTTTCGCTAAGGCGGTTTTTGTGGAACTGGAAAAGGGATATTTGGAAGCCCATAGAGGGCTATGGTGAAAAAGGAAATATCTTCCGTTCAAAACTGGAAAGAAGCTTTCTGAGAAACTGCTCTGTGTTCTCTGAATTCATCTCACAGCGTTACATCTTTCCCTTCAAGAAGCCTTTCGCCAAGGCTGTTCCTGTGGAATTGGCAAAGGGATATTTGGAAGCCCGTAGAGGGCTATGATGAAAAAGGAATTATCTTCCGTTCAAAATCGGAAAGAAGCTTTCTGAGAAACTGCTCTGTGTTCTGTTAATTCATCTCACGGAGTTACATCTTTCCCTTCAAGAAGCCTTTCGCTAAGGCTGTTCTTGTGGAATTGGCAAAGGGATATTTGGAAGCCCATAGAGGGCTATGGTGAAAAGGGAAATATCTTCCGTTCAAAACTGGAAAGAAAATTTCTGAGAAACTGCTCTGTTTTCTGTTAGTTCATCTCACAGAGTTACATCTTTCCCTTCAAGAAGCCTTTCGCTAAGGCTGTTCTTGTGGAATTGGCAAAGGGATATTTGGAAGCCCATAGAGGGCTATGGTGAAAAAGGAAATATCTTCCGTTCAAAACTGGAAAGAAGCTTTCAGAGAAACTGCTCTGTGTTCTGTTAGTTCATCTCACAGAGTTACATCTTTCCCTTCAAGAAGCCTTTCGCTAAGACTGTTCTTCTGGAATTGGCAAAGGGATATTTGGAAGCCCATAGAGGGCTATGGTGAAAAAGGAAATATCTTCCGTTCAAAACTGGAAAGAAGCTTTCTGAGAAACTGCTCTGTGTTCTGTTAGTTCAACTCAAAGAGTGACATCTTTCCCTTCAAGAAGCCCTTCGCTAATTCTGTTCCTGTGGAACTGGCAAAGGGATATTTGGAAGCCCATAGAAGGCTATGGTGAAAAAGGAAATATCTTCCGTTCCAAACTGGAAAGAAGCTTTCGGAGAAACTGCTCTTTGTTCTCTGAATTCATCTCACAGAGTTACATCTTTCCCTTCAAGAAGCATTTCACTAAGCCTGTTCTTCTGGAATTGGAAAAGGGATATTTGGAAGCCCATAGAGGGCTATGGTGAAAAAGGAAATATCTTCCGTTCAAAACTGTAAAGAAGCTTTCTGAGAAACTTCTCTGTGTTCTGTTAATTCATCTCACACAGTTACATCTTTCCCTTCAAGAAGCCTTTCGCTAAGGCTGTTCTTGTGGAATTGGCAAAGGGATATTTGGAAGCCCATAGATGGCTATGGTGAAAAAGGAAATATCTTCCGTTCAAAACTGGAAAGAAGCTTTCTGAGAAACTGTTCTGTGTTCTGTTAGTTCATCTCATAGAGTTACATCTTTCCCTTCAAGAAGCCTTTCACTAAGGCTGTTCTTGTGGAATTGGCAAAGGGATATTTGGAAGCCCATACAGGGCTATGGTGAAAAACGAAATATCTTCCGTTCAAAACTGGAAAGAAGCTATCTGAGAAACTGCTCTGTGTTCTCTCAATTCATCTCACAGAGTTACATCTTTCCCTTCAAGAAGCCTTTCGCTAAGGCTGTTCTTGTGGAATTGGAAAAGGGATATTTGGAAGCCCATAGAAGGCTATAGTGTAAAAGGAAATATCTTCCGTTCAAAACTGGAAAGAAGCTTTCTGGAAACTGCTCTGTGTTCTGTTAATTCATCTCACAGAGTTACATCTTTCTCTTCAGGAAGCCTTTCGCTAAGGGTGTTCTTTTGGAATTTTCAAAGGGATATTTGGAATTCCATAGAGGGCTGTGGTGAAAAAGGAAATGTCTTCCGTTCAAAACTGGAAAGAAGCTTTCTGAGAAACTGCTCTGTGTTCTCTGAATTCATCTCACAGAGTTACATCTTTCCCTTCAAGAAGCCTTTCGCTAAGTGTGTTCTTGTGGAATTGGAAAAGGGATATTTGGAAGCCCATAGAGGGCTATGGTGAAAAAGGAAATATCTTCCGTTCAAAACTGGAAAGAAGCTTTCTGAGAAACTGCTCTGTGTTCTGTTAATTCATCTCACAGAGTTACATCTTTCCCTTCAAGAAGATTTTCGCTAAAGCTGTTCTTGTGGTGTTGGCAAAGGGATATTTGGAACACCATAGAGGGCTATGGTGGAAACGGAAATATCTTCCGTTCAAAACTGGAAAGAAGCTTTCTGTGAAACTGCTCTGTGTTCTGTTAATTCATCTCACAAAGTTACATCTTTATCTTCAGGAAGCCTTTCGCTAAGGGTGTTCATGTGGAATTGGCAAAGGGATATTTGGAATTCCATAGAGGGCTGTGGTGAAAAAGGAAATGTCTTCCGTTCAAAACTGGAAAGAAGCTT